>NW_024080757.1:659421-733931 GCF_003009895.1 Hyaena hyaena
ATATTAACCCTTTATCTGATATGTCATTTGCAACTATCTTTTCCCATTCCATCGGTTGCCTATTAGTTTTGTGGGTTGTTTCCTTGGCTGTGCAGAAGCTTTTAATCTTGATGAGGTCCCAATCGTTTATTTTTGCTCTTGATTCCCTTGCTTTTGGGGATGTGTCAGATAAGTAGTTGCTGCGGTGGAGGTCAAGGAGGTTGTTTCCTGCTTTCTCCTCTAGGGTGTTGATAGTTTCCTGTCTCACATTCAGGTCCTTTATCCATTTTGAGTTTATTTGTGTGCATGGTGTGAGAAAATGATCTAGTTTCATTCTTCTGCATGTTGCTGTCCAGGTCTCCCAACACCATCTGTTAAAAAGGCTGTCTTTTTTCCATTGAATTCTTTCCTGCTTTGTCAAAGATTAGTTGGCTGTATACCTTTGGGTACAGCTCTGAGTTCTCAATTCTATTCCATTGGTCTATGTGTCTGTTTTTGTGCCAATACCATAATGACTTGATGATGACAGCTTTGTAGTAGAGGCTAAAGTCTGGAATGGTGATACCTCCCGTTTTGGTTTCCTTCTTCAGTATTACTTTGGCTATTCGGGGTCTTTTGTGGTTCCATACAAATTTTAGGATAGTTTGTTCTAGTTTTGAGAAGTATGCAATTTTGATAGGATTGCATTGAATGTGTAGATTGCTCTGGGTAGTAATGACATCTTAACTATATTAATTCTTCCTATCCATGAGCATGGTATGATGGCTTCTTTTTGGAAGAATTGCTTATTTAAAAATTTCTAGGCAGCTCAATTTTCTTCTATGTGAGTGATTTTCAAAGTTTGTTTGGGATGCCTGTGAATCCTTGAGATCCTTCCAGGGCATCTGTGAGGGCAAAACTATTTTCATAATAATACTAAAGTACTCTTTGCCTTTGTCATTCTATCTTCCCAAAAGCATAAAGTGTAGTTTCTAGACAGCTAATGGAATGTGCACTGTGTATCGTTTTAAAAATTCCTCAGTTTTAATTTCTAACATACTAAATATCAATGAATGCAATCCAATGAACAAGAGCTCTTTGAGAGCCTCAATAGTTTTGAAGAGTATCTCTACACACAGAATTGTGTTTCCCCTAAATTTATATGTTGAAGCCTAAGCCCCAAAGTGACCCTATTTGATGGGAAGGCTTTTAGAGGTAATTAAGGTTAAAGGAGATCATAAAAGTGAGGTCCTAATTTGATAGATCAGTGGCCTTATAAGAAGAAATCTCTCTCTCTCTCAATCTCTGTCTCTCTCCACACACAACACACACACATACACATACACACCAAAGAAAGGCCATGTGAGGACATCTGGAGGAGGTAGTATCTCCAAGCCAAAAAGAAAACCCTCACAAGAACCTGACCATGCTGATTCCCTGATCACAAATCTCCCGTTTCCAGAAGTGTGAGAACAAACAAACACTCAATCACTCTGCTGTTTACACCACCCAGTCTCGGGTCTTTTGCCATGACATCCTGAGCAAACTAAGACACATATAAAAAAGCTGCTGAAACAAAAACTCCAGACAATGGCCAGTCTACTCACTAAAGTAGTGACACTGGAGCTCCCTATAGGCCCAAAGAAAAACACAAAAATCTATGATTCCCTTTGGCTGCAATTATGTCTTTGAACAAGATAAGTAACACATGGTACTGACAAGTGTTTTAAAATGTTGCAGTCTTGGGGCGCCTGGGTGGCTTAGTCGGTTAAGCGTCCGACTTTCACTTAGATCATGATCTCGCGGTTCGTGGGTTCGAGCCCCGCGTCGGGCTCTGTGCTGACTGCCAGCTCAGAGCCTGGAGCCTGTTTCAGAGTCTGTAACTCCCTCTCTCTCTGACCCTCCCCTGCTCACACTGTCTCTCTCTCTCTCTCTCTCTCTCCTAGAAATAAATAAAACTTTAAAAAAAAATAAATAAAATGTTGCAGTCTTTGCCATAATAAAGTATTATAAGAAAAATATCTAAAAGTTCCCACTTAACTCCAAAACTCTTAAATCTGTATTCAGAGCTCTGTGCTTTGGGGCCCCAACCCACTCCTTCAGCAGTATCTTCTGCTACCCCTCGGCATTAAATCTGTAGGATTCGCTTCTTTAGGAAGCAAATCTCTAATTCTTCTGAGTACACCTTGCTCATCCTGGCCTCTGTCCCTGAGCTCAGGCAATATTTCCACCGTATATGTCCTATTGTATCTTTTGACTTAAAGGAAGTTTTTCTGTTACCATCCCACTGTGTGGGTTATCGTAAGCTTTCTTCTGAGGGATTCAGGAGCACCAGCTCTCCGCACAGATGTGGCAGTGAGACCAACATGAGATGTCATTTCCATTCCTCAATAAGTACCACTTTAGGGAAAAAAGCACCTGAAAAGATGAATCTTTTTTCTACAGCGTACCATGTTTTATACATAGCTTGCTTTATACATTGCTAAGTATTACTTTTAGCAATCCAAAGCATGTTCTGTCAAAAACTGCTCAGGCATGATTGGGAAAAACTTCAAAACATATGCTTTTGTTTTCTCTCTGTGTGTCCTGTTTTCTCCCCGGTAAAGTCTACACCATCCCTGTGCTTGTACTGATGACTGTAGCCCTAAACAAAAATGAGATTTTCAAGTTTGCAGCAAAGAAATGGAATTGAAATCCCGAATTTAGCAAGGTCAAAAAGATTTTTCAAAATGTCTTACTGCCTCCATGTTATTACATGATGAAGAGAAGCTGTTGTGTAATCATCATGTAAGCCAGGTACTTTTATGTTTTGTTTCCTGTGTATTATGGGGCTTTCGTGGGGATTCGGTGAGGAAGGTGTGGCTGTCTTGCCATAATGGTACATTTGTTATTGATAAACACATTTACTCATTAAAAAAATATTGACTTGAAAAATGCAACTTTTATTTTTTTTTAATTTTTTTTTAATGTTTTATTTATTTCTAGGAGAGAGAGAGAGAGACAGCATGAGCAGGGGAGGGTCAGAGAGAGAGGGAGTCACAGACTGAAACAGGCTCCAGACTCTGAGCTGGCAGTCAGCACAGAGCCCTACGCGGGGCTCGAACCCACGAACCGCGAGATCATGACCTAAGCGAAAGTCGGACGCTTAACCGGCTAAGCCACCCAGGCGCCCCGAAAAATGCAACTTTTAGAACACCTCATTTTACTTTATTCTTCCCAGATTTTAATTTCTGGCCTATTATGTGTTGCAGACATCATAGGGACAGATAAGCCAAAGATTAAAACTAGAAGGAAATTTTTATTTTGTCTTGGTTACACAGGCTGAAGACAGAGGGGCTGTGAAGACATGTGGCTTACCTGGATGTTAGGCTTTTTCTCCTAGAGGGCATGACATCACACATACATGAATGAGTTTGCTGCTATTTAAATGGTATCATGCAAATGGACAAACTAAATATATTAATTTCAACTTAATTTATTCAGAAATAATTGAAGTAATTCTGGAAGAATAGAGTAGGACCTTTTCCACTCAGAATAGATTCCTACAGAAAATTGGATAAAGTAGTAAGTAACATTTATGGCATGCTTTCTAATGTTAAGAATGGTCAAGAATTTTGCATCAGTTTCCTCATTTTACTAGTAAAGACTTGAAAGAGTTAACTCATCAAAGTCTACAGCTAGTAAAGAAATAAGTTCTGGAGATCTGTACATGATACAGTGATTATAGACAATAAAATTGTATTATAGACACTAAACTTGGTAAGAGACTAGATCCTAATTGTTCCTGCCACTGGAAAATGATAACTATGTTAAGTGATTGTCAGCTGATGCTACAATGGCAATCACATCACAATATAAATGTGTCAAGTCCATGTAGTACACCCAAAACATATACAATGTTATATGTGAATTATATCTTCATAAAAATGATTTTTTTAACTCCTATATGCAAGAGTTGGAATTTAAATCCAGACAGTCTACTTGCACAAGTCATGATCATAATGTGTAATCAGAACAGCATTCCCCAGAAGTGAAGCAGAGAGAGGGGACCATTTAGGAGAGCACTATTAAGGGGCCATCAGAAAGATAAAGTCAAAATCAAAACTCAGCCACGGATGTGTGACACTTCAGTCACAAGCATTCAGTTAGTCAAAGCAAATGCTGTCCTTCTTATCTCACATATAATGAGACTGAACCTAGAAAACTTTTAAGGCTTGGTAATTGTCAAGTGTTGATGGATAAGCCTGGATAAAAACCCCAGTGTTCTACTGGAAGACTAAGGACTATAAATATGGGGAGAATTCAGGCACTGATCTTGATCCTGTATAGGATGCATTAGGCTGTCTTTAAATTTCTTTGCTTCATTGTCACTTTTGAAAACCCAACTAAAGATTTTCTACTGAAACAGTGATCACATTGGGATCTTTTTGGAGCAGAGGTCAGTATACTTTTCCTGTAAAGGACCAGGAAGCAAATATTCAGCCTTCTCACACCGAGAGCGACAGTCTCTGCTACTACTATTCAACTCTCACTTTATAGCATAAAGCAGCCACACACAACGAATAGGTAAATGAATAGGTATGGTTGTGTTCCAATAAAACTTTATTTACAATAACAGACAGCAGGTAGAATTTGCCCTTCAGGCTATAGTATGCTGACCTCAGTTCTAGAAGCCGATTGATACTAGTTTCTTACCAAATGCATCATATGAGTTTTCATTTAATACTCGTGAATGGATACGTTTAAGGTTAAACAAAATGTTATGAAAGTGGCCTTATTTTTCACTCAGTGAATATTTACTGAACACCCACAATACGACAGGCACTTTTCTAGGTGGTGAGAAAAAGTAGTTAAAATACAGTAAAGTCCCTAGTCCGGTGGAATCCATCATATGAATGCCCCTTCCTATTAGAAGATCCCTAAGTAAATTAAACACACACAACATAATTACAAAGCACAGTAGATGAGTGATATGAAGGAAATAACACAATGATGTGATAGAGAATAATTAAGAGTGGGGGATTTTCAGATTGGATATTTAAAGTATTGTAGTTACTTAAAAGGATGTCTGTGTGAATGGAGAGCTGGAAAAGTATAGAGTGTGGTAGCAGATACAGAAAGGAAGGCAGATCAGATTGTGACCTGCCCTTGTCAGAACTCTGTGTTTTATCCTAAGAATTTGGGATGAGCAAAGGGATTTAAGTTAGAAAGTGGTATGTTCTGAATTTTGTTATTAAAAAGCTCATGTGGTTGCTGTATGCATAATAAGCTGGGGGGAAGTTCATCAGTGGATGTGGATGGCCAGTGGGGGATTTGCAAAAGCTTACTAGAGGCAGTAAGGCCTGGACTAGAATGGTAGCAATGGGACAGAAAGAGTAGATAAACGGAGACTTGGGACTTACTTTTGGAGATGAATTTCATTCTTCCTAAAGCGATTCATGGGAATTATTTTGGCTTGAGAAACTCAGTATATGGTGTTGTTTACCAAAGTGAAGTAGAGGGGTGCCTGGGTGGCTCTGTCATTGAGCGCTGGACTTCGGCTCAGGTCATGATCTTGCAGTTCATGACTTGGAACTTCACATCGGGCTCTATGCTGACAGCTCAGAGCCTGGATCCTGCTTGGGATTCCATGTCTCCCTAGTTCTGCCCTTCCCCCACTCACACTCTATCTCTCTCTCTCAAACAATAAACAAACTAATAAACTAAACTAAACTAAAATTAAATTTAAAAAACATAGAGGGGTCCCTGGGTGGCTCAGTTGGTTAAGCGCCCCACTCTGTTAAGCCGGCAACCCTTGGTCTGGGCTCAGGACATGATCTCACAGTTCGTTGGTTCGAGGCTGAAAACCAACTCTCTGCTGCTGGCAGCATGGAGCTTGCTTGAGATTCTCCCTCTCTTTCTGCGGCTCCCCTACCCGTGTTGTCTCTGTTTCTCTCAAGATAAATGAATAAACTTAAAAATTTTTAACAAATACATAAGCAAACAAACAAATAAATAAATAAAACGAGGCAGAAAATATTTAGGAAGGTGGTAGATACAAGAGTCCCATTTGGTAATCCGTATGGAAGTCTGTGATGTCTACTGGAAGGGCACCTACGGTTCTCACAAAAGCAGCTGAGGAATTATGCCGGAACTCGGAGAAGAGGTCGGAGGTGGAAATACAGGTTAAAGAGTAAGAAGCCTCTTCGTGTGGTATTTAAGGCCACGAGGCAACAGCGGATCTTCGCCAGAGCCCTGGAGACAACACAGCTAGGAAACTTTGGTCGGTTCCAGGTCAAGGTGGTGATGCAGGAGCACCCCAGGCTCACCTCCTCCCACGGACACACCACGTCTGGGCCACCAATGGAACAGTTTCCTCTGGGAAAAAAAGAGACTGTAATGCTATCTGAGTAGCAACCATACATCAGGTGAGCAGCGGGGAAACGACACGGGAGCAGGTGGCAAAGGCTGGGACACCCTCTCCTCGTGAACTCCACTCCCTGCACAGCCTGCAGCCCACAATCCGAAGGGAGCTCAAAACCCGGTGCTTCTCCCTGAGGAGGGAAGGGGTGAGCCCCACATTCGGCACCCCAACTTTTAAGACCTGTACCTGAGAGAAGAGCCCTCAGACATCTAGCTTTGAAAACCCCCAGGGCGGGGAACTACCGATGCAGGAGACTATAAGAAACTGAGAGGTGGCTGGAAAGGGACTCCTTACCCGCACCCCCCACCCCTGACTTGCACTCACTTGCAGGGGTGCAGCACAAAGGAGGCCCCTACAAACCTGCACCCCTTTCCACAATCCAGGCTGTGGGGTCCCAACAGACCAGGTTCAACCACTCACCGCTGACAAAATCCAAAGGCAGAGAAACAAGTACTGATAAAACAAGAAAGGAATTTATTTCGGTAAGGCCAACACTGGAAAACAGTGGACTCACATCTCAAAGAGCATCTCCAAAGTGCAGAAAATACTTACAGGTTTATATAAACAAAGTGTGGGGCAACGGTCAGTGCATACAGGCTGATAGGCAGTGAAGGTCAAGTTGATCATTGTAATGGGTGGGGTCTGGCTGGCCCAAGGCAGCCCTTATTGCCTGGAGGGAATAGTTTGGGTTTGGGTGCCAGCGGCCGGCTCTGGTCTGGTCCAGGGATCCCTGAAGGATGGACAGTGTCGATGAGAGAGAGAGAGTGAAAGAGTCCTGAGATTCTTTCTGATTACCAGGC
Source organism: Hyaena hyaena (assembly GCF_003009895.1). Classification (NCBI taxonomy): domain Eukaryota; kingdom Metazoa; phylum Chordata; class Mammalia; order Carnivora; family Hyaenidae; genus Hyaena; species Hyaena hyaena. Next base: position 666,583 of record NW_024080757.1, read on the forward strand.
AGGCGTCTCTGCTCTGACTGGGGCTCAACTTTATTTTGTAATTAAGTGTTTGGGGGACGGCACAGAAGTGGCATCTGCCTTAGACAATGATTTCTGATGACAAACTTCTTTCATATGTAAGAATTTACCAGAACATAGATTTGTAGAAGACTCCTGCCTAACCTTTATCAGTAGTGATTGAGGTAGGTGATTTAAATGCTTACCCTATGGGGAAGGAAGGTATTTTTAGCATACAAGACGATGTTTTTAGCATAAAAAGGGTGAAGTTTAGTTCTTTGTGGGCAGGAGTCAATAGCTTGTTTAAGGAGAAGTATTAGGAAAAACAGCTCTTTCAAGAAACACAATGTTTGCTCCCATAATCACAAAAGAAGAATTTCCTCAATAGGTTCCTTCACAGGGTGCAGTCAGCATACTCAAGGCCGGAATAAGTCACTCCTACTGATCACAAATGCCTTGGGGGGGCCGGTGCTCCAAGCAGAAACAATTGGGTGGGGGTGGATATCTGTCCTTAACTCTAAATTAGACTCTTTGTCTCAGGGCCAGACTCAATTGTAACTCGTGTTCTTAGCCCCCTTTATTATGTAAGTCTTGGATCTGCAAGGCCCATAGGAAGAGCTTTGACAATCATCCACAGAGCTTTCACCTAAAATCTCTTTTGAAAAGGCAGGAACATTCTTTTACTTATGAGGAGTCTGTGGGGAATATTGGTCTGATCTGGAATATTGTGAGGCCTAGTCAATACCAGCAGGCTCATTTCCAACATGAGCCAGTAGTAGCAGAAGGAGATACCAGTTTTCATTTCTCATGGCAGAAGCTGTGCCAATGCTACCATTTCCTCGCTGTGACTGTCATCCAGAGAGGCCTGTGTGGCTCCCAGCATTTGGGGTCTTTTGCCTGAGTGTGGAGATAAGCTGGAGTAACTTAATCAGACAGTTGCTTAGACAGTCACAAAGGGTTGAGAACAGCCAAGTGTTAGGTCTAGACTGAAAGATAAGTTTCCTCTCCTATAGGAGGCCACTCCTTCAGAAGTTTTTTTAAAGTAATATCTACTCCCATTATGGGGCTCACACCCACAGCCCCAAGATTAAGAGTCACATGCTCTACCAACTGAGCCAGCCAGACACCCCTGGAGGCCACACACCCTTTCAAGAATGGGGTATATGGCTTTTTTATCTAATTCATAGAAACTATATGCAGCCAGGCAAAATGAAGAAACAGAGGAAACCATTCCAAATGAAAGAACAAGATAAAACCTCATCAAAAAAGAACAAAAAACAAAAACGTTAGTGAAACAAATATTAAGTATGTAACATATTTTGAGAAAAGACATTCACTGAAGAGAGGGAGAAGGGGCTGATGGAGAGAGAGGAGCAAAAGCAAGGAAAAGTACTTTCATAGAAGACAACAAATGTATCGTGAAAGAGCGATCAGTAAACCTTATGGCAGACACTTCTGGGATCCTGTGTCCAACGTGAATAACGGATCTATACACTTTAATTGGAACGCTCATGGACTTTGATAGCCCTGAGAAGAACATTGGCATAGTGAGGAAGAAGAGGGAAGGGAAGAATGCAAGAGAGAACAGAAGGTGAGGAAGTGAATTCTGAATTTCTCTGTGAATAAGGAATGGGCTCTAGGGAGGAGGACTCTGGAGTCCGGGTCTGTTTGTCACAATGGGAAATGCTGGAGCACGTGGGTATGACAATGAATGTGATCTAACAGGGAAAGGGGAATGAATGAGGCAGAAGAACAGAGCCCAGAGCAGAGACTACATACAGAAGTCATGGTATATTCCAGAAAAAGCTCCATTTGGAATACAGTATACAGGTTAATACAGAACAAGCCTCATTTAGAACACAGCCAACAAGTTAAAAAAAAAAAAAAAAGAAGCTATTTTGAAGTTTATTTCAAAATTGGGAATGAGTAAAAGAAAGGAGAATCAGAAAAGAAAATTTTGATTTGTAAAATATTTAGAAATAAATACTATTAAGGTTCAAATCATCGACTAATGGAGTACTATTCCAAAAGAATAATAACTACACAGGCTTGAATGAGGAAATTAAAATACTTTGTTACTAGCACAACCTTATAAATACCTGCCAAGTCATTTTTTAAAGTCCTATAAAGTCAGCTTGTTTTGTAAGTAATCTTCCTGCACAAACACAAATTGCGATTATGCTTTTAATTTATTTCTCATATCCTGGCAGATGTAAGCACCAGTTCACATATATATTTCAATTAGGACAAAATTGAGGAAAATATAGCCATTTAAATGCTTCAGAAGGAGGACATCATGCCAATATAAATTACAACTAACGATGATGATCAATATTTATGTTGCCTTTGCCAGTCATCTGAGCACATTCTGTGGCATTTTGAATGAGGAGGCTTATTATAAGGCAATTCTTTATAAATTCCATATTTATAAGAATTGCTCTCTGCAAGGCACCTGGGTGGCTCAGTCGGTTAAGCATCCTACTTCAGCTCAGGTCATGATCTTGTGGTTCATGAGTTAGAGCCCCACATCGGGCTCTGTGCTAACAGCTCAGCCTCGGAGCCTGCTTCAGATTCTGTGTCTCCCTCTCTCTGCCCCTCTCCTGCTCATGCTGTGTGTGTCTCTCTCTCTCTCTCAAAAATAAATAAGCATTACATTTTTAAAAAATTGCTGTCTGCAGAAGATCATTGGGTGAATCAGAATTACAATAGTATTATATTAATGTAGGCCGAGTGATGATTGGTTTCCACCTCAGTGATAACAGAGTTGTGGATAGCCCCGTTTCAAAAAGCAGAGGAAACTCATTATTTTTTTTTTTTTTTACAGTCTGTTATTGTTACCTTTCTATGCAAAAGCTTTGTTTTCCAGGTAAACTGGATAAGAAGACAATTGAGAAATTGGCAGATAATGTCTTTGTTATTGCTGCTATTGTTGGTATTTCATTTCGAATTAACTACATGGGATACCGTTTGAGTTTTTATTTGTTTAAAATATATTTGGGGCGCCTGGGTGGCTCAGTTGGTTAAGCATCATATTTCAGCTCAGGCCATGATCTCACAATTCGTGGGTTCGAGCCCCGTGTCAGGCTCTGTGCTGACAGCTCAGAGCCTGGAGCCTGTTTCAGATTCTGTGTCTTCCTCTCTCTCTGACCCTCCCCTGCTCATGCTGTCTCTCTCTCTCTCTATCTCTCAAAAGTAAATAAAAACATTAAAAAAATAAAAATTAAAAAATATGTTTTGGCTTGTTATCAAACCAGACTGGATATATATTTTTGACTTCTGACATTTGACACAAGAATCTGAAGGCAAGGAAGATCTAGGGCCTCTGCTAGAACTACCTTGTAGCCCTGGAGGTGACACAGAAGGGTCTAAAGAAGAAATCAGTCAAGGACTTGCACTGAGTCTCAATGGATGACATCGAGGTCTCAGAGCTTCAGGCCAAACCCACCACAGAGCATATTTATTTGTTCAAGTTACGGAGTTAGGAAGGCTGATAGGGAAATCACTGAGAACATTGTTACCCTCGGGCTCTCCCTTGCACTTTACTTATTTTTGAAAATCCATCTGTTGCTGGTAACTGAAGACATTGCATCTCAAGCACATAGATGTAACGTAGTGGGCAAAACCATGAGATTTAGTGTCAGAACACACAGATTTGAAAAGCAGCAGCAGCTTTAATAGATGTATGACATTACATTTTGGATGCAGTAACTCCGTTTCTTCATGATTAAGAAGCTCAGTTTTGGCAGAACCAAGATGCGTGTCATTATAGCATCAGTTCAACTCTGTGATAGCTCAGGCTGAGGATTCAAACATCCTGGTTTCAAACTCCAGCCCCATCACAGACATACTACTTACCTCAGGATGGTGGCTTTTTAAAAAATTTTTTTAACGTTTTATTTATTTCTGAGAGGGAGAGAGGGAGAGAGAGAGAGAGAAGGGGAAGGTCAGAGAGAGAGGAAGACACAGAATCTGAAACAGGCTCCAGGCTCTGAGCTGTCAGCACAGAGCCCGACGTGGGGCTCGAACCCATGAACCATGAGATCATGACCTGAGCAAAGTCAGCTGCCCAACCGACTGAGCCACCCAGGCACCCCTGGGATGGTGGCTTGATTGCTCTGAATGTCAGCCTGTCTGAGATACAAAGAGGCTTAAGGTCACTGTGCCCATGGCGCTGTTGTTGTTGCAAGGCATGAAAAAGATAACAGATGTACATTACTGAGCTTTGTACCATCCAGAGAGTTAAATGAATAGTCAATAAATCTTCAACATTTCCTTTTGCCCCTAATTCTACAGATTTCTACCACTTTAGAAGCTACCAGTGTAGCCGTTTCTTTTTTCCTCAAGCTTGGGAAGTAGACCCATTTCTTTTTTCCTCAAGCTTGGGAAATAGACCCAATAAATTAAAGTATTTTGATAGATTAGAATATTAGCAAGGTGGAGATAACTCCCAAACATGCAGAATGATCTGATTAAAATGGTGTATAGGTGTTGTAAAAATAAAATTTTAAAAAGAATTAAATTATAAATTATTTTTCTTACTATTTAAATGATACATAATCAGTGTAGAAAGATTTGTCTTCTTCTCCTTTAGATGTTTTTTCGCTACTTCCATTAATTTTCTGGGTGTTACATTTTTAAATTTGTATCTTGTGATAATTTATTTATTTTTTATTTCCCCATTGTTGAGTTTTCTCGTAACATTTGCTGGTACTGAGCATAAATTTCTGTTCATATATGTAAGTACCCATTGAAGATTGATTCCAAGAATGGACATACTGGAGATATATATGTATATTATATACATATATATCTCCAGTATACACACACACACACACGCACACACACACACACACAGAGTTTGAATATTATCAATTTGCCTTTTAAAGAACTGCCAGTATTGTTCCCCTACTAACCTCAGTGCTTTCAAGTTCAGACATGGACTTCTAAAGTCAACAGTAGTCTAAGGTATAGATTGAAGCAGAGAATAGGTGGAATTGTTGTATCTTAAAAATATTCCTGGGGCAGCTGGGTGGCTCAGTCAGTTGACGTCCAACTTCAGGTCAGGTCATCAACTCGGGGTTGGTGAGTTTGAGCCCCCACATTGGGCTCTGCACTGATGGCTCAGAGCCTGGAGGTGCTTCGGATTCTGTGTCTCCCTCGCTCTCTGCCCTGCCCTGCTCTCTCTCTCTCTCAAAAATAAATAAAGATTAAAAATTTTTTTTAAATATTCCCCTTCCCTTCTCTTAAAATGAATGCTACCCATTCTGTGCCTACATTTGTGATTTTACACCATGTGATCCCCTTCACTTAGATTGTGCTTATCCATACAGTTGATTGTTTTAGATGCGTTCATAGGAGCTATTATTCACTGGTACCAGTTAGCATACCTCCTACCTAAGGTCTTAACCCAGGTATTTCTGGGAAACCTCCCTCGGACAGTGAGCTGGTTGCCCTTCCGCAGTGCTCCCCCGGCACCTAGTTTTAACTCCACCATTTACACCGTTTGACAGTTGTCTTCAGGATTCAATTTTCCTGTTAGTAGGGAAGCGTTGAGGAGGCAAACACAATTCCTTACTTGTTTGTGGCTATGTCTCCGGGGTCCGTCATGAACACAGACTCCAAAATGACTTTTGAATGAGAGCAGAATAAATGAATATCTGAGGGAATGCATACTTGAAGGTATGTTTAAACCCTTTCATGATTGGACACGTGGAATTGCAGACGTTGATAACTCAAAAGTCATACTGCTATTTAAATGGGGATAGTCACATAACTAGGATAAGTATATAATTACTTTCCGTTGGCAAAATAAAATAATTCAATTTATAATATCAATTCAACTTTGAGAAGGAAGAAGTCCCTTTCTGTAGAAAAACACATTGAAGTCTGGTTATATCTGATGCTTTCTTAAACTATATGGTTCATATCTTGGAAAAATGTTAATAACTTCTATGCTCTTAACTTAAACTTAGATTCTTATAGAGAAATAATGAAGTTTCTATTCCTTAGAGAAATCCCTACGTCTCCATTATTAAGTATTAGAGAGAAGCCTGTCTGGGTCATTGGAGTGGCTTTTATTCCTACATGTGTTTTACTCCTCTGTATATTTTCCTACGTATTTGTTTTGGTGGTTTAAAAAAAAAAAAAAAGAGGAATAGGGGCACCTGGCTGGCTCAGTCAGCAGAGTATGTGACTCTTGATTTTGGAGTTGTAAGTTCGAGCCCCATGTTGGGTGTGGAGATTACTTTAAAAAGAGAAATAATGACATTCTGAAAGAGACTCCAAAATCACTATTTTATAATTTATTTATAATTAATTTTGTAAGTTAAACATTTAAAGTTTATTTTCTCCTGAGAACTATGGAAAAAATAAAACCAAACTGAAGTCATCAGAGAAACTCCAGATTCAATTTGTGCTTTAATTCGTTAAAATAAGAAGAGGAATTGTTACTGAGCTCAATGACTGAGGATTTCTGTTCAAAGAGACCCTTTCATTGGTTGAGCAATGAAAGCAAGTACAAATACTTCCCAAGAAAAGATTATTAGGAAAAAAGACCAAATCAAAATAAGTAAAATTCTATATTTAGCAAAGCGCTCAGGGAATTAGCATTGTAGTTATTACAGAAGATTTGACATTGACTGCATTTCGCAGCAGCCATCAGTGATGAGAATGTTACTGACTTCATTTTAATTTGTCCTGGTATTTTAACCGAAGACTCTTTCCAGTGGTTGGGCCAGATGATGCCCAGAACTTTTGTCTGGATGCCACTTATTAGAAATACAAATACAATCATGAAATTAATTTCTATATTTTCAAGGTCATTAGCAAAGTCAGGTTGCCTACCTACATTTCTTAATGTTAGCAATAGTCAATAAGAGAGTTAAACACTCAATAAATACTCAACATTCATTTTTCCCCCTAATTCTATAGATTTCTTCCATGTTGGGAGCCACCAACATAGCCATGTTTTGAAGTGTGAGTAATGCTATAGTGATTAAACCACCAAATATTTATTGTTGAATGTATGATTTTCACTTTTTAATTTATTTTTTATTTTTTTAACATTTATTTATTTTTGAGAGAGAGAGAGAGTGTGTGTGCAAGTGGGGGATAGGCAGCGAGAGAGACAGAGACACAGAATTGGAAGCCAGCTCCAGGCTCCAAGCTGTCAGCACAGAGCCCAATGCAGGACTCAAACTCACAAACCACGAGATCATGACTTGAGCTGAAGTCAGATGCTTAACCAAATGAGCCACGCAGGTGCCCTGAATGTATGGTCTTTCTAAGTCTTCCTTTTCTGGACAATGAAATTATTATAAGGATAATACAGATAATTTAGGCAAAGCTGGAATATGAATATTTAGAAAAAAGAAAATAAGAAGTAAAATCTTGTACTGTGATTATAATGGTGAATTTTGAAAATCCACATTTTCTTTTTAACCTTTTTATATTTCAGCAGTGAGGCAGGAGGGAAAACCAAAACCTAAGGATCCCTTGACTGCTCAAGTTAAATTGAAAATAGAGTAGGATCAGGACCAGAAATATCCACCAGGAAGAGGGACTTGGGACACAGGATAAAAGAGTAGAAATAGAATTCAAGATTCAATCTATAGCCAAAGAGCAGGTTTGATCTGCTCTTTAGATAATCTAAACTATTGAATCAGCCATGTTGAGGGGGACTATGCCTTTGTTATTTAATTTTTTAATTGATTTTCTTTATTTGAGAAAGAGAGAGAGAACACGTGGGGGGCAGGGGCAGAGAGTGAGAGAGAGAGAGAGAGAGAGAGAGAGAGAGAGAATCTTAAGCAGGCTCCATGCTCGGTACAGAGCCCAATGTGGGACTCGATTCCATGACCCTGCGATCATGACCTGACCCAAAATCAAGACTTGGACACTCAACTGACCAAGCCACCCAGGTACCCCAGATTGTTATTTAATTTTTAATTACACAAGTACTAATATACTTACAAAGTACAGATAGGCATGACTGATAAAATTTATATTATTTTACATTTGTGGCATAGACTTAACTTTTAAATAAAGTGTATTTGAATGGTTTTGCACAAAAGAGAGATACAATTATCTAGATATTGTTCTGTAACTTTCTTTCCTTTGCAATTTAACTAATTCTTCTTTCTAAGTCAAGACATGTCTCTATAACAATATTCTTAATGACTTTATAGAATCCAATTATGTTTTTGGGTCATCATTTAAATTCAGTTACCTACAGTGATTTCTGATGTTTTGCTATTATAAACAAAGCTATGAAAAGGCTATGAATATCTGTGTACTTTGGGTCTGTACAATTCTATTTTAAGAAAAAAAAAATCCTCAATGTAGAATTACTAAGATAAAAAATCCTTATGAGTATTTTGAATGTCTCTGATACTAAATTCCAAATTGTTTTCCAGAAAGGTGGAGGTAATCCACAAACCTACAAAAACATGTATTAGCACCATATCTTTCTTCCCATGTCCCAAAACTAAGCACACTGAGTACACAGTATTTTTTAATTCCTAATTTGATATGCAACATGTGATCTTTCAGGGATTTAATTTGCACCATTAGATTTTCTAGTGATTTTGAACATGTGAATATTTTTTAAATGCATGTTCATCATACATATTCATTTGTGTACCATCCCCTCCAAAGACTAGTGATTAGCCAATCATCCTGCTAATGACAGAAGTACAAGAGAGCAAGCAAACACACACAAGGCTTCTTGAGGCCAAGGCTTAGAGTTAACACACCATCACTACTGTCTCATTCTATCTGGGAAAGCAAGCCTTATGCCCAAACTCAAACACGGGAGGCCAAGAAGTGTACCCTATTCACAAAGGATGTCACCAAGACATTTCCTGGCAGAGAGCACAGTTACTGGGAGGGAGGAATTGGAGCCAATGATCTCATCTACTTCATTAATTGTAGTGGTTGTATTTGATTAAGAGTAGATTTCTTCTATAATTTCACAGAGTTTCGGTGCCATTACCACTATCCTTTTGAACTGATCCCACACTTAAACTAGAGGTAGGAAATCCACATATCACTAGGGACCAGATATGGCAAAAAGCACACACCACTGGGGAGTGTGGGTGCCCAGTCTACTGAAATGCTAGGTGTGCCTAAGGACAAATCAGATAGAATCTTTAAAAACCCTACACTACCCAAATGAAGCATCTTTGTTACTGGATTTGAAGTCATCCCTAGTTTGAGACCCTAGTCAAGCCAAACACCTTTAGTATCTTCTTATAATAGCTTACAGCTGTGATTGTTGGCAGACATAATGGTAGAAAACACTTGGTTTTACCCCAAATTCAATGATTTTTTTAAGCACTTTATTAAACTGTAGTACATTTTACTGTATGCCTTTAGCAGATACAGTTAAAATCGATTAAAGACTCATCACTTCTAGGAATCACCAAAATATTTTAACATATTCTCTGATAAGAATCCAGGACTCAGTGTAATTTTTCAAAATCACTGAATCTGTGATTCAGATTCACTGTAGTGAATCTCTCAGTGACCTGGAAGCAAATATGAGTAAAGCTTCCTAGTTTGGATTAGATTTGCATTTGAGGAGCAAAGTGGAGCTAACTAACTGTGAAGTGAGATGACCACAAAGACTGAATTCTTCGATCTCTCTAGAGTTTTTCTGTGGAAAGTTTTCTCTTTCTCTTATTTGTTTTCTATCATTATTTCTTTGGTACACTTTTGTGCATTTCCAGATGAATATATTGAAGAATAGTTAGGCTTTTCCCTATCCAACTAACTGGATTGGGAAATCTCAGCTGCCATCTACTTAATTCTTTCTCAGAGTTTTTCCAGAACAAAAGCTCACTTTTCACTTTTTCACGCCTGTTCATGAACAACCAGGAAAAGAAAAAATCAACCCAAAGTGAATCTTCACCCGACTTAAAACCAATAATTTTTCTTCAAAATTTGCTTTCCAGTTCACTAAATGATACAGAAAGTAGCCATATTAGGTGTCGGTTGAGAGCAGTTTCCTGGGTCTGACTAATGGATTTGTAGACATGCCATTCACCAACTGTGTGGCTTTGTGTGGGTTACTTAACCCTTCTGTGCCCCAATGTGCTTACCTATAGAATCAGGATAGCAATAGTAAATATCTCACAGGAGTATTCTGAGAATTCAGTGACATGGTAAATGTTACCTATTTTTCGTCCATCGATAAGCTAAAATTATTGGCTGTTTTGTGGCTCCTGAGAGAAAAGAAACAAATCTGTGTCATAAAAAAAATAGGTTACCTTCTTTCTTAAAAATTTTAATATTTATTTTTGATAGAGAAAGAGACTGTGACTGGGATAGGGGCAGAGAGAGAGGGAGACACAGAATCCGAAGCAGGCTCCAGGCTCTGAGCTGTCAGCACAGAGCCCAACACGGGGCTTGAATCCACCAACCACAAGATCGTGACAGGAGCCGAAGTCCAACACTTAACTGACTGAGCCACCCAGGTGCCCCAAATGGGTTCTCTTCTTGAGTAGCAAACAAGTTAATGGGCTTTGCTAACTTTCATTCTGAGACTACGTTTCCTTCCCAAAGATTGAGAGGTTTAGACTACTCGATTTCTAACAGCCTTTCCAGCCTTGCACCTTGAAAAATGAGAGGTAGAATGATGGGGCCATTATTTTATCACAGAAAAAATATAAAAGACAGAAACTATTTATTTGACTCAAAGTTTTCCTGGTTTCATCTGACTGAAGTTTTGGGCTTAGAAATGAGACTTTAAAAATAGTCTTGGGGCTCAGTCGGTTAAGTGTCTGACTTTGCTTCAGGCCATGATCTCACAGTTCGTGGGTTCCAGCCCCACATTGGGCTCTGTGTTGATGGCTCAGAGCCTGGAGCCTGCTTCAGATTTTGTATGCTCTTCTCTCTGTCTCTCTCTCTCTCAAAAATAAACATTAAAAAATAGTCAACTATAAATCTACAGTTAGACTTTTTAGTTGCATTTACTAACAGTAATCCTGATTAAAAAAAAGTTCAGTGAAGAAAAACAAATCACTTGGTTCTGAACCCAAGAAAGGAAGAATCATCACGCTGATCACTTAGCAGACACCTTCTTCTATCATTTGTAATTGATTATCCATTTCAGTCTCAAAATATTCCTTATGTGTTTTATGATAAACTATAAAAATTTTAGTGCATACATGTTTATTTACAAAACTATATGTAAGACGAGGAGCAGTCTCAAGGCTTGACAGTTATGACTACAATTAACACAGATTTTTCTTTCTAAGAGATCTATCACTTATGTCATACATAGTTTGGTTAGTTAAATTTCTTTAGAGAAGGTGATAAAATCATAAATATTATAATATCAGAAACATAATAAATGTAATATTTTATTTACATATTCCTATTAGGCTTTCAAAATACTCATTTTGTTTAAAAATAAGAATTAACATGGGGTTCCTGGCTGGCTCAGTTGGTGGAGCATGTAACTCCTGATTTTGCGGTTGTGAGTTCAAGCCCTGTGTAGAGTGTAGAGATTACTTAAAAATGAAATCTTTGAAAAAAATGAGTTGACCTCTAAAATTACATCCTTGTGTTATAAAATGGGTATTTTGTAGCAGGAGAATAATTTTATGAAACCCACCAATATATAAAATGCAAACAAATTTACTATAGTAAACTTATGAACAGCTAGCAGAGGAGATCATGAAGACAAAATCCCACAGCTATTTCATTAGTGGAAAACAGGCAAATAAACTTAATATTGACTTTATGTTGACACACAAGAATACTTTGTGTATCGTCTTACAAGAAACATAACAAAATAAAGACATTTCAGATGAAACTAAAATGAACAGGTTACTACCGAATGCCTTTACAAAACTTGCTTTTGAAGGAAATACTTTCACAGGAATAAAAGTGACCTAGGGCAGGAGTAATAAAATATAAGAAGGAATGATGAGCAAATAAAATTAGTAGAAATGTATGTTAAACTAAATGAGAACTGCCTACATAATAATGTTCAGTTGATTCCCTCCCACAAATGAGAGAATTAAATAGACGAAAATGGAATTTAAATTGATATATGATCTTAAGTATCAAAAAGTCTCTATATTTTTTTCATGGTGCGAGTGGTGGGGCCAGGTGTTTTAAGACAAAATTAATTATAGGCTCTGAAGTAAGTATAGCTAAGGAAATATAGTCAGTTCTCAAAAATTAAAAATAAATGACTAGAAATAGATTGTTTATCTGATATAGTAGTGGGATAGAAGGAAGAAAAAGAATCAAACTAGGCAAGAGATTAAAAAATATAAACCAAAGGAGAGAGAAAAGAAAAAAAAAAAGGAAAAAAAAACAGAATAGAAGGAAAACACACATAAAACTGAAAAATCTGACTATATTCAATATGTATTTATTTAGGTATTAAAACATGTTATACTTGGGGTGCCTGGGTGGCTTAGTCGGTTAAGCGTCCGACTTGCTTAGGTCATGAACTCGCGGTTCGTGGGTTCGAGCCCCGCGTCGGGCTCTGTGCTGACTGCCAGCTCAGAGCCTGGAGCCTGTTTCAGTCTGTGACTCCCTCTCTCTCTGACCCTCCCCTGCTCACGCTGTCTCTCTCTCTCTCTCTCTCTCTCCTAGAAATAAATAAAAATATTTAAAAAAATAAAAAAATATGTTATACTTATGTAAATACTTACATATTTATATAATTAAATATATAAAATAAATATACATAATAATTAAATATGTAAAATATATTTAAACTGATAAACTGAAATATGCATATATGTACTTCAAGACAGAGATTGGATTCAAAAACAGCTCTGTGCTATATCATTTATAAGAAATACATTTAAAATAGAATGCCATAGTATGATGGAAAAATGTGTGCAAAATGTGGAAAATGCTAGCCAAAAGAAAATCAGGAGAACAATATTTATGTCAGAAAAGATAGACTTTAAGAGAAATCGTTTTTGCAGTAGAGAATATTGTCACCACATTATAAAATATTCTGCACAACAGAAAAACATATGCACCTGAAAATACTTTTAAAATATATAAGGCAAAAACTTATAGAACATATGGATAAGTTAAAAAACATAGCATCATAAATTGGAGTTTTCAGAACTATCCTGTCAGTTATGCAAGCATAGGTCTTGCACATAGAAACGTGATAAAGATATGAAAAATTCAACAAAATTATTAATAACCTTGATTTAACTTTGTTTTCCATGTCTTATTTGTTAATAACTTTATTAAGATACAACTTACATAAAATTAAACTGTTTGATCAAGGAAGAGATAATAATAGGAACTTCAAAATACTTGGATGTTGTTGGGGCGCCTGGGTGGCTTAGTCGGTTAAGTGCCCGACTTTCGCTCAGGTCATGATCTCGTGGTTCGTGGGTTCGAGCCCCACATCGGGCTCTGTGCTGACTGCCAGCTCAGAACCTGGAGCCTGTTTCCGAGTCTGTGACTCCCTCTCTGACCCTCCCCTGCTCACGCTGTCTCTCTCTCTCTCCTAGGAAAATTAAAAAAAAAAAAAAAAGTTAAAAAAAAAATACTTGGATGTTGTTATATAATCAGAGAAGGCTTACATAAAATATGGAAAAAAATTTAATATTAGGAACAGTTGTCAGGTAATATTCTAATTTAAATCCAGTGGCAAGTTTTTATGCATACTTACAGGTACTATAGACATTATTGATATGCTTTTTAGATGATATATATTCTACACGTATTCTTCTGTATGAATTACATAACAAATAATAGAACTGTTTTAAATAACCCCTAAGAAAACAGTACAGGTATTATGTACAGGCCTGAGACAGCATAGAAGCCAGAGAAAATTACATGACTGATGCATTCTCTCCTTCATACATCAGGGTGCAGAAATACATAAGCGTAACTCCAAACTACTTCTCTTCCGCTGATTATCAACAGACAAAAATGCTTCAGTGTCTTATCAACTACTGAAGTTATTCATTTTTCAAGCATCTATTAATTTCTGAACATTTCTACAGAAATAGTTTTATTGTGGTATAATTGACATGTAGCATTATATCAGGTTCAGGTGTACAGTATCATGGTTCTGTATTTGTATACATTGTTAAGTGATCACTGTAATAAGTCTTGTTAACATAGTCACCTGCTAATTTCAGTGGTTGACATAGTGAGGTACTATTGATGTTGGATGAGTAAATAAATTTGAGAATGTCCAGCCACTGTGTTAGAAGTGTGGTCCCCGGGGCACCTGGGTGGCTTAGTTGGTTGAGTGTCTGACTACAGCTCAGGTCATGGACTCACAGTTCGTGAGTTTGAGCCTCCTGTCAAGCTGTGTGCTGACAGCTTGGAGCCTGGAGCTTGCTTCAGCTTTTGTGTCTCCCTCTCTCTCTGTTCCTCCCATGCTCGCTCTCTATCTCTGTCTCTCAAAAAAAAAGATGAAAAAAGAAGCATGATCCCAGAAAGTGGAGAATGTAGAAGAAAATGACAATGGCACTACACACATCAAACCCAAATCACAGATATTTCATGAGTACTTTAACTTCTTAAAGGAGGTACCAACACTCCAAGTGAAGTGAGTTTTAAGTCCAATGTCCCCTTGACCCAATGGTCCATCTTACACTGAGTATATTGATGTGTGTGACCATCTCATTGCAGCCAGAGGAACCAATAGGAAGTATGGATATCCTTATTTATTCTAGAAGATATGTACAAAATGAGCTACAGAAAAAGGAACCGGTCACTTAACTGCTTTTGACAATCCAAAAACCATAAAATAAAATAAAATAAAATCACACAAAAATTTAAAAAGGGTGATGCTACTATTTAGTGCTGAATTCCCTCTCTTTATCCATTTACATAATTCCCTGGACAAACTGGAATCCATAACTATTACTTCATTCACCTGACTATTTTTTTCAATATTTTTAATGTTTATTTATTTTTGAGAGAGACAGAGCATGAGTGGGGGAGGTTCAGAGAGAGAGGAAGAGACATCATCCAAAGCAGACTCTGGGCTCCTGCTGTCAGCACAGAGTCTGACGTGGGGCTCGAACTCACTAGCTACGAGACTGTAACCTGAGTCAAAGTTAGATGCCTAACCAACTGAGCCACCCAGGAGCCCCTCACCTGACTATCTTTCTAGTTAAAATGACTTTTATCTACCTGAAGAGAGGTTATACTTCACAGATTATTTTTTCTGACAAATTTTAAGCAGAGATTTTCGGCCTAAGAAATAAAAATAATTTTGATGATGGTGATTTATTTAATAAGAAATAATGATTGAGTTTTTTTGATTATTCAAAAATGTAAACTAAATAATATATCTGTGTGGAATTATATAATGTATCCTACGTATTAGCCAGCAAGGTACAATTACATAAAAGACCTTTAGTACTTATTGAATAAATCATAAGAACTCATTAGAATTGGGTTATTAGAACACTAAAATCCTGACAGCACGATCCACAGATAGAAATGCGCTTCAAATCAGTTGTTTTCTTAAGAGAGGATTTACATTTTATAACAGCCAAGAGCTTCCTCAGCTTACATGTGAAGACTTTATTGGCATATATAAGCAATCCCAGTACCCCAGCTTAAAATAGGATTTACATGCGCAGAAACTTCGTGTCCTAATGCCCCCTGTCTGACTTTGGGATTACTGTAGGCCTGTATATCATTTCACAGTAATTTTCAAAAGTGAGCATAAATATTGAATGCTGCATTCTTTCCATATATTATCTCAAGGAAAGAAGAATTTCCTAAAAGTAAAACTTATGTTTAACTGGTCAGCCACTGCGATTTTTAGTGGCTTCTAAATTACTTGGTGTTCTAAACCCTGTTGGATTGCAAGCTTACTGAGACAGAAACTATTAGGAAGAGTGTACAGTTATTCTTGCGGAGGTGAAGTAATATCCTCTGAGTGGGTCTAACTTGTCAAAGCCTAGGTATCTTTTCCACCCATCAACATATGTGACCATCCTGCAAACTCAACAGCTGTCCAGGAGTCACTTAGTTACTAGTTTTACCCCCATTAAGAACAGACTGTGATATTTAGCAAAGTTTAAGGCCTCAATTCACGTTGACGTAACTAAAGAATATCTATATAAGTATTGGCACTGTTTGAAGGTCATTCAACAAAGTAAGACACAGAATGGACTTCTAATGCAATGGCTGTATAAATGTAGCAGCAGCACACCATCATGCAATAAAATCTACGTTACAAGCATGACAGATTTCCTCACGTACTGCGCATTCCAGGAACCCAGGAGAAAGCTGATAAAGCCAAAAAATCCAGGCAGTGAAAAAGAGACAACACTTGATTGGTTATTTTCATCAAATAATGATGTATTGATGAAATTATAAAAGATAACTACATGACCGCGAGAAGAGTGTTGTGGTTTGAAACCACTTATTTGAAAAGATTAAGACACCACAGTATATATCATTAGGAGACTTACAACCATTCAACTTCATGGAAATAATCTCTAAGTGGAAAATTGTGGATTTTTTTTATGAAAAATGTTAATGTGAAAAAGAGTGATAGCAAGTAAAACCAGAAGCAGATGAGTCTACATCATAGCTTGGAAATAATGGCTAAGAATTTATCCAAATTTCCTCATGTGGCAGGTAATGGAAGTATTACATCTTGATAAGTTAATAGGTTCTCACTATGGAGAGAAATGGCTATTTCTGGTACTTCATGCATCCCAGGTGGCTATAAAATGTTATCTCAAGTATGTGTTCTCTCTCTCTTTCTCTCTCTCTCTCCCTCTCTCTCCTTCCTTTTCTCTTTTCTTCCTATTTCTTTCCTTCTTTTCTTTGCCATTTTATTTATTTATTTGTAGGTAAATTGTTTGGTTTCTTGGTCACTACTTCTTTCCAAAACTTAAATGCACAATTAAAGAGAGAGAACTTGTTAGTTGAGAAGGTAACTATCTTTCATACATACTTTGAGTGTCTTACATGCATTGTGCTCAGATCTTGCACACTTAAAAAAATCTACAAATATTCTCCTCTACATTGATATCCCAGATTCTCAGTCCAACCTAAAATCCATTCAGAATTCAAATAAAGCTTTTTTATAAAGCATAATCCATGCAATGCCTGATTATAGTCTTCAGGATAGGTGAATGGAAGAAAGAATAAATACGCTTTTTTTTTTTAAAGCTCCTTGAGGATCAAAGTCATGTCTTATATCCCTTTAAGAGCAGATGGTGATATTTAGAAAATTGAAGGTTATCAGTTCAATTCAGTGGATCATCGACGTAACTGGGGAACATTGGTGCAAATACTGGCATTGTTTAAAGGTCACAAAACACGAGTTACGAAACCATCCAGTTCACTTGCATTTCACATGCTCAAGTATAGTGTCAGACACTAAGCAGGCGTATACTAAACATTAACTGACTAAATTAATTAATCATTTATTTATTGCTGACAATAGATCATGAATGAGATGGATGTTTTAAAATAGGTTGTTTTAAAAGAGTTGATTAATAGGGATGTCTTAAAAGAATAAACATGGGGTGTCTGGCTGGGTCAATCAATGGAGTATGTGACTCTTGATTTTGGGGTTATGATTTTTGGCCCCACATTAGGTGTAGTTATTACTTAAAAATAAAATCGTAAAAAAATTTTAAATGATAAGTTTATATTTTGAAAATTTTTAAATGTGTATTTATTTTTGAGAGAGACAGAGATAGAGTGAGAGCAGGAGCGCAGCAGAGAGAGAGAGGGAGACACAGAATCTGAAGCAGGCTCCAGGCTCTGAGCTGTCAGCACAGACCCCGATGCGGAGCTCGAACTCATGAGCCAAGAGATCATGACCTGAGCCAAAGTCAGACACTTAACTGACTGAGCCACCCAGGTGTCCCAATAAGCATGTATTTTAATTTTCCCTTAAGTTATATGCCCTTGCTCATGTCAGACAATTATTCGGTAAGTGCAATAGATGTGTGTGAATGAAGATAGAAAGAGATGAAAAGCCAAAGTAAACAGCAAATATTTGTAATGTACTAGATACACATGAGGTTCATGAGGCAGTAAATATGGATGAAAGCTAAAACCGGAACCCACTGGTGATACCCGTTGTGCCTCCAAGCGTCCCCTTTTTGAGACACCCAGGTAAAAAGCCATGGCAACTCAGTAGATCATCAGCAAACATACCACACGTAGCTGCCCCGAAGATCTAGCTCTGATAGAGCAGGTGCTTGTGTGGACCCTTGGTGCCTCCTGTTTGTTATTATCCCTTGTGACACCTCAACGCTGCTCTAAGCACACCGGTTCTGGTGGGACACTTAGGCAGTAGAGACAGTGGTAGAATATATGAACACTGTGTAACCCAGAATCCAGGTGATGCTACTTCATTTCTTTCCACATATGTCTTGCTTCACATTATAAATTAAATAAACCATGGGCATCACTCATTTCAATTTGGTCTGTGGGCCATCCTGTTCCGTGGCTTGAGTATGACTTAGCTCAGCGTGTACTCAGAGGCCACCATTGCATCAAAGTCATTTCCCACATGACAGAGCCCATTCCTTCTAGCAAAGGTGGAAGAAGAGATAGCCGTACATGGGGCCTGAGGGCTGAGTGTCACATCGGTGGTCCTCACTTTTCTTTTGTTGGAGGAAATCTCAAACCGGGGGAAGGATTGGTAGTGATATCAGTGGTTAAACCTGAAAAGGCCCTCAGTCAAGCTTTCCCAGAAGCCACCTCAAAAATAAAATCCTGAACGGATGAGTGGATAGGTTAGCCTGAAGATGAGCCTCTGGTTCATGGGACGTCCCAGGGTGGACACGGAACCTGGAGGAAGTTCAGAAGGCTGATAGGCCGGAAGAAAATGTGGCGTTAGACAAAGAGGCCACAGTTCAGGTAAAACAGAAGTTTCCACTTCTTTCCACAACATACCCCAAATACCAAATAAAACCATTCACACCTGTGCAGGTGAGATCCAGATACCTCATAATACAGAGCTCGAGAGAGAGAGAGATGACACAGACCAACGCGAATGCTATTATCTGGTTTTATGGAAAAGATCAAGCAGTTGGGGGATCTGAATGATAGAGCACTTAAACAGGAGAGAAAATTTTTCCAGAGTCTATCAAATCCCGTGGGAATTAAGATCGTATTGATTGGACAAGTTAACAATTTTATTGTTTGGTTTTGTTCCAGCTACTCTAAGGTATGGGAGTTGATTTAAAAAAAAAAAAAAAAAGATATTGAAAAAATTTAGAAACTGCATTTTCTTCGTATATCTGTTTGGTGTGTGCAAATGTTTAGCCCCTTTTACATGGTTTACAAATATAAACTTGCTCTCTTGCAATAATATACAATCATTAAGTTATAAGGACCTAATGAATCATCTAAAGATAAGCATTTAGAGGCATTTGGGTGGCTCTGTGTTAAGCATCTGACTCCTGATTTGGGCTCAGGTTGTGATTTCACAGTGGTGGGTTCGAGCTCCATGTTGGGCTCTGTGCTGACAGAGTGGAGCCTACCTAGGATTTTCTCTCCCCCTCGCCCTGTCTCTGCCCCTTCCCTGCTCGTACACTCTTTCTTTAAAAGAAAATAATAAAGAAAAGCATTCGGGCAGTACATACAACTCTACTTCTGCCCTAAAATCTTTACTTAAACATTTGCAATAACTTGGAAATTTTTACTGCATAAGTAAGCCTGTTTGACTTTTAGTTAGCTATACTTCCTAAACAGTACATTTTTATATTGACCCCAAATTTACCTCCCTATAACTTCATTCCTTTTTCCTAGTCCCACTGCATGCTAATATAATGTAGAATAAATTTGCTTTCTTATCCATATTTATTCAGCAAACATTTATTGAGAGCCTATTTTATAGCATTACATATTAGGTGCTAGAGGTTGCTAAAAAGACTTAAAAATCTTTATAGGTGCTTCTAGTTCACATGCTGATATCTCAAAAGACCACTGTTCTCATCCTTATGATTAAAACAAGCCAAATAGGCTGTATAATCATAGCTTTAAAATCCATTAGAAAGAAAAAGACCCATAAAACCCTAAGAGAATTCTAGAAAGTGATAAGGCTCTTATGAGAAAGAAAAAAAGTCTCACTTGCTTTTAAAAAACGTTCTTAAGAAAACATCTTCCAACTTTATTGAGATATAATTGACATATAACATCGTGTAACTTTAAGGTATACACTGTATTGATTTCATACACGTATATATTGCAGTATGATTGCCACTGTTGTATAAGCTAATGCCTCCATCATGCTGTATGACTACCCCTTATTTTCTGTGGTGAGGACATTTAAGATTTACTATCTTAGCATATTTCAAGGGTATCGTACAGTGTTACTGTTTAATCACAATGCTATGCATTAGATAGCCAGAACCTTTTCATCTTCTGACCACATGTTTATACTATTTGACCAACATCTCCCCATTCTGCCACCCTCTACACTGTGGTAAACACTATTCTACTTTCTGCTCCTATGAGTTTGGAATTTTGTAGATTCAACAGGGTAGATCATAGGGTATTTGTCTTTCTCTGACTTATCATAATGCCCTGAAGGTGTGTCCCTGTTGTTGCAACTGGCAAGATTTCAATCATTCTCATGGCTGAATAGTATTCTATTCCATTGTGTGTATGCATATATTTCATATCTTCTTTATCCATTTATTCATTGATTACCATTTATGTTGTTTCCATATCTTGGCTATTGTAAATAATGCTGCAATAAACATGGGAGGGCAGATATTTCTCTGATGTCTTGTTTTTAATTTCCTTTGAATATATACCCAGCAGTGGAATTGCTGAACTGTATGGTAGTTCTATTTTTAATTTTCTGAGGAAACTCTATACTGTTTTTATAAAACAAAATTGTTGAACTAGGTTACATTCCCCCAACCTTGAGTAAGGGTCTCCTTTCCTTCACATCTTTGTCAACAGTTATCATCTCTTGTCTTTTCAGTGACAGCCTTTCTAACGTGTGAGGTGTTATCTCATTGTGGTCTTGATTTGCATTTCTCTGATGATGAATGATGTGTTCATGTATTTGTTGGCCTTTTGCATGTTTTCTTTGGAAAAGCATGTATTCAGTTCCTTAGCCCATTTTTAAGTCAGATGTCTTGTTTTTTATTATTGATATTTATGAATTCTTTTTATATTTGGACATTAACTCTTTATCAGATATTTTCTTCCATTCCTTAGTTGTTGTTGTTTTTCATTTGTTGATTGTTTCTTTCCCTGTGCAGAAGCATTGAGGTAGTCCCACAAATTTATTTGCAATAAATATACACATTTCTTTGTTGTTTGTGCTTTTGGGGTCCTATCTGAAAAAACTGTTAACAATACCTAGACCCATATCCCTAATGAATCTAGACGCAAAATTCCCAACAAGATCTTAGCAAACTAAATTCAACAGCGTGTTAAAAGAATCTTATACCATGTTCACATGAGATTTATTCCTGGGGTGCAAGGCAATACACCAACTAATAAATGTGATACATCACATTAATATAATGAAAGATAAAAATTATATGACCATCTCAATAAACTCAGAAAAAGCATTCAACAAAAATACAACATTCTGTATAAAAACTCACAACAGATTTGGTAAAAAACAAAAAGTAAACCCCATAATAATAATAAAGATCATACGTGAGAAGGCCACAGCTAATATTTTACTCCATGGTGGGAAAGCTAATAGCTTTTCCTTTAAGATCAGGAACAAGAAAAGGATGCCCCCTCTTGCCATTCTTCTCCAACATAGTATTGGAAGTCTTTGCTAGAACAATGGGGCAAGATTAAGAAATAAACATCACTCAAATAAAAAGGAAGAAGTAAAATGGTCTTTATTTGCAGAGGATATGAAATTATAAGGAGAAAAGTCCTAAAGAGTCAACCAAAAAACTGATAAAACAAACCAACTAAATTCAGTAAAAGTGCAAGATATAAAAATCAACGTACAGAAATCAGTTGTGTTTCTACATTCTAAAAATGAAATATCTATAAAGGAAATAAAGGAAAAAAGGTCCTTTCACATTAGCATCAAAACCAATAAAATACTCAGGAATACATTTAAGCAAGTAGATGGAAGTTCTATACCCTGAAAACTGTAAGACTCTAATGAAAGAAACTGAAGTCATAAGCAAATGATAGGATATATAATGTTCATAGTTCAGAAGAATTAATATTGTTAAAATGTCAGTACTACCCAAAGATGTCTACAGATTGCATCCCATTACTCTCAAAATTCCAATGGCATTTTTTTGCAGAAATCGAAAAGGCAGTCATAAAATTTGGATGAAACCACAAAAGACCCACTAAAGCCAAAGCAATCCTGAGAAAAAGCAAAGCTAAAAGCATCACACTTCCTGATTTCAAATTCTACTCCAAAGCTATAGCAATTGACCAGTATGGTACTGGATTAAAAATAGACATGTAGACCAACGGAACACAATAGAGAGCCCAGAAATATCCCCCTTACATAGATGGTCAACTAATATTTGGCAAAGGAGTCAAGAATGTGCAATGGGAAAAAGATAATCTCTTAAAGAAATGGTGCTGGGAAACTTGAAAGCCTTGCACAGAAAAATGAAATCGAAGCCCTATCTTATACCAGTCACAAAAATTAACTCAGAATGGATGAAAGACTTCATGAAAGACTTGAAACAGTAAAATTCCTAGAAGAAAGCATAGAGGAAAAGCTCATTTGCTCTTCCTGCAGAATGAGAAGTGGCTGAGATGAAGAATTTGCCATAGACGGGATTAAGGAGGAGAGTGTGACACTTATCAGTCTATTATTGGCTGTGTGTGATCTCTCATGCTGGATGTATTATGTGCTCCATAGATAAACTCTTTAGTTTTCACTTGGAAAACATCCTTGTGAAATTCTGGCCTGGGGTTTCATGTCTAGAGGAGAAAGTGGCCTCTTAGGCTCATTTTCCCCCTTTCGTTCATTAAAAATACTATTCTTTTTCTAACTGATGCTAGTGAGTGCAAAGCACTCCAGTTAAATATAGTTTCTCCATATAAGAGAAAGAAGAGACGCGGTTACTCTAAAACAAAAGTCAGTCCAAGAACATCATTGAATAAAAATAGACTATTGATATAAATGCTATCAAGCGAAAATTAAGTAATAGATGTTTGAAAGTATGTTGTGGATAAGACTCACATGCTTCCTAAATTTTGGCGAGGGCCAAGGGTGCCTCCTGCAGTGGATCATGTCAATATAAAATATAGCTTGTATAAAACTACAGAAAGCAAATGGTACAGAACAAGGGCATTTTTATGATAGATGATAATTACACCTGATAAGGAGGATAGAAAAAAGAGGATTATGTACACACAATTTTTCAGTATCTTTTCAAAACTGCTCAGAGATGCTATTTCAGCTCTAGTGATGTGTATTCTCTACTTAGATTGAAAAACAGTTGAAGACAATACTTTGTCAAATAATATTACCTTCATCCGTATAGTTTCTTAAAAGTGCTCAAATGTTACGCTTACTCTACAGCACATTTTGGACTCTTTAAACAACCAGAATAGATTATTCTGTCACATTTAGCTCCCAGGATAAGGTATATTTTAAAAATCTGATTTATTGGGACACCTGGGTGCCTTGGTTGGCTGAACATCAGACTTTGGATCTCAGCTCAGGTCATGCTTTCACAATTCTTGGGATCGAGCCCCATGTTAAATTCTTCACTGTCAGAACATAGCCTGCTGAGGATTCTCTTCCTCTCTTTCTCTCCCTCCCCCATGTGCTCTCTCTCTCTCACTCCGTCTCTCTGTGTCTCTCTCAATAGAAATAAACTTTTTAAAAATGTTTTTTTATTTATTTCTGAGAGAAAATAAAGTTCCTAAATTCATAAAACTAGAGAGCAAACCCTATATGCATTGACTCTGCTGGGTAGCCTCTAAAGTGAAATTGAAAACAATTCTCTATCTCTCTTTCTGTGTGTGTGTGTGTGTGTGTGTGTGTGTGTGTGTTATTTATCCCTCTCTTTCTCTTGCTTCTAACTGTGCCAACTACCCCATCAGTAATTATGGTAGTGCTCATTAGGTTATGATAAATCACAGATAAGCATATAACTTCAATAGGCAGACCGTCTCATTTTGTGAAACAACAATCTTTACTTTCAGAAGAACGTACATAAAGGGATATAGTATCCCTAGTCTTGTTTTGGATTTAATTATTTAATTAATGAGAGACCAAGTCAAATGTTGCAACCATTTTGCAAGAGAATTCAATAAACCACCCTTATATGGATCTATCAGGAATGTTGAAATGAATTTACAAAGAGATCTAAAACCTTTTCCATAAGAAGGATGGAAATCAATTGTCCCTGCACCAGACAGAACCCATCTGCAAGAGGGAAATAATTGTTTGTATTTGCATTGCTATTGGCTGTCTCTAATTTTGAGAGCTGGAAAATAGCTCAAAGACCAGGAAAGGTACAAACCCACAACACAGAGTGTTCTGTTGAAGATACCCTGTAAGTATTTTGATCCATTTTAGAGTTTTTTACAATTTTTTTTCTGATACCCTCAATACCTACTCATTTCCTTCATTTGTCCATACTGGTTACATAAGATGATGACGGACATCGTGGAGATGGGAGCAGAGAAAACGTGAAAAGGGGGAAGGCGAACCTGGGAAAACCAGGTTTGTGGAATGTGGAATGGGCGAAGGACGTAGGAAAAGGTTTTTAAGTTCCCGGGGATATATCCAGCTCTTCCGGTACATATATCCATCTCTCTCCCTTCCTGTCCCAGAAACTCAGTATATGTCTCACAACCCAAAGATCAGTGTAATATGGAAAATTCTTAGAGACTAAAATGGCATAATTTTGCTTTTCCCAAAAGCGACTGCAGTGTCTGAGATGAAGACCAGAAAGGGAGGAAAATGACTAATTTGGTGATTAAACAACATGGCAAATAGTTTTGAAGCATCAAAACCGTGGGTTCTCTCACCAACCCCAGAATGCCAGCACGTGCCCCTTGCAGTTTTCCAGCAAGGAACTCGAGGTTCTTTTTGGCAGCACAATTTTCCCCATCAGGACAGAATGATGGTTCTGGGGGAAAGAACTTGGCTTCATTCTCAACACCCATTCTTCTTCTTACTACATTTCCCAACTAGCAGTTCCTAAGTGTTTTCCTTTCCTTTTCCTTCTTTGTTTTTCCCACATATAGTCTGATTAATCAGTGTGGGAGAAGAAGAGCCACTCTTGTACATACGTGTTAATAAATATCTTAGATGTCAGCACGGGGCCACTTCTATATCCGGGAGTAATGTGAAGAAATGATCTGAAATGGAACTGTTAATCCCCGAGGTTTTAAATTGTCCACCTTCTCTCTCATGAGGCAACATCATATTGTGGAATGAACCATGTTCTGAAAATCAGAAGACTGTTTTCTAATCCCGACTCTGCCACTAAACCACGTGGCATGGCTGACCCTCTGGTTCGTGCTCTATGAAATGAGCCAGTTAGATTTTATTATTTACGGAGTCTCTTCGATCTTTAAAATCTAGTTATAGAAGGACATCCTATTTAATACAGTCCTGAGAATGTCACTAAAGTTTTTAAGAGAATACGGCAAAGATAAAGAAAATAAATTATTTTAAATTTACACTTAATATTAGTTATATATTTAATATATATTTATTTACAATTAATTTATACATGTATAATTTATACTTTAATTTGTATTAAAGTCTAAGCAAAATAAATTATAAACAATATGAGGAAATAGCTTATCTGAGAAATCTAGACCTAAATAAAAGTTGCTTTTTCTAATTGGATACATCTAAGTTCATGGAATATTGTGTTTGTGTGTATATGTGTGTGTATCTGCTTTTGTGTGTGATGGATTTTACTTGATCAGTTTAAACTTTTGCATAATATAGTTTCAGTGAATAATATTGTAAACATAAAATTATAACATTAGTATTGAGATGGGAGGAATCTCTAGAGCTTAATCAGTAAGGGAATATTTATAACATAAAGCAGTAAATTCTACCATCAGTACCATAAAAGAAATACTATATGACTCAATATCAAGTGTTTAAAGGCTATAAAATTAACATCATTTGCATAAAATCTGAGCATATGAATTATTCTTGCATAGATACCATACTCAGCAGCCAAAACACAAGAAGTAGTAATTACCAAAATATATTTTCTTATAATTTCTGCCACTTCATATTTATATTTAACATAAGGGCTAGATTAGGCTAAATTAGCCAGAAATATATGGGCTTTAATGTTGGTTCCCAATGCAAAAACTTCCCAAATGTAACTCTGTTAAGCAAGAAATGAGTATCACAAATTTAAAAAGTACACATATTTTCTCGTGTTCTTTTCTATCACAAAATCACCAAAATAGTTTCATGCCACTTTTTTTTTTTTTTTAAGGGTCCCATACTTATGGTCATCCTGAAATTCTTAATAGTTTTATCTTTTTTTTTTGATTAAAATATGTCTTTTTATTTTATTTTATTTTAATTTACAAATAGTTTATTGTCAAATTAGTTTCCACATAACACCCAGTGCTCATCCCCACAAGTGTCCCCTCCATGCCCATCCCCCCTCCCCCCCCACATCCATCAGTCCTCAGTTTTTGTCAGCATTCAAGAGTCTCTCATGGTTTGCCTCCCTCCCTCTCCCCCACCATTTCTGCCCTTCTTCTCCCCCTTGTTCCTCCGTCAAGTTCCTCCTAATCCTCCTATACGTGCAAACATATGATATTTGTCCTTCTCTGCCTGACTTATTTCGCTCAGCATAACCCCCTCAAGGTCCATCCATGTTGCTTCATGCCACTTTTTAAGACTTTTTTTTTTTTTTTTTAAAGATTGTAGACTCATGAGAAGTTGCAAACATTTTGCAGAGAAGTCCCTTGTGCCCATCACCCGGCTTCCCCCAATGGTGACATGTATAAGTACGACATATTAGCAACTCAGGAAATTGATAGGCACAGCGCAATTAACTAGACTCCAGCTGCTCCTCAGATTTCCCTAGTTCTTGCATGTACTCACATTGTGGATATCTTTTGACATTAATTCTTACTTTCAGAGATGATGCACCAACCTTTCCTTTTGCTCTATACTAATTTGAAATCCTGATGGTTAAAAATTATATGTTCGTTTCTATGTTGTGAATAATCAGTATGCTTTATGGATTTAAAATGTAGGCATAGAATCAGCTATTTGGAAAGGAATGACTAATATTTATCTTACCAAAATAGATTCCTAAGATATTATAACTCTCAATGCTATATATGGCGAGGGACTCAAGCGTTGAATTAAATCCCATTTCACATTAGAGACCATTAAGATATTCATTGATTTAGGGGATGTTTATTGAACAGCTTATTCTGAGCAAACACTACACTAGACAATATGAGGGATAAAATATGCATTAAAACAGTCTCCCCGGTGATCAAGGGAGTTAAAGAACCTGGTAGGGAAATATGATTGTGGGAAAAATAAAATAAACAGCAGAGATTGAGAAGTAGTTTAGATGAAGGAGAGGTGTAAGGGAATGCCATTATGCCTATGGAGAGTTTGACACAAAATAATCTTCCCTAATCCAGAAAAGGAAGTTTGAAGTTATGTCTAATTTAGTATCTTAGCCCAACTGTTCTCTGGTCCTCCACTCTTGACTTGCAATCCCATCTGCATTAATTTTATCACAGCAACTTGGAAACCTACTCTAAGACATTTGTTTTTATTGGTTAGTATTCCCTGCAAGAATACTAAACATCACAGCAAGGATAAATGCTACATGGAAAAAGTGTTTGTTGTTTCCCTTTTTTATTGGTTGGTGGTAGATAGGTTGTTCATTTCTGTTAACTCACAACATGTAACACGACCTTACTGACAGCAGGTTTAATTCTTTCTGGGCAATGCTAACTTTGCTGCCTTTTCTTACCCCAGGATCCAACCTTTAGTTGGTAAGATTGAATATTAGGAATAGCTCCATTCTTGAAACAGAAAACAATGGGCACAATGCTTTACACAGACAAAAGGAGACCGATGAAAATGAACATCCTCTTAAAAACTACTTGCTGCTGTTTGAATTTTACTTGCTTGTTTATGCCAAAGAGTACAACAGTTAATATTTTGTCTTGCCAACACTACCTTCATTTTAGCCAGAAGTGTAACCAACATCACATCTAAGAGGAAAGTAATGTTCCAGCTTACAACAATGGATACACACTGGGGCTCTGGAATCAGATCTCCTCGTCTATTATCTTGGTCTCCCCCGTCATCCCAGGCAAGTTACTTAACCTAACTGAGCCTCAGTTTTTCATCTGTAAAATGAGAAGAATAGCAGTGTATATCTTTTTTTTAATGTTTATTTTTGAGAAAGAGAGACTGAGTGTGAGTGGGGGAAGGTTAAAGAGAGGGGGAGACACAGAATCAGAAGCAAGTCCCAGGCTCTGAGCTGTCAGCACAGAACCCAACACGGGGCTCGAACCCATGAACCACGAGATCATGACGTGAGCCGAAGTAGGATGCTTAACCGACTGAGCCACCCGGGCGCCCTAGTAGTATATATCTTAAGGAAGGCTTGATTCCATAATGAGTAAATCTCAAAAATCAGTGGCTTAGAACTGCAATCAACTGAAAGAGATAGCAAACAACTAAACAGGTCACGTCACCAACAGGATGCTGATAACTCCCTGGTCGGGATACTTAGGGCCCCCGGTACTTAGGAACAGGGCCCCACAAAGTCTCTGAAGCCTCTGAACATGCTCATCATGACGAGAGACATTGCGTGGCTATCATGTGTCATGGCTGCTGCTGGAGCTGCTACTCCACAATACAGGATTTTTAATTAAATTACATGCTTTTTTTTTTTTTAAAGACATTATGCCATCATGCTACTATGCAGCTAGCAGTGTGAACATAACTTTCATATGCACTGGTATGCACTTGCTGAATCTTGTAACCCCCAAATTCATATGTCGAATTTGTGCTAACCACCAGTACCTCAGAATAGAACTGTTTTTAGAGATAAGATCTTTGAAGATGTAATTAAATGGAGGTCATTAAGATAGACCCTAATTTAATATGACTGAAGAAGACATCTGGACACAGACATGGACAGAGGGACGATGATGTTATGTTAAGAGAAAGGGAATCTTGAACAAATTACCTATACTTTGGGGTTAGTAAAAAGTGAAAAAATGAACTGAGCAGATAATAACAGTTCCTCATATTGAAACTACTACTACTTATTATTGTTGTTGTTGTTGTCATTATTAATGGTAAATAGATAAGAATTCTTTGGATAAGTAGGGTGATGAATAAAAGAAACAGGGAGAAAGAGTCAACATTGGCATTCAGTAACTCAGGAATGGCCGAATCTCCAGACCTGAACAAGTCATTCTAGCAGCAGACCAAGGCAGACCATCACTTAGTGTCTTGCCAGAGTCCTTTTTTCTAAGATGCCAGACCACTGTGAGAGCACATTGGGAAACTGAGTGAGCAGGCCAACAGCTAGGAGATTTCAAAAAGGGTTAGGGATGATTCATTTTCCTTCCCCTACGGAGACATTGAGAGCACAGATTGAGGAAGCACTTCTTTCCCTGACCTGGTTTTGAATAATTCCTTGGGGGCAGGGCACAGACAATGTCTCTATTTGTGCTATTGTTTGATAGAAGCCAAAATTATTCAGCAGTATTAGCTCAGGAAATGAAATCCAGTGAGATGGGTCTTATGTAAGTAACCTGACTGAATCACACAGTTCTCTGTCACCCTGACCTGTTCCTGCTGACAACAGGCAGCATGAGTGGCCATTAGGAGTCTGAGTATTATTGAATTGGCAAAAAGCATTAAGCCCAGCATAAGAGCCCTTAGCCCACTGGGGAGAGCTAAACAGATGAGCAAAGTTTTCACTCTAAACTTCAAGACTCCTTAAACTTCAACATTAGAGACAGGCCAGAAAGGAGTAATGCTTTTACACAGAGGAAGCCACCCTCTGAATAAAACATGATTTACTCCTTCTGTTTCCCTCAAGTGTGTTTCCCCCATCGCAGAATTTCTGACCTTGTAAAATTTGGCAAAAGCATTGTGAGCAAGGCTCTAGCCTGTTCTGGAGTGGAAATAGAGTGATGTGTGAAAGCTGGTTCTAAGCAACGGTCTGTTTGACAGGCGCGCTCAGGATGGAAGGCTGCTGCTACCCCACAGCTGTGTCTCGGGCATTTTCTGGGGCGGACTTGTCAAACTCACTCGAAAGTCAACAGAGAAGCTTTTTGGCTAACCTCGGCAGAGAAATTGCAGCACAAATAAGTTGAATAAAAGTGAGGTGAGAAAGAGTAAGATGGGGATGGTGGCGTTTACATATGCAGTGGACATTCCGCGTGTCTGTGGTTCTCCTGAAATACCCAGACCTGAATTTCCACCTCACTGTCTGGCCCACGTCTCCCAGATACAGGGCCTCTACAAGATGGTTTTAGGAATTCAGAGGCACACGTCTGTGTTATAATTGCATATAGAGCATGAGAAGATGGGCAGTATTTGCCTCTGTTCCAGAGGAAGGCGGTGGGCTCCCACAGAGCCTAATCATGCAGGTTGAAAAGCATTTGGCACAGACCATGTTAACGTGAGGGAGGGAGGTGCTAGCTAAGTGCTGGTCATTTTCCATTCTCTTCAGGGGGATTTCCCACTGCCAGTATCTGAAAAGGCTGGAAGACCCTGAGACAGATTTCTCTTCTGAATCTGTTTTATATCTATGTCTCAGCCAGTGAGGCTCAGGCACTGCAGCTCTGCCTCATGATGCCTCCTCCATCTGTCTATTACCTACGTCTGCCTTTTTTCTCCCACCTGCATCCAAGTTGCCTCAGGGCATTCTGAAAACACCGTATCATGCGAAGATATACATAATTAAAATCTCCTCACAGATTTCCATTTTAATTGGTTTCCTTTATGAATAAATGACCAAGTAGTAGTATACAAAATGGGAAGATTAAAATCTAGGACTTCATATGGGGTTGTTCTGGGGATATTGTAGAAACAATGGCCTCTCTTAATAACACCAAATATTCTTTTATTTCTTTCATCCTAGAAAGCAGATAATGAAACACATATCCTTTAGAAAGAAAGAGATAGAGAGTGAGAGAGGGATGGAGAAGAAGGAAGGAAGGAAAGAAGGAAGGAAGGAAAGAAGGAAGGAAGGAAAGAAGGAAGGGGAAAGGAAGGAAAATTTAGCTCTTCCTAAAGTGGCGTTTTCCCTGTAAGAAAAATCTAATCTCATGGATGGCATTTAAATAGTTGACACATCAAGAATTCAAGGACAGCAACTATAATCAATTTGATATCCTACAAATTACAGAGAAGAAAACTGAGACCCAAGGAGGCAAGGCCCAGATCAAAGGCAGAGGAAGACTTATCACAAAACCCCAGAGTTCCAGGCTCATAGATGCGTGTTTTCCAGGTCCCACCAGGCTTCCACAAACACAGGATTTGATCTGATAGGAGGCAGAATATAACAGGCGCAAGAACTCCATTTCTTCAGGTGGAAAAACCAGGGTTCAAAGTGTAGGTTAGCCACTGTGTGAAGTGCTTAATCTTTAAAGACTTGCCTCTCAAGAGAAGATTCAGAGACCAGAAATAATACCATAACGCCAGCATCACCCGATGGCTTGTTAGAGCTATAGGATTTCAGGCCCCGCCGCAAACCAACCTAGTGGGAACCCTCATTTTAGCGAGATCCCCTGGTTAAGTGGCAGGCACATCACCGTTTGAAAAGCAGGACTTAAAATCAATGACTCTCTGTCGTGTATTTTTGTCAGAATCACTGGAAAGCATTACAAGATACTGACGCCCCGGCCTCACTGCCAGAGGTTCTGAAAATTGATGTTTGGACATCAGCTACAATCCATCTTACAGGGTTACTGGGTGGTTTGGATCATCTAACTAGTACACAGGCAGCCATGGATACTGGGTGAATGTCAGCCCTTCCATCCCACAGGTACCGCTGAGGATTGTATTGGATAACGTCTATACCGGCACGGACTATGGGCTCACAAACATGATTTATTTCTTTTTTTTTCTCCTCCTCTTCCCATTCTTCTTTCACCTTCTTTATAATATAATATAATGCAGAGGTTGAAGCACGTTTTCCTGCTTGGCAATATCAAGGTGGACTTTTTTTGCTCTTTTTTTATTCAATATTTTAAAAATTCTTTCTGAATCAATAAAATTTAGTGAGTTCATAGGATGTGCCTGGCCCTGTTCTCGGCACTGGTGAAGTAACAGTGAGCCCTCACTTACCATAAGCCCTTTGCAGGCAGAAGTTTCTGTTTCCACTACATATCCAGTGTTGAGTCCCCAACATGCTTTACTCTCGGACATAAAACAAATACATATGGAAATATACATCCCCAAATAGCAATACATGTATAGCAGTCAACTATTTGGGGAGGAAGGGAAAACAAAATCCACACCAAACCTTTTCCTTGGAATAGCTGGAATAAAAAAACAATTTAACGATTTCTTCTCAGTTCAATTACATTTTGAACGTCTTAGTTCTTACATTTTAAAAAATCTCTTCTTTTTTTCCCTTTAAATTGATAATGACATTATCAAATTAATCACACACACACACACACACACACGCACATGCGTGAAAATGCACTGTATTCACAGCGTTTAAGTCAGAAATCGCAAGTGGAGACTAAGGAGGGTGAGGTCAGCGAGATGACTGATTGACCAGCCCCATCTCTGCCCTGAGGATGTGAGGGACAGACCAGGCAAGATACAGGCAAGGCTGGTTCAGGGCGACTATGATCAAGGATTTGTATTTTAGTATCTCCATGCTTTTGTCTGATCAGAACATTATTATTCATTGTTTCTAATTGCTCCGTTTCTGGATCTGTTCATAAATACACATCATAAGAACATTTTCAAAAGATCTGTCACAGGATTGTCTCTATTTTTTTTGTGCTTTTAAATATAAAAGCCCCCAAAAGAATTGTCAGCAACTCAAAATAATGATTATGTAAATGGAAAAAAAAAAAAAAAAAAAAAACCAACCCTGCTTTTAAACCAAAGAAAGGCAAAGCTATTTAGAGCAAGGACCCTCCTCTTCCCACCAGGCAGGCATTACTTCGCCCTCCTCCTGGGGCCCCACTGGCTGCTAAATCTTAGGGGACATTCTCTCCAGTGCACATCAACTACAGACTGAGGGCCAATCTCCAATCTGTTCATTCACCCTTTGTCATAAAACTCAAACTGTTATCAATTTTCTGGCACTTGGGTCAGGCCATTGAACATTTGTTTCATCTTTTGTGGTTGAATATCAATTCTGGTTGGAAGGGTAAAAAAAGCCCTCCAGATATTAC
This sequence comes from Hyaena hyaena, assembly GCF_003009895.1. Taxonomy (NCBI): domain Eukaryota; kingdom Metazoa; phylum Chordata; class Mammalia; order Carnivora; family Hyaenidae; genus Hyaena; species Hyaena hyaena. Next base: position 699,889 of record NW_024080757.1, read on the forward strand.
AATAAACACACACACACACACACACACACACACAGGCAGAAAAAAATTGTCTATCTCCATTGAGCTTAACAATCAGCAGGGCCCAAATTACCTCTTATTAACATTTATTTTACAAAAGAGGCAGGGTATAATTTGGTGATAGATTCAGATTTGGAGAGGAACTATAATCAGCCTCCTGAAGGGCTCTGCCTGAAGTACACGGCTGCTATTTTTTGTAATTATATTTCTCTGCCCCCCCCCACCCCCTCCTCAGTCTGCAGAGTCTTTGACTGGAGTCTCTGGTATTTGGATTTCTCCCTCCCCTTCATCCTCCCCAGCTCCCCCCGCTCCCACTCCGACCCTTGTCTCCCTTTCTCTCTTCAGACCTTCTGAATAATGCAGCCTCTTTCAGGAGCCCCGGCAGGCTTGAAGATTAGGAGGCCTGTTTGTGGAAACGGGGGGTGGCTGAATAGGGCCTCCAGTTCCCCCAGCAAACAAGGCCCTGGGAACCAGTCCAACTGTGCAGAGCATGTGCTGGGGAGGGGGGCGGGGCTGAATAGGCAAGCAGCAGGCCGGCCCATATGTCAGCCTGGGCCACAAGGACCCCTCTGCACATCTACCATGACAAACAGGATTACCGAAGACAATTAATCTGGCACGCTTTATCAAAATCAAGCACTGACCCCCGACCTCTCCCCTCGGTGTTCGGCAGATGCCACGCTCCAATTCAATAGACTTCAAGTGTTCCCTTTTTCACTTCTGAAAAGAATCCAAGGCCTGAATAAGCCTGGCATGGACTAATTGCAGCTACCGTGTGACAGTGACTGTCTGAATCAAACAGGATGGGTCTACCTTTTCTCCCACCGCTAACACAGAGGCTGGCCGTAGCTCCCTGTCGGAGACAGAAAGAATAAGAAATGCATCCGTTTTCCTTTGATTCCTCTAGCCTGGTGCCTGCAGCTCCAGAGGGTGGGGGAAGGGCCCAGAGGAGCAGGTTATCAATGGCTAGGCTGCAGTTTGAGGCCTGATAGTCAGGATTTCGGTCCCCCAAGGGCTGACGACTATAATGGTGTCCAGAATTAGTTCATCCGTCTGTGGAACTCTAATGCTGCAGAAGACTCTTGAGGGTTCTGGAATCAACAAAATCTCAAATCATATGACTCTCTGTCGTCCATTCCTGTAACTTAAGCCAATCTGTAGAAGTTTCTACATCTGCTCTTGTTTAGGACCCTAGGAGGAACTCTGAATTTGTTTCTGTGAGGAATATTGACCGAGCTCCTTAGAATAATCTAGAAATAAGGGTCCTTTGTGGAAAGAGAATAACTGTTATTTTTCTTGAAGCTTTTAAAGTTTGAGAGACCAGCAGGAGAAGTTAGCCTTTGACCATGTCTCTTCTTAGTGGGAAGTGGCTATGGGATAATATGGAGATCAGAATTGAGCAGAGTTGACATTTAGGCCTTTTAAATTTATTTTTATTTTATTCTATTTTTTGGTACTCCCAATTCTGTCTTCCCCAGAAAACAGCCTGAATACTGTAAGTGTGGAGAAACAGGAAGCAGAGTGGCTCACATCAGTCAGTTAACCTTGGTGAACCCCTTGGGTAGCTGCTTGAATAATTAATTTCTCAGTTTTGATTCCAGAAGTCTTTCCCTCAAAATAGGTGGAAAACTATTTCCATGAAGGAAGAAGTCTTTCCCTCAAAATAGGTGGAAAACTATTTCCATGAAGGAAGGAGGCTTTTCCTAAAGCAGTGTGCTCAGGCTACCTGTGTCATGATCACCCATTAAAAATACAGATTGCTGGGCTCCATAGAGACCTAATGTCTCTGACCCTGTTAGTGTGAGCCTGTGTCTGCCTTGTAATCAGATTCCCTAGGTGATTTTTTGTACCCAGTAATGTCAAATAAAAATAAAAATGGAGGCACCTTTTGCCCCTGAACAAAGAGCCCAGACCCAGCTCAGCAAAACTCACAAGGATTCATCTCCCTGGAAATACCCACTTAAACGGTGGAGGAAGTTTGAGTCTTAGCTGACTCAACACATTGTGGCCAAGCAGGGATGGTCTAAGTAGCCTGTTCTCTTAACCAATGAGAATGAAATTCTACAGACTTCCTCTTCCTGGCTTTATAAACCTCACCTTAACCTTCCTGAGAAGATTTTGAAGTCTTTTATTCCCCAACAGTTTATTTCTTATTCAACAAAATACTCAAAACTCCCTGGATTTTCTTTTGATGGTAATATCTGAGGATTCTTGTTGCAGTTGAAGGACAGGAGAGAAGGCACGCCAGCCAGTTGAGTTGGATCCAGGTGTATTCCTCACTAGCTCTGTCCTGATGGCTGAGTCTTTCTCTGCATTTTGGTTTCTTCACAGATAGCGATGGCATGGCCTCAAGATCTCTCTTGCTCAGTGTAGCTTTGAAACAGCTTGTTTTTCTGGATCTGATTTTTGGAGAGTTCCTTCCCTCCTGCCTTGGCATCTGACGAATGGAGTCTTCCCTAGCTTCCTTGCACTCCTGTAATTCAGATACTCTGCAAGATCGCTGAGAAGGTCTGAGAGTCGCAGCATGCATGATTCTGTCTCAGGACACAGTTGCTCTATGATTTTTCTTTCAGTCCTAGTAAGTAAAATTGAGTGGAAATTATCAAAGCTTGGTTATCAAAGGAAGGCAGAGGTTGCTGTTAAACAGTATATGAAAAAAACCAGAACACTGGCAAGTATTTGCTCGTATTTGCTCAACTTAAAGAAACTGAAGATGAAAAACATTTTACTAATAAGCATGGGGGTCTGGATACTAAAGCGTGTGCAGAAGTTGTATTCACCCAAACTGCTGCAGCCTTCCTTCGGTCTATCTGAGATTTCCTGTATCAGAGTGACTTTCTGTGTAGGCGCCAGACTCTTGGGCATTAACCCTTGAAAAGTACAGAGATTCAACCCTTCAAGAAGGCTCTCTGCTGATATCATTTCAACCCAAGTTGGGGGAGATTACTCCCTGCACGCGCGCGTGTCGGCCACAGGGTTACATAGCATCTTTACACTGAGGTGTTAACTTTCCTCCAACACAGAATTATCTCCTAAAAAAATGAAAATCTTGTTTTACTGCATTTATATTGGAAATTATTTGCAATTAAGTTATTAATTAGTTTAGGGATTTGCAAGATCCGGGACCAGTAGGAGTGTCTCCAATTAATGTTAAGTGTATAATATACGTAAGACTTAAAATATAGAGAAGCATTTCTGGGGAAATGAAGGATAAAATAAGTAGGAATGTTAAGAATGTTATTATTTATTTTAGAAAAAAATTGGAAGATTAGGTGATGTTTTTCCTATAAGGGCTTCAGGAGGAAATAATATATATTTTGTTTGTTGTTTCTTGTAGCAAGAGATACAAAACTAGATAGATGGATAGACAGATACATTTTAGACCCAAGAGAAGATTTGACTATAACCGTGGATACATTAGGCCCAAGTTTCTTAGTCAATAAAAATTTGGTCAGTAAGCGCTTAACTAGGCAGTTTTGGCTTCTAGAACTATTTTCCATTCCTGACTTTCCAGCTTTACTAAACAATCCTGGTATTTTAATGTATAAGAAGTCCCAGCCCACTCAGATCTAAGTGCACACACATGCTTGGAGGTGGTCATGTGCTAGTGATTAAAATGATCCTGGCCAGAACTAATTTTGCAGGGCTGTGAGGCTGCGGTAAAATGAAGCCCCTCTTTTGCTTTCTGGGGAGAAATTAGGAATGAGATTGCCGGCCAGCAGAGCTCCAGATCTAAGGAATCATGGCACTGTATGGGGTCAGTGGTTGCTATAGGGTTCCTGCCCTTGAGCGAATGATCACTTAATGCTGATAAGCAAGAGGCAATAGTCCTGGATAAGCCAGCTTCTGAAAGCCCAGTACAACCCTCTCCACTGGAGAAAAATGCAGGTGCTGATGCTGGTCCGTTACTTACAATCCTCCCCATGCTATTTCATTTCTTTTGAGCGTCTCAGCAGAAAATACCCCTGCGAATAAATCTAGAGCCCTGGCAACATCCGGAAAACCATCCAGTAACAATGGAAAATTATCCCCTCCCCCACCCCTTTTATCTTCCCTCTTTTGAATCTTTAGATGGCAAAGCCCACCCCCACCCCGTGAATGCAGAGATAAACTCTTGCTTAGATAATTCACTGTCAAAAATACTGAGGACACTTTAGTAGGATGGCAGTAGTAATGGTCTTTTCAAGTGCTGCAGCACAAAAGCTGAGCCTATCAAGATTTTTTGGCAGGCTCTGCGTTTAGCTTGTCATATTATGTATTGCAGAAGTGCAGCTCGGGATCAGTACAAATCAGCTCAGAGAACAGGAAAGCGATGGGCACAGGTTGCATCAGCAGCACTGGGGCAAACAGAAGGTGGCAGCATTTTAACGTCATGTGCACACAGCACATCCAGAAGCCATTACCATGGTCTTTGGGCTCTTTTCTAAATTCCTGATGGGCAGTTTACAGCTTCATGCTTATTGCAGCCAGGAAGCAGAACACTGGGCGATGAGAGGTATATTCGGATATAATAGCCCTGGACACTTGGAGGTTCAGCTGTCAAAATATACAGCCAATAGGAAACCACGGCCCAGGGCAGAACACCTACTGCGTTATCAGAATCTCCTGTTTTTTATTCTTAGTTCAAGCTCATTGCTAACGGTAAAGAATACATAAAAACTTAAGCCTAGAAAGGGACAGGCAGGTTCAAATGTTCCTGCTTCCAAAAGAACCTTATGGAATTAACTTAGAAGCATGGGAATCCTCCGGATTATGAGAAAGCTGTGGTCCAGGATGGGTTTTGCGTCTGAAAAGGGAGTGAATCCTTAGGTCATGAGACAAAGGGTGTGTGCCTTAGAGTTAGACTCCCTAGGTTGGCTAATTCCGAGCTCTACCACCAGCTAACTCCAAATGTGTTTCTTCCTTTCCAAGGTGGGATAATGAAGGCACCTCTCTTGAAAGGGTTGTGCTGATATGTGAGATCACGGGTGTCTGGTTCATACCTGGTGTTCAATGAAGCTTACCTTTGTGATTATGTTTATGTTATTATTGACTAGATTATTTTCCAAAACCTGGCATACAATATCTAATTTGATTCCTGTGGAAATTCTGAGAAGTAGGTGGGAAAGCCATTCTTGTCTTGACTTTACGGTTAGGACTAGTGAAGGTAGGTTAGCCTCTAGGACTCCATTTTTCTCTTCTACTGAATGAAGACATTGGACTGGAGAAGGGACAGTGTAAAGCTCTGCCGGGCTCTAATATCTGCAGCTCTGTCATGCAGATTAATTTACAGCACAGGGAAGAGAGATCCAGAGGGAGGATTCATTGTATTTTAATCTTAATGGTAATTTGCTACATAATAGAGATAATGCCTTTTCCTTATGAGCGCACAAAACTCTTCTGCCTTATGAGGAGCAAGAACAATGTTGGCACAAAACAATGACCAAGATCAACTCCACGCGTGGGCACTTCACAAAAGAAACCCTGCTTAATTTTATACACAGCCAGGCACTTGACTGGATTTTGTAGTCAACTATAGTCCCCATCCATTAGCTCCTTATCTGGGAGAGTGCCTCTCCTGAAATTAATCTGACCTAAATTTGTCCTCCATGTTCTAGAATGAATGTAATTATCGATACACTATTTAAAAGAATGACCTTCCAGAGAGAACAAGCAAACATTAGCAAAAGCGATTCAACTAACAACACTTGAGGCAGAAGCAGGGGTGTTTTATTGCTGGCTATTGTTTTGGTAAAATGTCTGAAATCTCACAATCATTTCATACAACTGTACATTTAGAATGTTGCATGGTGCTTTCGGACAGTTACACCACACGAGAAATCGGGCTTCACGCGTGACCTCGGCTGTCCAGACGATCACCGTGAATGTTTCATCCCATCACCCAGAGGTGTTTTCATTGCCACATCGAATGCAAAGCTATGGCTGTATTTTACAGATTTAAATTAAACGTTTGGTTATAATGGCAAGATCTGCCAGAGTTCTAATGATTTAGATGTGAAAAAAAGAAATCTGTCCTTCTCAGACTGTCAAAGTTGAAGGCAGAGCTTTGCTTGCAAACACTCGTGGCTAGCATCTGAGCTGCCTCTTTTCTCTTTGGAGTAGACCCGTGACTTGGTCTCATTATTTTTCTCTGGTATGAGGACAGGCATGAGAACGCACCTTGGGGACCACGACTGCAGTTGGGTAGACACAGCTCCGCGTGCTGGGCTCTGAAATCCGTCGCAGCATCTGCATTGAGCCCGTACTTCCCATGGGTTGCCCCACACTAAGCACTGTGTGTGATTCAGCATGAAAGCCAGCCTGTTCCTAGGAGACTGGAAACGCCTGTAACAGCCTGTTTGGTCTCAAGGTCTCCCAGCATCCTGACTGAACTTTCCTTAGACCAGATGGCGGTCGAAGACTCTTCCACTCAACCTTTTCCCCCCTCTACTCCTCTTGAGATTAAACTTGCAGGGTGGCCTGATGTCTCTCCCAAACTTCCTGCCTGCCTCTTTGTTTTCTCTCACAGGATTTTCCACCGACAAAGCCCTCATATGTCTAATCCTATCATGGCATGTTCATCCTAACATAGTTTGTGTTACGTAAAATGTGATCCACAATCCACCAGTGCCGGTATCCCCTTGAGTTACTGGTTGCATGGTTTCTGGAAAGAAGTCCACTCTAATTCTTATCCCTGTTCCTTTATAGGTAGGGTGTCTTGTTTCGTTTTGTTTTGTCTTCCCTCTTCTCTACCTTCTTTGTCTTTGGTTTTCTGCAATTGGCATATGATGTGCGTAGGGGTGTGAGATTTTATTGTTGCTGTTTGTTATGTATCCTGCCAGTTGTTTCCTAAGCTTCCTGGACCTGTGGTTTGACCATGGTCAGTAGTTTTTGGGAAATCCTTGGTCATTGTTACTCTAAACACTTTTTCTGTTCCAGTCATTTTCTTTTATTTTTTTCTATTGAAATTTTGCAAATGTTACACCTTTTGAAATGATTCCTGCTCTTAGATGTTCTGGGTTTTGCTTATTTTCGTTATTTTTTTTTTCTCTGAGGCTCTGATTAGGAAGTTTCTATTGACTTGTCATCAAACTCAGAGATTCTTTCTTCCACCATGCCCAATTTTACTGGTGAGCTCATCAGAGACACTCTTTATGTCAATCACAGTGTTTTTGATTTGTAGCATTTCCATTGCATTCTATTTTAGAGCTTCCATTACCTATCTGCTCTTGCATGTTGAGTATTTTTTCCATTAAAACTTTTAACATATTTATCTTTTTTTTAAAAAATTTCCAGCCTGATAATTCCAAAATCTGTGTCATTTCTGAGTCTGAGCATGATGATTGCTTTCTCTCTTCACACCATGGTGTGTGTGTGTGTGTGTGTGTGTGTGTGTGTTTCTGTGTGTTGTGTTGGTTTTTTGTGTTTTGCCTTTTGGCATGTCTTATAATTTCACGTCACAGGCCTAACATGGTGGGGTGCCTGGGTGGCTCAGTCAGTTAATTGTCAGAGTCATGATTTCCACTCAAGTCATGATCTCCCAGTTGGTGCTTTGAGCCCTGCTTCAGGCTCTGCATTGTCAGAGCATAGCCTGCTAGGAATTCTCTCTCTCTTCTCTGTGTGCCCCTCCCCTCCTCATGCACACACTTGCTCACAAACTCTCTCTCTCTCTCAAAAATAAATAAACATTTTTTTAAAAAGACTGACATGCTATATCAGGTAATAGGAACTGAGGCAAATAGGCCTTTAATTTGAGAATTTATGTTAACCTAGCTATGAGTCGTGGTGCATTTAATGTTTTCTCTAGATGCCAGAGGTTTCTGATTTCTCTAGTTTCCTCTGTTTACTTTGGGCTTCCCTAAATGCTCCTTCTCAAAGACAGTCTGTGTCCTACAGTTCTGGTATTTGGGATGTATTTTATTGTATGGAGACCCATAGGTATAGGGGAAGTTGTGGAACGGCAGTGTAATGTGTAATTTTATGATTGCATCTCTGTGTTTTTGTGGACCTGTGTCTCAGGGCACCTTGACAAATGTTTATATTCTTCTGCCTCCTACTCGTCTGCGTGGCTGCATTTTCAATCAGTTTTCCCTGACCTGTTGGCTCAGGGTGTTGTTTTGTTTTGTTTTTCCTCTTTAGTTGACACAGGGAGGCTAAAGGCCGCTGGAGTAGAAGAAGTTTTTTCCCCATCTGGAATAAAACTCTGGCAAATCTTGTTCCATGGAGAATGGGCTTTTGTTATGAAGGCTCTGGGTGTGTTTCACAATGTTTCCTCTTCCCCTTTCCCTGCCAGAGCCACAAGGGGACCTTCCATGTATCTTCCTGGAGATCCATGCAGAGAAATGTGGGTCACCCCCCACAGACTGCGGCCCCTAGGAAGCTCTAATGCTAACTAAGCCCCCAGCAACTCATCAAAATTGCCATGCTTGCCAGGTTTTAGCTTAAGCACCTTCTGTTCCAGGTAAGCAAATCACAGATGTACACCTGGGTGCTCTTTCTTTCTAGATGTCAAGAAAATGGTCCTCAAATGGGTCGGAGAAAAGTCACTGGTTTTCACTTTGTCCAGCTTTTCCTTGTTGTAAGGATGGGAGTAATGACTTCCATTCCATGCTAGAGATAAAGCCATCATAGCCCCATCCCCAGTTTTAAAAATCAACAAATATGGATTGAATGGCTACAACATGAAAAATTACCATACGTGATCAAGAAATGACTAAAGACCCTATTTATGCCTAGAACTTCACTGGAAATGTGAGATAGCCACAGCCCTCAAATAGCTGGAATTATCCGATATCTTTAGGCCTGAAATGTGTTTTTGGTCTCATGACCTTGGAGTATATCACATCACAACTCATGTTAAGATATGTCTTTGAGGTCAAGAGGTCTGCTTAATTTGAAACTCTAGAAAAGTTTCATATCTGCGTTTCTTTACCTGAGGTATAGCTTCTTTTAAAACTTTTTCCAGGACTCTGTATTAATCCTTAGTGTAGCAATTAATATATATACATTTCTATCTTCCTACTAACCAGGAAGTGCCTTGAGGCAAGGAACTTATTTTATTTATATTTGTATCTCTTGAATATGAAAAAATTCTATCAAATAGAGGAGGCTCAACAAGTCTTTAATGAATAAATAAATCCAAGGTCACTATTACCAGATAGTTTCTGTTTGTAAATTAGTAATTATGGTTTGACCACATTTCCTTGACTGGAAACCCTTTTTTAATGAAAATACAGGAATAAGATAAATATATGTAAAGTAAATACCTTAAGATAAGTGACAGGCAAAAAGCCTCTGTAATCTTCCATTTCAATATTAATTTAAAATTTGTGGGGTAATGAAGTAATGGTAGACAGTATCTACATGCTAACTAGTCATTTGTATATAAGTTAAGGACTTTCCTTAATATCTTCTACAAGATCTTGATTATCACCAATTTTTAATTATCTTACTCTTCCTGGTATTCTGATCATGCAAATCTTAGGTTTTTGTCATTCAGTTATTAATTCTGTCATCAGTAATTTATTAAGCATAGATTAATAACAGTCTTCTTCTAGTTGCTGGTGATAAAATAAGAAAATATTTATGTTCTCTTGCTCTTAATGAACTTTAATATTGTGTGTACCAAGAGACTAGAAAAAGACTTACCTAAGATAGAAAAAATACTGTGGGAAAGCTTCATAGCAGAGGTGATGTGAGTTGACATTTACAAAAATGCAAATATTATTTAAATAAAACACACAGACAGAAAAGTTCACAATATATACTTGTATAGCTCAATCAATGTGTATAGCAATGTGAAAAACAGTATAACAGGCTTGCAGAGTAAAAAGCAAATTATAACTGTAACCCAGAAGACACCTGCTTGACCTTTTAAATCATGACCCTCCCTAAATATATCATTAACCCAATTCCTAATACTGTAATGGGGTTTTTATCTATTACCATCTTTGAAATTTCATTTCTATAAATAAACTTATTTAAATAGACTTATTTTCAAAGTCCTGCTTTATATAAGATAGGAAAGTGTGGGAAATTCCAAGCAAAGGGCCTGAGCTGAATGGAGGAGCTGGGTCAAAACCTGTTACATCTACTGGTTGCATCCCATTTCTGTAGCTATCTTGAGTCTTTTCCTATACACGGAAAGCTAGGTATTTATTCTTCACTAGCTTTCTGCTGTTGCCACTCTCTCTTTATCTTTGGGTACTTTTGTTGTTAAATGGAACTAAGGTAATTGCTTTTTCCTTTTCTTTCTCTGTTTTCCATATACATTGCATTTATTTTATAACAGCATCAGCATTTCCCATCTTGGATCATTATTAAATTCCTATTGGGCAGGGGTTGAAGTTACTTAAATTACATTTAAAAATATTTATTTATGTATTTTTTATTTTTTTATTATTTTAAAATATAATTTATTGTCAAATTGGCTAACATACAGCATATACAGTGTGCTCTTGGTTTTGGGGGGTAGATTCCCATGATTCATCGCTTACATACAACACCCACTGCTCATCCCACAAGTGCCCTACTCAGTGCCCATCACCCATTTACCCCTCTCCCCTGATACCCCCCATCAACCCTTAGATTGTTCTCTGTATTTAAGAGTCTCTTATGGTTTCCCTTCCTCCCTGTGCGAAACTATCTTTCCCCTTTCCTTCACCCATGGTCTTTTGTTAAGTTTCTCAAATTCCAGACATGAATGAAAACATATGATATCTGTCTTTCTGACTGACTTATTTCACTTAGCATAATACCCTTCAGTTCCATCCATGTTGTTGCAAATGACAGGGTTTCATTCTTTCTCATTGTCAAGTAGTATTCCATGGTATATATAAACCACATCTTCTTTATCCATTCATTTGTTGATGGACATTTAGTCTCTTTCCATGATTGGCTATTGTTGAAAGTGCTGCTATAAACAAAGGGGTACAAGTGACCCTATGCATCAGCACTCCTGTGTCCTTTGGATAAAGTCCTAGCAGTGCTATTGCTGGATCACAGGGTAGTTCTAGTTTTAATTTTTTGAGGAACCTCCACACTGTTTTCCAGAGGGGCTGCAAAAGTTTGCACTCCCACCAACAGTGTAGGAGGGTGCCCGTTTCTCCACATCCTCACCAGCGACTGTAGTTTCCTGAGTGGTTAATTTTAGGCACTCTGGGATGAGGTGGCATCTCAGTGTGGTTTTGATTTGTATTTCCCTGATGATGACTGATGTTGTGTCTGTTGGCCATCTGGATATCCTCTTTGGAAAAGTTTCTATTCATGTCTTCTGTCCATTTCTTCACTGGATTATTTGTGCTTGGGGTGTTGAGTTTGATAAGTTATTTAAAGATTTTGGATACTAACCTTTTATCTTATATGTCATTTGCAAATAACTTCTCCCAATCTGTTGGTTGATTGTTTCCTTTGCAGTGCAGAAGGTTTTTATCTTGATAAGGTCCCAATAGTTCATTTTTGCTTTTATTTCCCTTGCCTTTGATTTATTTATTTTCATTAAAAATTTTTTAAACTATTGTTAATGTTTTTATTTATTACTGAGAGAGAGAGACAGCATGAGCAGGGGAGGGTCAGAGAGAGAGGGAGATACAGAATCCGAAGCAGGCCCCATGCTCTGAGCTACCTGTCAGCACAGAGCCCAACGCGGGGCTCGAACCCACAAACTGTGAGGTCATGACCTGAACCAAAGTCAGACACTCAACTGGTTGAGCCACCCAGGCATCCCTAAACTATATTTTAAATAACTTAATAAATTACAGGCCCATGAGGATAGCTTTAAGGTATTTAATAATATCAGATCACCTGGGTGGCTCAGTCAGTTGAATGTCAGACTCTTGATTTTGGCTGAGGTTATGATCGCACGGTTCATGAAAGCAAGTGATGTGTTTCAGGCTCTACACTGACAGGGTGGAGTCTCTCTCTTTCTGCCCATCTCCCAGTATCATGCATTCTCTCTCTCTCTCTCAAAATAAATAAATAAACATTAAAACATTTTAAAAAGGTATTTAATAATATCTCTTCAATTAGGATAGCTTCATATAGAAAAGTGTACATGATGAACTAAGGTTATAGCAAACATCCCAATGTGATGTGGGATGTTGTGTGTGTGTGTGTGTGTGTGTATGCGTGTGTATTTGAGAAGAGTCACAGTTACAGAACACTTACAAGTTACTTCCTAGAAATTTTTAATACGCCTTTGTTTTTCTAAAGACATAACTGTTATCCTTTCATCATTATTTCAGTTATATTTATGGTGCTTACATTTCTACTTTGGGCTCCATTTTTCCTCTTTGGCCATATACTCCCATAACATTTACTAGTCTTAGTGAACACCAGAAGCAGTAGACCATCATGTACTTCCGACTTTGAAAGGCCCTTAAATTAGCCTGAAGTCCTTTTCCTTTCTCTTTCTAGAGAAATTGCGTGACTTCTGTGGATTTTTTGACCACTGTTCTTGGCTATGGAAAAATGCCAATTAAAAGGCTCATGTTGTTTTATATCATGTTTAATTTAGCCAGGCAAGTGGAAATCCTGCTCTTCCCACTTGGAAATGCCTCGCTCAATGAAGGGATTGAGTTCGTGTTTATGGTTGTGTCTTACCTGAGTATCTAAGTCTGAATCCATCACTGTGATATATTACAGTATTGTTGCAGTATCTGCAAGTTAAAGAGCTACTTAGGGCAGCAATAAATGTCTTCATGAGTCGTACCCATGCAAATAATTGATATTTGTTGGCTGTCTGCATGGTTCTGGCTCCGTTCTAATCACCTTATTAATTCATGTAATGTTCCCAAAACCCTAGGAGGTGAGCAGTATCTTCGGTTTCATTTTGCACATGGAGAACCTACGATATAGAAACACTCACTTGCCAGCATTTAGGTAGTAGAATTGGAACTCCAACCCCGTCAGTGGGACTCTCAAGCCTGTTCTCTTAATGAAGCCATAATCAATGTGCAAGATTGGAGAGTATCAGCCAGAAGCCATATTAATTTTTTTTTAAATATTTTTTTTTAATTTATTTCTAGGAGAGAGAGAGAGAGAGAGACACAGTGTGAGCAGGGGAGGGTCAGAGAGAGGGAGACACAGACTCTGAAATAGGCTCCAGGCTCTGAGCTGGCAGTCAGCACAGAGCCCGATGTGGGGCTCGAACCCACGAACCGTGAGATCATGACCTAAGTGAAAGTCGGATGCTTAACCAACTAAGCCACCCAGGCGCCCCGCCATATTAATTTTTTTAAGTCAGATTTATCTTGAAGAAAATAGCCCCCATAACTAAGTTCCTACTGAATAGTTTCACGTACCTCTACTATACCAATAGAAGACATGCTCCCTGAAACTCGAGAACAGGGCAAAGGCTAATGTTCCAGTGCTAAACGTTGGTAAAAACAAATAAAATCTTGCTGTGGCCATCCTGAGAAACAGGAATGCCCCATGAACAAAAACGCAGTAAGGGTAGTTAAACATAAGAGGTGGCTGTTAAGTCAGGCTTGGAAGGAAGGAAAGGATTTAAATAGGAAAGAAGAGAGGGAAAGAGCATTCCAAAAAGATGAAAACTGAGGAACACAGTTGCAGTGGTGATAGCTCACCTGGGTTGGTAGAATCCCCATAATCGGGCTGAATGGGTAGGGGTGAGGTGGGCGTGGTGAGTGAGGGGCGATAAAGATGAGTGCACACAACACGACCGGAAAGGTGCAAGATGAAGAAGCATCAAATGTGCCATCATGTATTATATAAATGCAAAATTTTCTTTTGTATACATAAGGACTTACAATGGGTTTGGAGTTGAACAGAAGTCTGGCATTGCTAACAATCCTTCATGAGTCCAGCGGCCCTCTAGGACCCTAGAAGATATTTTCAAGAGCGTGCATATATCTGTTTCTGAGGTGATTTTTCCATTTCTGTTTCCAAATCTTGTGGCCCCTCACTTTTTCATGTTGCCTCTTAAACCTCATAAATCTATTTATAATTCATTTATAAAGAAGGTACTCAAAAGCTCTACATTGTACAACTTACAGATTGGGGAATAAACAAGTTTTTTGTTTTCCTTTTGCCATTTTCTTTTCCTTCATTGGTTGATACCCACCATAAGATTTCGTTCAGTGGAAACATTACTTTTGGAGGAGTTGTAGTAGGGGGTTGGGAGACAAAGATAGGAGAGAAGGAACATCACCTTAAAACAGAGGAAAACACTGCTTGTGGACCCTCCTCAGATATCAGCGTGCACGCCTTCGTTAGCTATTCTAGCTTCTCACCAGGCTGGCGGCAAGGGAACGAGAAATCTTGTGAGCAGTGCTGATGACCTGCTTAGCACAGCCGATAGAAGGTTGGAAGCCTGCGGTGTCCTTACACCTGCAGTTTGGAGATAAAGTAGACCTAGCACGGGTATCAGACAACATCCTGATTGGAAAGACCCGGACGTGGCTGTTTATCGGTATTTAAATCCTCCTTATGTCTAGGGGGAAAAGTTCTCAGGAAAAAACTGTAATATCCAGCTTATATTAATAGTATTAATATATGATTATTCAACTTGCAGCTTCCTGATATAACAAAATGCGAATTTCAAACACCCCTTCTTCCCCCACCCCCCGCCAAAAAAAAAAAAAGTGCACAGTGGATAGCCTTCCCACTTTTACTTCTTTCCTTCCTTTTTAAAGGTACTATAGGCTTTGCTAAACCTAATGCTGTTCCAACCCAATGCCCGCCGACCTCCTTATCATGGCCTCTTCCCAAAATAGAACAGATGCAGTTGGGAAGGCAATTTAGGCTGCTAATTATCATCCCCAGAATGAAACTCTCAACAAAGGCCACCTGAGGAGAGTGGCCAAACACTGTGTTAGAAGTGAAGAGGTCACGTGTCCGTCTTGTTTGTCCCTTGGGCCCATCCTTCAGACCAGCGATTCTCATAGAGTGGCCTGGTGACCAGCAGCATCAGCATCACTAGGAGCTTGTTAGGAACAGATATTCTCCAATCCTGTCCAGACTTACTGAGACCAAGACTTCAGGGGTGGGGGGCCAGCAAGGCTATTGACAAGGCTTCCAGATAATTTCGAGGACGTTAAAGTTCGAGAACGTTTTCTGCAGTGGCCGTGTCTAAATTTCCTTGCAAGGAAATAGAGAGGATTAAACTTGGTCGCTATCCAGGTTCATCTAACTGTTAACAACCTAAGATTCTAAACTTTTCTAAGGCTCTGTCTACCATCGACCCAAAGAAATATGGCTGATTTAACTTGGAGAAGCAGGTATCTTGAAATGAATCAAGAAAGGTCTGACCACTGAGTTGATGCATGACACCTAGTAGATCTCACCTTAAACATTAAGGCTTTTAGAATGTTCCTAACAATCTCTTTATCCACATTATAATAAACAGACCCAGCACTACAAAAAAGTTTACTCCCCCAATAACATTCAGGGTTATATAGGCTGTGTATAATAATTCTTTCTTCTTGTTGTATCAGAAAAAAAAAACATGGGGCAATTGGACAGCTAATTCTTAACAATCTGGAGAAGCTCAGAGTTCAGGCCTGTATCTGGCAGCTACTGGATAAAAATCATTAAGTATTTAAAAGCATTTAAGATGTTAGCCAAAAATGGAATTAAACGGTTTTGACTACAGCCACTAGAAGACCATGAAAAATATGAACAGAGCAGTGTCTGAAGACAAACACATCTTTGGTCCTAGATGGAAACCACCACATGATTTAGAAGCTGGTATTTGAGAAACAAACACTTTGTCAGTGAAGAGCCAAAGCAGCTGCAAACATAATCACCCTCTTTAGAAGCCAGGGCTCAGAAAAGATGTCAGTTTCTGTTCTCTTTGCCAGGGGCACAGCGCACCCACCCTCCCGGCAGCCCCGCCCACTACACAAGGCAGGGCTCATGGGTGCTGGGTGAGAGGAGGCTCCAGGCAGCGAGAGAGCAGATGGTGCACTGGGCAACCCCACTCAGGGGTACTCTTGGTGGCACTGAAAAAGATTCCTGTACCCATTGCTTCTCTGTGTGCCTGTAAAATTACAAACGCAACCGTTCACTCTGTTCTGTAAGCTACTTATGGATGTCGTCACTTATTCTGGGTGCTTCTGACCCTGTATTTTGGCAGGAGTGGTGCAGTTTTACTTGGGTCTCTGGTTTCCATGTGCTTTTCATAGGTAGAACTAAGTACACTCGATTGCTTTATGGATTTGTTTATGGAGAAAGAAATGGGAAGTGGCAGGCTTATCTTTCTTTGCATCTTATATTAGCACCACTTGGAGCTGGATTTTGTGTTTCAGTCAAAAGCAGATATTAACTGGAGGGTAAGTTAAGAAATAATTTACCAGGCTTGGACCTAAAGCTGTACAACAACAAGGAAAGTTTGATACCCTTGCAGTAGGTATCTGCTCAAGGACGAGTTAATGCTAAGTGAGCTGACTTTGCTTAGCAACATTAAAAATCAGCATCCTTGAAGGAGAAAATGAGTGATGGGGATTGAGGAGGGCATTTGTTGGGATGAGCACTGGGTGTTGTATGTAAGCGATGAATCACGGAAATCTACCCTCAAAGCCAAGAGCACACTGTATACACTGTATGTTAGCCAACTTGGCAATAAATTATATTTTAAAAAATCAACATCTTTAGAAAGTAGGCCTGCATTTCTGTGTGCATTTTTGAGTTCCTAAGATCCATGTGAAAATGAAATGTAAGTCAGTGAACAGCTAAATCCTTAGTTTACTTTTGTTAAGAAGACTAACCAGTGTGATGGAAAAAGTGGTCAGGGTCCCAGCACCATCACTGCCCAACCCAGAGATGGCATGCAAATGACATAGTCCTCTGTGCGTCACTGAACATTCAGCTATAAACTTTAGCAGATACAGCTGCTATAAGAACTAGGTGACAGAAGAGAGGGAATGCTTCCTCTGTGATATCCACTCAAACTGGGCTCAATATATGTTACTTATCTTCCTTTTCATAAATAGAACTGTCTTCATAACCGTCCCTATGTAAGGTCTTTAGTTCAACAGAATTGTGTTATAGTTTTTTTTCTTCCTCCCTCCCTCCCTCCCTCCCCTTCCCTTTTTCCTTCCTTCCCCCAACTTCTTTTTCTCCACCCCCCCGCTTCTCTCTCTCCTCCACTTCTTTTACAGGAACTTGCTTTAAGAACTTACTAACAGCTGGGCACTGACTTAGATAAAGGCTATCACTGATGTGAGTGACAAGACTCTGGTGTTCAAAGAGTTCATGGATTCTCTGACTTTGACAAATGATAAGTCCATTATGCCAGAGGCGGTGAATGCTCTGATAGGCAAAGTGGCAGGAGCTCTGGGTCGGGAGTTCACCTAGAAGACAGTGAGGAAGAATGTGCTCGAAGCAGAGAAGAATTGATAAACAGGATGGATGAAGCCAACTGAGGACTTTTGGAGAGCATTAACTATGACTGAAGGCCATGGTGCATGTGGAGAACTTAAAAAAAAAAAAAGCCAAAATGAAGAACTCAAGTGGAATTAATGATAATGAGCCTTATAATTGTAAACTGATGTATTTGACTTTTATCTTGTAGGAGACTGACTATCATGAAGAGTTTAACTGGAGAAAGGACATAATTAGATCTCCATTTCTGAAAAATATCTGATCTTATTGGGTAGGAGGGCGCAGAGCAATGACTACCCCACTATGGTTAGGGATCACTGCACAGGCTGCAGAGGTACAACAACCCCCTGAATTACAGGCATGATTTGGGGTGTACATGCATTTACAAACCTTTTTCCTTTGAGGATAAGATTTACCTGAGAAGTCCATTAGTCAAAAAGTAATATTTGCAAACCCTACTCGCCTAAGAAACAAAAATAGGGATGAGTAGTGGAAAGATTATTTAAGAAGCCATTGTGTGATCTGGGTGAGCGATAATGGGACAAATTAAGGCCGATGACAGTGGTCGAAAGTGTGACTTGGAGGCTCTTTCAGAGGAACCGCGGAGAGGACTAGGTAGCCATTTGGATTTGGGGGATAAAAGAAATCGAGGGTTCTGAAGAGACCCCGACATGTGTGTCTCTGGTGAAAGTAATGAGGACAGAGGAGCGGGTCTTAAAAACCCATGGTGAGATCAGTTCTGGGATGCTTGATTGAAAAGTTAGTGGTGTTGGGGCACCTGGACAGCTCAGTTGGTTGGTCATGTGTCCAACTCTTGGTTCAAGCTCAGGTCACGATCTCACGGTTGGTGAGATCGAGCCCCGCATCGGGCTCTGCACTAACAATGTGGAGCCTGCTTGGGAATCTCTCTCTCCCTCTCTGTCGGCCCCTTCCCCACCAATGTGCATTCTGTCTGTCTCTCAAAAATAAATAAACTTTTAAAATGATGCCTCTATTGTCTTACTGACCATATTGTTTATGTCTCTCGATGTTGATACTGCCTTAAGTCAAGTACATGTATAATATCTATTGAGAGTCAACTGAGTGGCTCTGGAGCCATAAACCAAGAATGTGAATCCCAGCCCCACCACTTACCAACTATGCTGTGTTGCACACCTTCTTAACCTCTCTGTGTCTCGGTCTCCTCTGCAATGCAATGGGGATGCTGATTGCAACAGAACGTTGGTATAGATGAAATAAATCGATGCACAATTGTAAAATATAAAGCGTTTGAATAGTGTCTGGCACACAGCAAGAGATCCCATAAATGTCAGCTTTCATCTTAGTACTTCTGTGGAGCAGTGAAACGTGGCACGTGATCAGAAGTGCTTGCTTCTCACGCATGGGCGGATTATCCGAAGGAGCTCGGCCGTCTGACCAATAGCTGCCTGGTCTACAGGTTAGGGGCTCAGGGCAACTCTGTTTCCATCTACAGGTCTAGAAGTTGGCAAGGTCGTTCTGCTGCTTTGCTACTCATCTTCCTTGGGCAAATGGGCCAGCCAGGGATGTTCTTCAAACAGTGACTGGAGGAGGCAAGAGTGCGTGCAGAGCCGGCAATAAACACCGCAGGTCCCTCCTGCATCATGACGGCCAAGGTTGCATCTGACAAAGCGATTTATATGGCTGAGCCCGAAGGCAAGGAGCAGGGACATATATTCCTCCCTGAAAGTGAAGAGGAAGCTGGGACTGAATACTTTTGAACAATAATATAAACCACTCCAGCTATAATTGCCTTATGTACCTGCAAGATGAGCTCTTGATTTTATTTTTCCCCCCTGTGCCTGACAAAAAGAACTTTGGGACCAACCGCCAGAGCACCTAATGTCGAATCTTGCCCGTCATACAATAAGATTTGGAATTTTGAAGCTGGAAGAGATAAATACAGTTTTATTAATTACATATATTTGTTGATAGTTTGACTGATTGAGCTATTCATCACAGAGAACAGAATATGCCTCAACATTATCACTAGACCAGCAGTCATGAGTCATTTATTATCGTTGTTAGTTGCTACCATATATTAAACTAATTTGCATTTGGGGGATAGAGAAAGAGATTTATATGAAATACCAATGATATTTTTCCCCTTAGATAAATCTGACATTCGTAACAGTTCCTTTTGGAATAAAAACCACCTCTCATACTGCGATGCATAAGAGCAATGTGGTATTAAAGTTGCAAGAATCATGCAATCCCTTAATTTTAACTCCATTTTGCACACTTTAAAGATAATTAGAGTAGAAGAGAGGAACTCAGCAACCTTTAAGACTTGGGATAGGGTAAAATAAATGACACAACTCGCAAGAAGGAAAGAGGAGTATTTTCCTTAAGTAAGGCAAATCCTGGCTTCTGAGAATTGAATCTGTCTGTATTCAAAATAACTGATACTACTACAATTTTTATACTGAAAGACTCAGGTCACCTCCTTCTGATTTTAGACAAAAATTTCACAGTTGAAGTCATTATCCTGCATTAAGTAATATGTCATGATATACTGTTTTAGACATTCTACTAATAAAGAAACATTTGGCCAATTTCAGCCAATATATAACTAAACCTCATTCAGCAATCCACCAGACAGGATTTTCTGGAGGTAATCTTATCTGAGCTTCAATCAATACATATTCATAGGATGCATGTGAAATGTCAGAGGATAATGCCAAGTAAGAATTTTTTAAATAAGGATGGTAATATTCCTAAAGCAATTCTCTGGTCTGTCACTCATTCTTCTTTTATACAGTGATCCAAAATACAGTTTCTAATAGCTGTGATAATATAATTCAGTTACAAGTAAGACATCCTTTAGCATTATATAGAATTAATTTTATGTACTTTTATTATATAAAATAATTACAAATAATTATTTTCAAAAGTCAATGTTTGAATATACAGTAAGTCTGTGTTTTGCTTTGTGCTTTCTGTTTTTTGGAAATTTGGGGTGGAGAGTAAACACATTTTTGACAATCAAATTTCAAAACATACATTAGGGCATCACCCTGAAACAAGTGGCAGTCTTATAAATGTTAGAAACGTGCATATTTTTTAAGACCTATTGAATTTTAATGACATCTCTGTAGATTCAAGGAACGGGGACGGCTACCATACATGGAGATGAGAGGTTATAATTCATAAAATGAGAGTAATTCCCTGGCTGAATTTTTCTCCAGTCTTTTCCCTTTCATTTTGTAAAAACAGGTTTTGCATATCACCTCTGACTTCTTTTTGTTTCCCTCACCTGAAATATGATTATTATTGATGTCGGGAGTATTACAAGGATATTGACATGCATACAGAGTGAAACTCACGTCTGGCATTCAGCTTACATGCATTTTTGGTGTCCTTTCTTAATTAAAAGTATTCTGTTGATTTTTTTTTTTTAATGAATCCTTCTGGATTGCATCACATGAATAGTTTTTGTGTTGAAAACTAGTAATTACAGGGCAGTTCTTCTGTAGATAAACGTAGGGGCAATGACTCTTGCTGTGGGCTAGATGCCCGGGCTTCTGAAGATTTCTTTCCCTGAGTTCCTGCAGCCAACCCTGAATGTTTCACCTGAAGAAGAAAACCCCAACAGCGGCTTGTTCAGGCCTCTTTGTACATGTGATAAAAGGGGACCGAGTGAAATAACTTTTGGGGGATATGTTGGTGAGTCAAGAGAGAAGGCAGCTGACAAAAGGGAAGAAAGAAACAAAGTGCAGACACTAAAATAATTATATGTCTGTCAATTCCCTTTTTTTCTTGTTAAACACTCACCTATTTTTTCCCCTGTGAAAAGTTCATTTAAAGCTGTCTCCTTCCAGCTATATGAAAAAACCCACAATGCATTCAATGGTATAATACAAATCCAGAATGTTTTCAAATTTCCCTCTTCTGTGGGTTTTGAGATTGACAGCTCTATAATTAGAGATAACAATGAAGAAGCGAATTAATAAGATTCAAATACAGGGCCCAGTCAGAAATCTGGAATGGGGAATAGGGAGAGAAAGGAAATCAAGGGGTGTAAATCATATAATCTTATTGTAGACTGCAAAGTTAGACATTCGGATTTTAAACAACTAGTTATTTGTTTAGATTTTATAGAACTAGTTAGATGTTCAGATTTTACACAAACAGTAATAGGTCATAGAACCTTAAAACTGATCCTTTGTCTCCAATGTGTATTTATTGATCTGAAATAAACATTTGATCCGACGTTCCACCAAATATTTGGTACATTAAAATGTCTCCATTACTAAATAATCTCCTGGCCTGCAGGTTAATTAAATATAGCTCTCATAATCAGAGCCAAGACTTGGAGACTATGACCCAAGCATCCTACTGTATATAGGGAGGGAGGGACTTACAGTTTTTTTTTAGGCAAAAATCACTGACTTTCATCCCTGGAAGCTCTTTTTTTTTTCCCCCAGGATATGTTCTTTCATTCTTGTTGTTCAATTAAATTAACCCATGTGGAGTTCTAGAAGATAAACAAATTCATGTAGACTGTATTTATGCTTTTAAGTTTTTTATAGTACCTGCCATACTTTTATGGCCTTGTATTTCCTTCTACTTGTTTCATTTCCTTATTTACATCTTCTTCTCTTAGACACTTCCAATTTAGTGTTAATAGATTTCTGTGTTTGAGCTTCCACTCAGCAAGGACACCAATGCTGATAATGGCACTGCAAGTTATTTAGATGTTTATTTAGCCATTTATTAAATGTTAATGCAAACCCCTTGTCAAAATATAACTTGTGTGGGGTACATCTCTAGCAAGTGCCTTTAAGGAAACAGGCAAAATTGAAGTACTTACTCATCAAGAAACCTGAATTTTATTTATCAGCTCTGACTCTTTTTACACATTCTTATCAACTCATTTCAAATATTTGTTAACAATTCAAATCTTTATAATTCACATATACTAAAATTTCTGGGGAAGATTAGCAACCAAAGCACAGTAATAAGATATAAGCTCCAAGAATTCTTTCTTTCTTTCTTTCTTTCTTTCTTTCTTTCTTTCTTTCTTTCTTTCTTTCTTTCTTTCTTTCTCTCTCTCTCTCTCTCTCTCTCTCTCTCTCTCTCTCTCTCTCTCTTTCTCTTTCTTTCTTTCAGACAGGGAGAGAGAGGCAGAGTGTAAGCCAAGGATGGGCAGATAGAGAGAGGGAGACAGAATCCGAAGCAGGCTCCAGACTCCAAGCTGTCAGCACATGGAGCTCGAACCCATGGACCCTGAGATCATGACCTGAGCCAAAGTCGGTCGCTCAACCAACTGAGCCACCCAGATGCCCTACGCTCCAGGAACTCTTAAGAGATGTATCAATAGTGGGTCATGGAGCTATAATTATAAGCCATTAATTATATCTAGAATGAGTAGAAGTATCAGAGAGGGAAGACCTTTAACACCCCAAGTTTTAAGACAAATTCATCAGCCAATCAAAAGGAAAAAGGATACTCCCTTCATACAGAAGAATCAGTCTGGTCAAAAACAGGTTGGACTTGGGAGTGCAAGGTAAGCAATCAGAGAAGTTGATAAATCCAGTTACAGAGGAAGATACCCCAAAGGACACAGAGCTATCAGGGAAGATGAACCTGGAAAGTCTTGGTGAATGGCAGACTTCAATGGGGGCCAGTAGTTTCCAAAGTTTAGTATCATAAATTCACAAAGATACATTTTGTGCTTAAAGCTATATATTATTATCTTCAGGTGTTAGGAAAGATCTTTTTCTCCATTGTGTTTCGTGTTATTATTATTATTACTTTTAAAATACTTGTTTATTTGCTCTGTATTTATGGCTTTCATGGTAAGCTGCCCCCTTCACATTTTCCGGAAGTAATGAACACTAAAAAAGTTAATGAATAATCAATGCAGGATTCATGTCGAAGAAATTTCAGTAGGATCTTTGTTATTTTTTCTGGCCTCAGAAACTTATGAGAGAAAAATGATTCACATGTTTGCTTTTCAATATCTACATGGGAGCTACCACTAACAAGGAATTGAATTGCACTGCATTGGCAATAGGTAATTTAAAATAAGACCCAGAGTAAGGCTATTGACTTGTTCCAGATCTATGATCTAGTGTTCATTAAAAACTAAGAAATTAGGCATCAAAGGTTTCACTTTACATAGATTATTCAGATGAGCCAAGTTTCCTGTGTGAGGCACACAAAACCATGAGAGGGCAAAATATTTCCTGTGAGTCTCTCAGTTCTTGTAAGTAAAGCTAAACGTCTTTATTGCTAAGGGTACGTCTGTCTTTAAAACAGGATTCTCTTCTGCCTCCATTACTTTTATCATTCTCTATGGAATTCCTTTCTCTTTATCAACTTCTAGAGTGTAGCCTGCACCATTGCAAACCTTATCTATCTTAATTTATTTTTCAAAGCACCTCCTAGTTTTCGCTTTTGTTGGTTTGTTCATTTTCTCTTTTACCTTTGGATCATTATTCCTGTCCCCTTTATCTTCTATTTTGTTCGACGTTTGGTCTTCTGAGATTTTTTTGTTTTTTAAGTCTATATCTGAATAAATTTTTACCTCCTGAAGCTTTCCACTGTCTTCAACATTCAGACTGGCCCTTATTTTCATTAGATTTTAAAATAGTTTTACATTTATTGCATACCATTCTTTAATCCTTTATTTTCTCTGTGACTCAGTAATATTTTGGCTTAAATGATTTATTTCATAATCTTGAGTCTAAAAATGAGTACTTACAAATGTTATAAGCTGAGTTTTATAGGTAGGTTTATTACCATAGCTTCAAATCAAAGACCTCTATCAATTAGCCATGTGGTCATTGTTTCCTGTCCTTCAACAAAAGGCACTGAGTTTCTATAAAAGCTACTTTGAAGGGACATAATCAATATTAATCCCAATAAATAAAATGTGAATTACTAGAATTTAATAGAAACCAATTGTGATTTTGAATGGCTTGGGGATATGTGCTTGCTCCTTGACAAAGTTACATAATGGAAAATAATGTACCTAAGGCATTTTATCAATTCCCTTAGCCGAATGTGCAAAGTTACTTTGAACTAAACCATCTTAGAAATTAATTCTCCATACATGCAGATGGAAGACCAATGCTGTATTCATTCAAACCATAAATTTGTAAGCAGAAATAAAACCTTCGAAGGTTCTATTAATCAACCAATTAAGTTAAAGTAGAATGTTCCAGAATGTTTTAATGTCATTAAAGAGAATTGGTTGAAAGAGAGGGAATTTGACACGTGGTTAGAATGTTTGAAAGGGGATGCAAGCTAAAATGTATAAGCAGATTATTGCTACCTACTTCGTTGAAGTAATTTATAGAAAATACAGAGCCACATCTGAAGAACTGAGTATAGAGAGTACGTCATCATTCTTATTTTAAAGTCCGAGAAAAAGTACAACTGTTGGTCATTTAAATTATTTCGAGTGCGATAGATTTTCCTTACATTAATTCAAGAGTGTCAGCAAGCCCATTTTCATCATTGGATTTCACTGTAAGAAATTTCACTTCCTCATAGACATAAAGCTGCTTGTGCAAAATAATTTTCAAATCATAAAAACTCTATTTGATTTCTCTCTTTGCAGAGCTGTTAAAAATAATAATCTATACCAATAAATCTTAAAGATAAGGCCAGGAAATCTAGCCAAATAAAAATGTACTTGTAAAAGTGATATACCTGGTAATCACAAGAGTAATTCTCCCATTGCTGAAATATCATTCGTAGATCTTAATTCAGTTATATTTATTACTATAGGATTCATAAAACTCCTTAAAGATCTTAGGGATCTTTTAACACAGGAATCTTCTAATAGAAATAGAAATGGTTAAATATTTTTATGGATTACCTGTTTTCCTGGAGATCAGATTTTATAATGTGCTATAATGTGCCACATTTAGGTCTAACATCAAACATTTAACATTTGACTTTGCTTTTCATTTCCTTTATGATTTTTCTCCCTTAAGATGTCTTACTTACCAATACAGAAGCAAAGATCTCAGACATACCATAAAAAGCTTGTTAAATTCTTTCTATTATTTTCCCCTTGTTTTTTGTTTTTGTATGATATAATATGTTCAAATATGTTGGGTTTTCCTAAGAGCTGGGAAATGTTGGAATTAGAACAGTACCCCCCAACTAAAACATGAGCTACCCATTTGATGTTTCATCAGAGGTTGTACATGTTTTAGTAAAACACAAAAAGAAAAGTAATACTTTTCTTGTAAATACATAGAGACTCAACACCAAAATTAATTAAGACATGAAACAAACAAAAAATGCAATCAATAAACAACAGGAACATGTCATTAGCAAGGAATCCATTTGGTCACGTTAAGATAAAGCTAAAGATTAAACCTAACTAAATTCTTGGGGCACCTGGGTGGCTCAGCTGGTGAAGCGTCTGACCTTGGCTCAGGTCATGATCTTGCAGTTTGGGATTTCGAGCCCTGGGATGGGCCCTGTGCTAACAGCTTAGAGCCTAGAGCCTGTTTCAGATTCTGTGTCTCCCTCTCTCTCTACACCTCCCCCATTCACACATTTAGTCTCTTTCTGAAAAATAAACATTAAAAAATAATAAATGAATTCCCAACATCTTCTATTTTATCCACTTCTCATTCATCCAGCTGATTCTGAAATCATAAATTCAAGTACTCAGATATCATCATGAAATAACTTTCAAGGCTTACAGGGACTCACTTTATAGACATATAGCTAGTTTCAGGGTTTTTTGGTTTGTTTGTTTGTTTGTTTGTTGTTTTATTCCTCTCAGAATAATGCACTCACCTGATTTTGTAGCACCCTCTTGCCTGTGAGTAAAATGTCTACATCAGGCTTCTTTGTTGGTTTTTCTCCCTCTCTTCTTCTGAATGAATGATTCATTGTGACAGAAAAATCAGACTATTCACATTTAGGTTGTATACAGTTAAATATTTTATATATTTCTTATATGTTAACTGTGAATGCGTCCATTGTATCTTCTGCTGATATTCACATCTGTCTTCTAATTGGTAAACGGAAAATTCTTCATCGTGTGGTGTGTGGAAGGTGACCCACCTAAATATGCCACTTTGGCGTAAGGTGCATTCTGAGCTAAAGTCATTGAAAAAAATAACAAATGCAAGAAGAATGTTCTGACTTTCCCTTTGCTTCCTGAGAGCAGGAGATGAAAGTCCTATGTGAAAGGCTTACTCCCTACACCAGGAGGAAAGCACCATTCTTACCACCAGAGGTGAGAGCCAAGGCCAAGAGACATCTGTACAAACAGACCTTGTTCTAAACAAAGCAAAGCAAAATGTCCTTTCGTTAGTTTCCCCATGTATTTCAGTCACTTCTCAACAATATCATCTCCTTGTTCAATCTAGCATAAAAAGCCCTTAGGTTTAGCAATTCCTTGGGTGTGTATTTTCTTAATGGGCTCCCTGTCACCCAAAACATGAAATAAATCTGGGTGCTTGTCTCCCATTAATCTGGTTTATGTCAAGGTAATTCTCAGGTCTAGCAGAAGACCTAAGAGGGTGGAGGTAAAGTTCTACCTCCCCCACACGTGCACGATGGAAAAGCCAAGAAAATGAAGAGACTAATATAAACTCTGAATCCATATTTACTGTCTTTTGCTTTATTATCAAAAGACAAGTGTTGGCAAGGATGTAGGGAAAAGGGAAATCTAGGGTACCATTTATGGAAATGTGATGTGGTGCATCACGATGGAAAACATAGGGAGGTCTCACAAAGTATTCATAATACAACTACCATACGATCCAGCAATCCCGCTTGTGGGTATATATCCAAAGGAAATGAAAACAGGATATCTCAAAGGGATATCCACACTGCATGCCCATGGCAGCATTAGTCACAATACCATGATATGGGCACAACCTAGGTGTCTATTGATGGATGAATAAATATATGTACACACAGACATTCTCTCTCTCTCTCTCTCACACACACACACACACACACACACACACACACACACACAGGAATATTATTCAGCCTTAAAAGAAGAGGAAATCCTGCCATCTGCATTAAGGGGGATGACAGTGGGAAACATGCTAAGTGGAATAAGGCAGAGAAAAAGCCAAGTAATGCATGGTCTCATGTGAAACCCAGAAATGGGGGCAAACACAGAAATATGGAATATAATGCTGGTTGCTAGGGGGTGGGGGTGGGGAAGAAGTATTGATATTGGTCAAAGAATATAAACTTTCATTTAGGGAAATCTGATATACAGGATTGTGACTAAGTTTTTTTTTTTTAATTTCAGCCTTAATGAAGTATAAATGACATAAAGTTGTAAGATACTTAAAGAGGACAATCGTAGTGATATGATATACATACAGACTGTAAAAGAATTCACCTCCATCCAGTTAACTACCACATTCATCACCTCATATATGTGTCTTTGTATGTGTGTGTGTGTGTGTGTGTGTGTGTGTGTGTGTGTGAGGATGTTTAAGATCTACTTCCTTAGCAAATTTCAGTTATATGATACAGTGTCATCAACTCTAGTTACCATTTTTCCATTAGATCCCCAGACTTATTTCATACTATAGCTGAAATGTTGTACCTGTTACCAACCTTTTCCAATCTCCACACCCCTTTGCCCCCAGTTCCTGGAAACCCCCTTTCTACTCTCCATTTCACTGACTTTCACTTTGCCTTAAAAATATTTTAGGGGTGCATGGGTCTCTCATTTGGTTGAGTGCCAGCCTCTATTTGGGCTCAGGTGGTGATCCCAGGTCATAGGATTGAGCCCTGTGTCAGGCCTATGCTGAACTTGGAGCTTGCTTAAGATCTCTCTCTCTCTCGCTCTCGCTCTCGCTCTCGCTCTCTCTCGCGCTCTCTCGCTCTCCCTCTGCTCTTCTCATGCATGCGCTCTCTTTCTCTCTCAAAACTAAAAAAACTAAAATAAAAAAATGAAAATATTTTACATATAAGAGATACCATGCAGTATTTGTCTATATCTGTATGACTTACTTCATTTAGTATAATGACCTTAATTTCCATCCATACTGTTGCAAGTAGCAGGATTTCTTTCTTTCTCATGACTGAAGAATATTCCACTGTGGGGACCCCTGGGTGGCTCAGTCGGTTGAGCGTCCGACTTCAGCTCAGGTCATGATCTCATGGTTCGTGGGATCAAGCCCCACATCGGGTTCTGTGCTGACAGCGAGCTCAGAGCCTGGAGCCTGTTTCAGATTCTGTGGCTCCCTCCCTCTCTGACCCTCTCCTGCTCATGCTGTCTCTCTCTCTCTCAGAAATAAATAAAAACATTTAAAAAAAAAGAATATTCCACTGTGTATATATTTGCATCTTCTTTATCTGTTCATCTATTGAAGGACACTTAAGTTGTTTCCATATCTTGGCTAACGTGAATACTTTAACAATAAACATAGGAGAACAGATATCTCTTCAATATCCTGTTTTCATTTCCTTTGGACATATACCCAGAAGTGGGATTGCTAGATCATATGGTCATTCTTCTTTTTTTTAAGTTTATTTATTTATTTTGAGAGAGAGAGAGTGAGAGGCAGAAAGAAAGGGAGAGAGAATCTCCAGCAGGCTCAGTGGTTGTCAGCGCAGACCCCAACATGGGGCTCAGTCTCACGGTGACATCATGGCATGAGCCAAAATCAAGAGTAGGTTGCTTAACTGACTGAGCCACCTGGGTGCCCCAATGTCATTCTTTTTTAAATGTTGAGGAACGTCCGTACTGTTTCCCATATTGGCTGCACCAATTTACATTCCCACTAACAGTGGACAAAGGTTTCCTTTTCTCCACATTATTGCTGACAATTGTTATCTGTTGTCTTTTTGATGGTAGTCATTTTAACTGGCGTGAGATGATATTTCTTTGGGTTCTGATTTGCATTTCTCTGATAATGAATTCTATGGAGCGCCTTTTCAGGAGTCTGTTGGCCATTTGTATGTCTTCTTTGGAAACAGCTCAATTTTTCCAAACTGTTTGTTTTCTTGTTGTTGAGTTGTATGAATTATTTACATAGTTTAGATATTAGCCCCTTATCAGATATGCGATTTGTGAACATTGTATCCCATCCTTTAGGTCGCCTTTTTGTGATCTTGTCTGTTGATGACTTCCCTTGCGGTGCAGAAGGTTTTTATTTTGACGTAGCCCCTTGTGTTTAGTCTTCCTTTTGTTGCTGTTGCTTTTGGTGTCAAATAAATAAATTTGAAAAAAATCATTGCCAAGACCCATGTCCAAGAGCTTACTCCCTGTATTTTCTTCCTGTAATTTTATGGTTTCAGGTCTTATGCTTATGTCTTTCATCCATTTTGAGCTTACTTTTGTGAATGGTGTAAGATACAGGTCCAGTTTCATACTTTTGCAATCATAACCCCTTTTCCCTGATACCGTTTTTTGAAGACTTTTCTTTCTCCATTGTATATTCTTGGCTCTTTTGTGTTAGTTAACTAATTGCTCAAATATACACGGGCTTAAATCTGGGCTCTCTATTCTGTTCCATTCATCTATCTGTGTGTTTTTATGCTGATACTATACTGTTTTGATTGCTATAGCTTTGCAGTATAGTTTGAAATCAAGAAGTGTGATGATGACTATAGCTTTCTTATTCTTTTCTCAGGATCGCTTTGCCTAATTAACGTCTTTTGTGGCTCCATACATATTTTAGGATTGTTTTTTTCTGTTTCTGTGACAAATACAATTGGACTTTTGATGGGGATTCATTGAACCTGTAGATTGCTTTGGGTAGTATGGGCATTATAACAATATAAATCCTTCCAATTTAGGAGCATGAAATATTTGTGTCTTCAATTTCTTTCATCAGTGTCTTATAGTTTCAGAGTATAGGTTTTTCATTTCCTTCCTTAAATGTATTCCTAGATATTTTATTATTTTTGGTGCAGTTGTGAATGGGATTGTTTCTCCTAATTTTTTGTTTATTATTGGTGTATAGAAATGGAATTGATTTTTGATACTGATTTTTTTTCCTGAAACTTTACTGAATTTGTTCATCACTTGTAACAGTACTTTGGTGGAGTCTTTGGATTTTTCTATATGTAATATCATGTCATCTGCTGCTAATATTAACAGTTTACTTCCTTTTAAATTTGGATAACTTTTATTCTTTTCCTTGCTTTATTACTCTGGCCAGGACTTCCAATACTATGTTGAGTACAAGTAATGAGAGTAGTGGTTCATTCTTGATCTTAGAGGAAGAGTTTTCACATAAAACTCTGGTTTTGATAATGGAGTAATGCTGACTCCTCAAGTGACTTTGGAAATTTCCCCTGGCTTCTATGTTTTAGAAGAGTTTGAGAAAGATTGGCATTAATTCTTCCTTAAATGTTTGGTAGAATTTACTAGAGAAGTAAATTCATCTGCTGCTAGGTTTTTCTTTGTTAGGAGGTTTTTGATAACTGATTCAGTCTCCCTATGGCTGTGTTCAGATTTTCTATTTCCTCATGATTCAGGCTTGGTAGGTTGTATTTTTCTAGGGATTTATCCATTTCTTCTAAGTTGCCAAGTTTGCTGGCAAATAATTGTTTATGTTACTTTCTTTTATCTTTTGTTTCTCTTTGGTGTCAATTGTAATGTCTTCTACTTCATTCTAATTTTATTTATTTGAGTCACCTCTTTTTCTTTCTTTCTCTCCTTCCTTCCTTCTTTCTCTTTCTTTCTTTCTTTCTTTCTTTCTTTCTTTCTTTCTTTCTGTCTGTCTGTCTGTCTGTCTGGTAGTTTGTTTATTTATTAATTTAAAAAAAAGTCTGGGGCACCTGGATGGCTCAGTCATTTGAGGATCAGAGTTTGGCTCAGGTCATGATCTCGTGGCTCATGAGTTCAAGCTGTATGTTGGGCTCTGTACTGACAGCTCAGAGCCTGGAGCCTGCTTCAGACTCTGCATCTCCCTCTCTCTCTACCACTCCCCCACTTGCTCTCTTTCTCAAAAGTAAATAAAAACATTTAAAAAATAAAAAAATAGTCCTTTGTTTTAATAGTCTTTCCTATTGTCTTTTTAGTCTCTATTTTATGTATTTCTGCTCTAAACTATTTAATAACTTTGTTATTTTTTCATTCTACTAAGTTTCTGGCAAATTTGTTTATTTTCTAGTTTCTTGAAGTTTACAATTAGTTATTTGTTTTAGATCTTTTCCTTTTCTTTTACGTAGGTGTTTATCACTAGGATCTTCCCTCTTCAAACTACTGGTGCTGTATCACATTAGTCTGATATGGTGCCTTTCCATTTTCATTTATCTCGGGATACATTTCTAGTTTTTGTTTTTATTTCTTTGTTGGTGTATTGATTTTTCAGGAGCATGTTATTTCATCTTCACATATCTGACATGTTCCATATTTGTTCATGTAACTGGTTTCTAGTTTCATACCATCATGTTTGGAAAAGATGCTTGATATTATTTCAGTCTGCTTAAATTTACTGACTGGTTTTGTGGCCTACAGAAGATCTATTCTAGAAAATATCCCATGTGTACCTTGGAAGGAATGTTCTATGTGTCTGTTAAGTCTATCTGGTCTAAGTATGTTTTAAATCCAATATTTCCTCATTGATTTTCTGTCTGGATGATTTATCTATTGTTGAAAGAGGGGTATTAAAGTCCCTGCTATCATTGAATTATTGTCTATTTCTCCCTTCAGGTCTCCCTCTATTTGCCGTATATATTGAGGTACTTTTCTGTTGGGTTCATAAATATTTACAAATGTTATACCCTCCTATGAATTAACCCTTTTATCACTTTATAATGACCATCTTTGTGTCTCATTACAGTCTTCGTCTTGAAGTCTATTTTATCTGATATATATAGATATAAATATCTACCCCTCTTTTCTTTCAGTTTCCATTTACATGGAATACCTTTTTCTTTCCATTCACCTTCAGTGTATGTATCCCTAAGTCTGAATGAGTTTCTTGTAGACAATATATCGTTTTTTTTCTTCTTTTGATCTGTTCAACTCTTTTTGTCTTTTGATTGGAGAATTTAGTCTTTTTCATATAAAGTAATAATTAATAGATATGGGCATACTATTGTTATTTTGTTAAATGTTTTTCAATTTTTCTGTGATTCCTTTGTTTCTTGCTTGCTCTCTTCCTCTTTGATTTGATGATTTTCTATGGTGGTACGATTTAATTTCCTCTTTTTATCTTTTGGTTAATATAGGTTTTTGAATTGTGGTTACCATGAGGTTTATGTAGGTCATCTTTTATTTAGAACAGTCTTTTTTCTTTTTTTATAACAGTCTATTTTAAGCTTATAACAAAAAATTTTGAAAGCATACTAAAGCTCTTCATTTTTACCCTTTTTTCCACATTTTGTCTTGGATGTCACCGTTTACATCTTTTAATCTCATCTTTCTGTTGAGAAATTGTTGTAGCTTAGTTATTTTTAGTATTTTTAACTTCATAGTACATTTATAAGTAATTTACCTACTCCAATACATTAGATTATCCTGAATTAAAAAGCATATATTTACCTTTATGAATGAGACATACGCTTTCATTTCAGCTTGAAGAAATACATGTAACATTTTTTGTAAGGATATTCTGGTGGTAATGAACCCCTTTAGCTTCTTGTTTGGAAAACTCCTTATTTTTCTTCAATTCTGAAGGACAACTTTGCTGGGTAGAATATTCTTTTTTTCCTTTTTAATAGCTTATTGTCAAGTTGGTTTCCATATAACACCCGATGCTCATCCCTACAAGTGCCCTCCTCCATGCCCATCACCCCCTTCCACCCCCACACCCATCAGTCCTCAGTTTGTTCATCATTCAAGAGTCTCTCATGGTTTAATCCCTGCTTCTCCCCCACTACTTTCCCCTCCTTCTTCTCCCCCACGGTCCTCCATTAAGTTCCTCCTAATCCTCCTATATGTGCAAACATATGGTATTTGTCCTTCTCTGACTTATTTCACTCAGCATGACACCCTCGAGTTCCATCCATGTTGCTGCACATGGCCAGATTTCATTCTTTCTCTTTGTCATGTAGTATTCCATGGTATAGATAAACCACATCTTCTTGATCCATTCGTCCGTTGATGGACACTTAGGCTCTTTCCATGTTTTAGCTATTGTTGAGAGTGCTGCTATGAACATTGGGGTACATGTGCCCCTGTGTATCAGCACTCCTGTATCCCTTGGGTAAATTCCTAGCAGTGCTATTGCTGAGTCATAGCAATATTGTTAATTTTTTGAGAAACCTCCACACTGTTTTCCAGAGGGGCTGCACCAGTTTGTATTCCCACCAACAGTGTAGGAGGGTGCCTGTTTCTCCACATCCTCACCAACATCTAGAGTTCTCTGATTTGCTCATTTTAGCCACTCTGACTGGCGTGAGGTAGTACCTCAGTGTGGTTTTGATTTGTATTTCCCTGATGAGGAGGGATGCTGAGCATCGTTTCATGTGTCTGTTGGCCATCTGGATGTCCTCTTTGGAGAAGTGTCTGTTCATGTCTTCTGCCCATTTCTTCACTGGGTTGTTTGTTTTTCAGGTGTGAAGTTTGGTGGGTTCCTTATAGATTCTGGATATTAACCCTTTATCTGATATGTCATTTGCAACTATCTTTTCCCATTCTGTCGGCTGCCTATTAGTTTTATGGATTGTTTCCTTTGCTGTGCAGAAGCTTTTAATCTTGATGAAGTCCCAGTAGTTCATTTTTGCTCTTGATTCCCTTGCCTTTGGGGATGTGTCAAGTAAGGAATTGCTGTGGT
>NW_024080757.1:734979-793197 GCF_003009895.1 Hyaena hyaena
GCTAGGACTTCCAGCACTATGTTAAACAACAGTGGTGAGAGTGGACATCCCTGTCGTGTTCCTGATCTCAGGGGGAAAGCTCTCAGTTTTTCCCCGTTGAGGATGATGTTAGCTGAGGGCTTCTCATAGATGGCTTTTATGATGTTTAAGTAAGTTCCTTCTATCCCGACTTTCTCGAGGGTCTTTATTAAGAAGGGATGCTTTATTTTGTCAAAATCTTTTTCTGCATCTGTTGACAGAATCATATGATTCTTACCTTTTCTTTTGTTGATGTGATGTCTCACATTGATTGATTTGCAAATATTGAACCAGGCCTATAACCCAGGAATGAATCCCACTTGACCTTGGTGGATAATTCTTTTTATGTGCTGTTGGAATCGATTTGCAAGGATCTTGTTGAGGATTTTTGCATCCGTATTCATCAAGGATATTGGCTTGTAGTTCTCCTTTTTTTGCTGGGTCTCTGTCTGGCTTGGGAATCAAAGTGATGCTGGCTTCATAAAATGAGTCCAGAAGTTTTCCCTCAACTTCTATTTTTTGGAATAGCTTGAGAAGAATGGTTATTAATTCTGTTTTAAATGTCTGGTAGAATTCCCCAGGGAAGCCATCTGGTCCTGGATTCTTATTTGTTGGGAGATTTTTGATAACTGATTCGATTTCCTCACTAGTTATGGGTCTGTTCAGGCTTTCTGTCTCTTCCCATGTGAATTTGAGTAGTGTGTTTGTGTTTAGGAATTTGTCCATTTCTTCTAAGTTGTCCAATTTGTTGATATATAGTTTTTCATAGTATTCCCTGATAATTGCTTGTATTTCTGTGGGGTTGGTTGTAATCAGTCCATTTTCATTCATGATTTTGTCATTTGAGTGTTCTCTCTTTTCTTTTTGAGAAGCCTGGCTAGAGGTTTATCAATTTTGTTCATTTTTTCAAAAAACCAACTCTTGGTTTGATCGAAATGTTCAACTGGTTATTTGGTTTCTATATTGTTTATTTCTGCCCTGATTTTTACTATTTCTCTTCTCCTACTGGTTTCTCTCCCTCTAGTTCCTTTAGGTGAGCTGTTAGATTTTGCACTTGTGCTTTTTCTAATTTCTTGAAATAGGCCTGGAGTGCAATGTACTTTCCTCTTAGCGCTATCTTTGCCTTATCCCATATAGTTTGGATTGTTTTATTTATTTTCATTTTCATTTGTTTCCATATATTTTTTAATTTCTTCTCTAATTGCCCATTGGCCCATTTGTTCTTTAGTAGGGTGCTCTTTAACCTCCATGTTTTTGGAGGTTTTCCAGACTTCTTCCTGTGATTGATTTAGAGTTTCATAGCATTGTGATCTGAAAATGTGCATGGTATGATCTCAATTCTTTTATATTTATTGAGGGCTGCTTTATGTCCCAGTATGTGATCTGTCTTGGAGAATGTGCCATGTGCACTTGAGAAGAAAGTGAATTCCATACCGTCAGGAGGTAGAGTTCTAAATATGTTTGTCAAGTCCATCTGGTCCAATGTGTCATTCAAGTCCATTGTTTCTTTAGTGATTTTCTGTCTGGTTGATCTATCCATTGCTATAAGTGGAGTATTAAAGTCCCCTGCTATTAGCACATTCTTATCGATAGGAGTGTTTCTGTTTGTGATTAATTATTTTTTATATTTAGGTGCTGCCATATTAGGTGTGTAAGCATTTATAATTGTTAGCCATTCCTGATGGATAGACCCTGTAATTATTATATAATGTCCTTCTTCATCCCTTGTTACTGTCTTTACTTTAAAGTCCAGTTTGTCTGATAAAAGTATAGCTACTCCAGCTTTCTTTTGACTTCCAGTAGCATGATAGCTATTTCTCAATCCCCTTACTATCAATCTGAAGGTGTCCTCCAGTCTCAAATGAGTCTCTTGTAGACAGCAAATAGATGGATTTTTGGTTTTTTAATCCATTCTGCTACCCTATGTCTTTTGATTGAGGCATTTAGTCCATTTACATTCAGTGTTATTTTTGAAAATTATGGGTTTAGAGTCATCGTGTCCTTTGTGGGATTTATGCTTGTGGTGGTGTCTTTGGTATCTTGCATTCCTTGCAACATTTCCTTCAGAGATTCCCACTCAGGATTACATGTAGGGCTGGTTTAGTGCTGACGAATTCTTTCAATTTTTATTTGAAAAGACTTTTATCTCTCCTATTCTGAATGACAGGCTTGCTGGATAGAGGATTCTTGGCTGCATATTTTTTTCTGTTCATCACATTGAAGATTTCCTGCATTCCTTTCTGGCCTGCCAAGTTTCATTAGATAGGTCTGTCACCACTCTGACAGGTTTCCCTTTGTATGTTAGGGCCTTTTTATCTCTAGCTGCTTTCAGAATTCTCTCTTTGTCCTTATATTTAGCCAGTTTCACTATGATATTTTGTGCAGAAGATCGATTCATGTTACGTCTGAGGGGAGTTCTCTGCACCTCTTGAATTTCAACATCCGTTTCTTTCCCCAGATTGGGGAAATTCTCTGCTATAATTTGTTCAAGGACTCTTTCAGTGCCTTTCCCTCTCTCTTCCTTTTCTGGAATTCCTATGATACGGATATTATTTCATTTGATTGTATTGCTGAGCTCTGGAACTCTCCTTTCATGTTCCTATATTAGTTTATTTCTCTTTTTCTCAGCTTCTTCTTTTTCTACAACTGTGCTTCTAAATCACTTATTCTCCTTTCTGCCTCTTCAATCCGTGCATTGGACGCCTCCATTTTATTATGTATCTCATTTATAGCATTTTTTAATTCATCACCACTATTTTTAAGCTCCATAGTCTTTGTAGCAATAGTTTCTCTGATGTCTTCCATGCCCTTTTCAGCCCAGTGATTAATTTTATGACTAGTGTTCTAAATTCTATTTCAGTTATTTTGCTTATATCTGTTTTGAGCCATTCTTTGGCTGTTGGTTCTTCCTGGAATTTCTTTGGAGGAGAGCTCTTTTGTTTTGTCATTTTGGTTAGCTTTCTATCTCTTGTTAGTTTTAAGAACGTGTTATGCACTCTGCACCTGTGAGTGCTACTGTACCAAAGACGGCTCTTTGACTGTCCAGGGCCTGTCCGTTCAGAAAGTGTTCTTTGAATGGTGTCTCTTGGTCTCTCTTGTTGAGACCTTGGTTATTTTATTATCCTCCTCGTATTGGTATTTGGGACTTTCCACCATGTGTACTTTGGCTTGTTTCTTGAGGTAGCCACATACGATTTTCTCTGCGGATTCTGTCTACTTTTCCTCCCAAACTCCTGGATTCTGTAAGTGTTCCTTTGGCTTCAGCCCTTCTCCATTTGAGAGATAGGGATGAATGAAATGTACGGAGCTCCCCACTTCTCCGTCATCTTGCCTCCCTCTGAGTAGAATATTCTTGATTGTTGTTGTCACTATTGTTTTTTCCTTTCTGTCCTTTGAATATATTGTATCACTCCATTCTGGCCTGCAAAGTTTCTGTGGAAAAATCTGCCGATTATCTTGTGGGGATTCCCTTTTATTTAACAAGCTGTTTTTCTCTTGTGGCTTTTAAGACTTTCTCCTTGTCTTTAAGTTTTGACAGTTTAAGTATAATGTGTCTCAGTGTGGGTCTCTTTGGCTCATCTTATTTTGAACTTTCTATGCTTCCTAGATTTGGATACCTGTTTCTTTTCCCAGGCTAGGTAAGTTTTCAGCCTATATTTCTCTGAATAATACTTCTACCCTTTTCCCTCTCCCTTCTCATCTGTGATCCATGTAATGTGAATATTGGTAGAATTGATGGTGTCCCACAAATGCTTTATGCTGCTTTCACTCATTTTCATTATGATTTGCTTTTGAATCCTTTGGTTGAATGTCATTGCCCTGTCTTTGAGTTTTCTGATTCTTTCTTCTGCTTGACTTAGTCTATTGTCGAATACTTTTATTGAATATTTCAATAAAGATAATGTATTCTTCAACTCTGTGATTTCTCATTAGTACCTTCTTTTAAATATTTTCTATCTCTATTGAAATTATTCCTTATTCATGTGTTAGTGACCCTAGTGAACACCTTTGTATCTATTAGTTTGAATTATTTATCAAGTTAATCATTTATCTCCTTTGTATTGAGACCAGTTTCAGGAGTTTTATCTTGTTCTTTTGTTTGAAATATATTCCTCTGCTTCTTGATTTTTTTTTTCTTTCTGAACAGCTATCTCTTACAGTCTTGACAGAGTGGTTCATATAGGAGATGAAGTTTAACACTGAGTCCATCCCAACCTCTTGGTTTTCTCTTAAACCTTTGTGGCTGTCCAAGCTGCCTTCTTTGTTTTTAGTGACTTCCACCATATGAAGGTATGCCATGACCTTGCAATGTCCCTAAAGGGAGGATATCAATTTGTATCTAGATGCATGCCGAATGGGAGTCAGATACTCGGAGAACATATGAGTTCTGGGAGATGGATGTTTCTGCTTCTCCTTCTGCTCTGAGCACCATTTTTTAAATGTGGATATTTCTCATTTACCTCTGTAAGAGCAACTCAGCTAGTTTTTGGATTTCTACATGAGGGAATTGCTCCATGTGTAGCTATATTTTCAGTATATGTATTTGTCCACGGGAGAATGTGAATTCTGGAGACTATTATGTCCCCATCTTGGACCGGAAGTCATATTAATGAATTTAGATAATTCAACTTAAAATAGGGAGATTATTCTGGATTATCTGTATGGACCCAGTATAATCACAAGGATCTGCAAGGGTTGCTGGTGGCCATAGCACTCATATCTGCTGTGCTATAGCCTTGTAGGTAGCTCTTGTCTGCGGAGGGTGATTTCTAGAAGGTGCGCTATGAGCATTAGTAGTCAACACTCAAAGTATCTGGAGAAGGGTGTAGCCACAAAATAGTTTTAAGCAAGTCTCAAATCCTTGGGTAGCTCATCAGGAGGAGCAGTCTGGAGCTCTTGAACTGTGGATAAAATATCTACTGATGGAATAAATTCTGGTAATCTAATGTTATAGATTGTGGCATAGTTAATAATATTGTATTGTGTACTTAAAAATTGTGAAAAGAGTGAGTATTAAGTATTCTCATAACAAAAAGTGATAACTACTTTGACTTTTAAATTTTATTTTTATTAAATTGGCTGTGGTAATCATTTCACAGTATATACATATATCAAATCATCACATTGTAAATTTTAAGTATGTACAATTTTATTTGTGAATCATATCTTTAAAATGCTAGGAAAATTAAATTAAGCAAAATTAAATTAGCTGGGCAAAGAATGCTGTTGTTGACAAGAAAAAAGAAAATGAGGCTTATCTTTTGGTCTTGATTTCTAACTTGATTTCAGATCTTAAACTAAGGAGGTGACTGGTATTCTTTGCTTTTAGAGTGAAATGTAAACAACACTATTGTGCTAAATGAAACAAAACAAAACAAAACAATGTTTTACTAATAGTTCTCGTAAAAATAGAATCTTGCCTTTTAGGTGCAAAGTAACCCAGTTTTGATAATTACAAACTGAAGCATATTATAGGAAATACTAGCAAATATTCAGCATTCTAAACAACAATTTGTCTATTTTTACACAAATTTTAAGACTGAGGAAGTGCCTGTTTCTGCATAAGGCAGTAAGAGTGTGGCTATATGATATTTACTATGGAGTACTGGGTATGGAATTTTACTACCCAGGTCCCTGTCACTTACATCAGCCATATGAGCCTTGACATGTAGCCTTGGTGGGTCATTTATCTCCTTAGGTAACGAAGGTTAATGTTAAAATCTGCCCTGGTCCCTTTTGGTATTGTTGTGAAGACCAAAAATATAATTCATGTCTATTATATAGCTCTGTACAACAATGTTATTGGTGTTGATACTATCATAATCATAGAAGTAGACATTGAATGCTGATCACTTCTAGTATTTGGAAAGGAAATGTATGGACGTTTTGAATAGATATAAATATTAATTTGGCAATAATCAATCCTATTGACCAGATTCAGCAATTCTCATTATGAACTTGATTCAGTTACAGTGCAGAATTTAAAAACCTAGGTGCTCAGCAATACATTTTTGATTTGAGATATTAATTTTACTCTATTAAACTTCTATATTCTTTCTTCTTTCTGTCTTCATTACCTGTCTTCTAAGTTCATGCATTAGTTATTTGGGATGTTACTATATATTTTTTTCTTTTTGATAACTCTAGAAGAGGACTGAGGATGAAAAATATAGTTCTCAATGCACTTCCACTTTTCATGTGGCACTTCCAACATTTCCAAATCTCAGGTCAGAGGTACAGTAGGGATTAGTTCAGGTAGGCATGGATTTGTGAACTACTTTAAAGTAGGTGCAACAACTCAAGCCCCTTTAAATTAAGTTATGATGAAGCTTGGACATTTTAAATTATTTGGCAATGGATCTGAACTAAACTAATCTATTTTCTGTAATATGCCTTTCTAAAGGAAGTGGATTTCAGATACACCATATTTATTCTTTCCAAGCAAAATTTTAAGTTACCCGTAAGGGAATAAGACACTTTATTAATTCATACTTATAAATTATTATTACCCTAGTTGCTATTGTGCCTCAGTATTCAAAAGGAAATAGTACATGACTATATTTTATGTTAATCTTTGGGGCAAGCGATCCTTCTTGGTAGACATGCATAACATTTTTTAAAACATCATTTCCCTAAAGAAAGAGTAGGTTCTCCCGGACAGCTTCCAAATTCAATATCTACTTTGGATTTTATAGGAATGGGTTTATTCCCCCCTGTAAAATACTAGATGGAACCAGTTACAGTTTTCTTCTGAAATGAAAATTTCTCTAAAAAGTTTAGCATGGATTTCCAGGATCTAAAACCTAAAAAGATCAGCCCTGCCAAAGGTCTGCAAATATATGCAAGACTGTTCCTGTTTCATAAATAATTATATAATAGAATTATAAATACTTATAATTTCCATTGTGTTTTATGTTGTTTGTTGCCTATAGCCTTAAAATCATGAGTGATAAAAATCATCTTACTAGAGGAGAAATATTCTTGTCCCTTGTTAATGCCTTACCACATTCCACCTTGCCCTGAATGTTATATTGCCTATTTGGTACGTTGGTAAGGGTTTTGAGTGATATGATAATAATAGAGTGTTATTCCTGATTGTAATTCATTTTGCTTGCATATCAATCTTGCTGTATTTGAATGTATACAAAGAATACTAATCACTGCACTGTATGTCTTTAATCTCTGTCATAAAGAAGCATCTTTATTTGCATATGCATGAATTTCAATAATATTTGCATAAAGAGAAAGTCAGACATTTTGATTACTAGTAATCTTTTTATAATTTATAAGGTTTTACACTGATTTTTCTCCCCCTTAATTATTTTTTTTTTGGTCAGGCTGAATTTGTTCTCATTTTTATGCCCATCTTAGAGAATATATCTATAATAGCTAATATCAAGAAGGCATAAT
Organism: Hyaena hyaena; assembly: GCF_003009895.1. Lineage (NCBI taxonomy): Eukaryota > Metazoa > Chordata > Mammalia > Carnivora > Hyaenidae > Hyaena > Hyaena hyaena. The sequence continues at coordinate 742,408 of NW_024080757.1, forward strand.
AGTGAAAGAACCTCTATAAAAATTGCCAATGTTGATTAATAACTGTCAATTAGATGTACATTTAGAAGATGTCTCAATCCAAAGAGGTGAAAAATGAATTATTTCCCCTTTTAACTATAATATCTTTCTCCCTTCCATTCCTAGATCATAAAAAGTAAATGATCAAAGATCCAGTGTTTAACATTTAATGCACAAAATATTTTCAATCTTGTTTAACAAAGAAATGGAAGAAAACATTTTTGAAAGCTACAAACAAGTTATATTCATAAAAATTTCAGTGGAACAACAAATTTTCTCCTCTCTTTAATTTTATAATTAACCTTACTCTGAAATGTGTGAAAATCTGCAATCACTTCTTGTCCATGAAAAATGTTGTGAGGCTTCTGTGTTTGAAGGCAAGAAACAGGCTACACTAGATCACTGTGTTGAATTTTATTAGGGTTTCCAACTGCAGTCATCAGTCTCCACCAGTGACAACCTTTGAATATCATGTTGTTGAAAACCCACCTGCTATTTTATTTTTCTCCTAGTCACTCTAAATCTCTGAAAATCAGACCCTGAGTCTCTTTCCATCTGCCTCAATCCAGCCAGTGAAGTTCTAGAGTCAATAACACTCTCCTGTCTCCATTTTAGTGACTATTTTACATCAAATTCTCTTCATAGTTAAACACAGTGCAAACTGATTTTTGGTACCATTGGACACATAGGTGATTATCAAATAGAGAAGAAGTGAAGGAATCCAAACTAGTAACACATGGAGTCTATGGAGTTTGTAACTCTTTTGCTTCCAAAGCAGTTTGGATTCACCCCACCCCCACCACTTTGTAGAATCTCCTCTATGTATAGACACATTGCACGCTTCTAGACGTGCTAGAGATTCTACTGCCTGCTTCATATTGCAAGAAACCATCTTCACAGAAACCTGCTCAGAAGCACCAAAGCTAGTATTTATTTGGAAGATGTTTCACATTATCTCACAACAAAAGAACCTAAGGTTAATACAGTTAAACCCATTTTGCAGATGAGCAACCTAAGAAACAGATTGAGTAGGTTGCCCAAGTAAGTCACCTGGTAAGCCAGGACCCCTGGAACCCCAAGCACATTATGAACCTCATGAGCTTCATAGTTGCTTATCTTCCCAAGCAAGGTTCCATTCAGGTCTTCCTTAAGTGCAACAGAATGATGGCAATTGCATGATGAATTTTCTTAGCCGATGCTATTAAATCTGTGCAATGGGCAAGGAAAATATTTTTAGTCCACTTTTGTGTCTCAGGAAATTTGTGTATAGAAAGGTTAAATGAATTTATAGTAGAGCCTAGACCAGAATCCAGGTCCCTTGAGCAGAAATTCCAAGTTTCCGGCGCCTGTGTGGCTCACTTGGTTAAGCTTTGGACTTTAGCTCAGGTCATGATCTCATGGTTTGTGAGTTTGAGCCCTGCATCAGGCTGTATGCTGTCAGCACAGAGCCATCTTCAGATCCTCTGTCCCCCTCTCTGCCCCTCCCCTGCTCTCTCTGTCTCTCCCTCAAGACTAAACATTTCCTTAACTTAAAAATAAAAAGAAATTCCAAGTGTCAAGTGTGTTTTCCATAGTTATTCTGCGACTTATCAGTGTTTTAATGCCATGCATTTGATTCCACACACATTCTCAAAGTAAGATTACCACAGGATACATTATTATCAGAAAGAATGTGCCATGTCCAGTCATATATGGGGAATAAGAATTGAGGTTTTTATTCTGAATTTCAAAACAGTTCTTTTCCAGAATATAAAATTTAAATTTTATATTAATTTAAAATTACAAAATCAATACTAGGGGGTATGTTTTGCTGTTTAGTCAGCTACATTTTGGAATTCCCAGATTTACAAACTGCAGGTTGTACTTAAATCATAAATAAGGTGGTCATATAAGTTACTGTCTGAACTAGAACAGTTTTGAAAGTGAAAAGAGGCACTAGTCAGGATTTTACCAGGAGAGGCAAACGGGGATACCTTCACCCTGATTGTCAAGGGCATTGACAACATGTTTCCTAGAAATAACTGCCTGCCTTCTAGTGCTTATGTGTTTATCTGTGGAACCCTATGATGTTATTTGGAATCAGTTCTATTATACTTTAGTCCTTTCATTTTTTTTCCTTTGAGGTGAAATTGTATAATTCCTATATGCCTGAATCCAATAGGGTAGGATAATTTGGTAAGGATGGGAAGCAAATTAAGCTGAACTTTGAACCAGTATGCTAAAAATATTTTCCATTTGTGGGGTGCCTGGGTGGCTCACTTGGCTAAGTGTCAGACTTTGGCTCAGGTCATGATCTCACGGTTGGTGGGTTCAAGCCCGACATCGGGCTCTGTGCTGACAGCTCAGAGCCTGGAGCCTCCTTCTGATTCTGTGTCTCCCTCTCTCTCTGACCCTCCTCTGCTCACACTGCCTCTCTCTCTCTCAAAAATAAATAAATAAATAAAACATTAAAAAAATATATTTTCCATTTGTATCAAAGAATTGGGCTTGCAATGAATTTAGCTTCTTTCTTTTGGAATCGGAAAGAGTTAAACATGCCCTTAATCTCTTATTTGGTGTTTACCTGAAAAATCATATTTCAAGAGCCAGCAGTCACCCACATCTCTTCTTTTTAATTAGCATAGAGGCCCATGTAAGAAATAAAAACACTGCTATGAAAATCAAGTCCATTGGCTTTCTCTCTCTCTCTCTCTCTCTCTCTCTCTCTCTCATAAACCCTGGCAAGTGTGCAAGAATCAAAATCTGATTAAAAAGCAAATTAATTTTACTGAACATGACATATCAAGGATACTGAAGGGTGACCTGCTGTCAGGTGTTCTTGCTGAGAAAGATTAACATACTTTCATGCATTCCATTTTTGGAGGAAAAAAATCCAAAAAACCAAGCAAAAATGCATATAAGTCACCTAACCCATGCCCTATGCATCTGTCCTGATTGCCTATCAATGCAGTGAATTCATGCATCCAACAAATATATATTTGAGCACCTGCTGTGTGCCAAAAGTAATGCTTACAGTGCAAAGGGAATAAAGACTTTATATTTGTAATCAGCCAAAAAGGAAACACCGCATTGTGAAAACTGTTTTCTGAGTGAGATATTAGAGAATAAAGAAGTGGCATTGAACCTAAATAAATCATCTGATTAGGGGGCAGGATAAAAAGACAGAGTGAAGGGTCAAGTGTCAGCATGAATAGAGGTCTTCAGCCAGAAAAAGCTTGGAGACCAGTCACATAGTCCCTTTTTGCATCATTATATGTAAAGTCTCGGTAGAAAGAAGCCAAGACTTTTGTTTGTTTTTATCTATAAACAAGAATGTGTTTTACCGTTCTCCAGGCAAGGTTCTGTTATGCAAGATGAACAAGTTTTAGAGATCTTCTTTATAACGCAGAGCTTATGACTAATAATCCAGCATTGTACACTGAAAAATTTGTGAGGGAGGTAGCTCTCATGTTAAGTATTCTTACACACACACACACACACACACACACACACACACACACGCTACAAAAGCAGAGGGGGAGATTTTTGGGGGTGATGAATGTTTATTACCTTGATTGTTATGATAGTTCCATGGGTGTAATGTATCTCTACACTCATCGGATTATGTACATTAAATGTGTCTAGGATTTTGTGTGTGTGTGTGTGTGTGTGTGTGTGTGTGTGTATCAATCGTCCCTCAAAAACTCCAAGGCAATGGAAGGGAAAAATCTGAAATGCGTAATGGTCAAAAATGCTTACCTCACTCTGCCAACTCTTGCAATAAGCACTTGTAATATCTTTATACTCGTGTGTGTGTGTGTGAAGTTGCACCAAACTTACAAAGATTCAGTGCTAAGAAAAAGATTGTAACTGCCATTCTCAACACAAGGAAAGGCCTGGGTGACAGCTATAAAATAGCAAGATACCATTCCCTTTTTATTGTGATTGTACTTACTCTGGACTGATTCAGAACATATGAAATGGAGAATACGTTTGCAGAGATTTTAGATGTTTCTGTGAAATGCGAAATGCTATTTGAGTTTACATTTCTCTCCACCCGTCCCTGTAGAATGTTCCTGTTTAGAGTTCTCAAGTAAAGACATCACGTTGGTGTCAGGGGAGCCATTAATGTCATCTAATAGTTACTTCTACTCTAAGCTAAATGATTCATGACTATTTTTTAAGATAGCTATTATTTCACTAAAAAAGGCATCCATCCTCTCAGGGAGCAGGTGTAAGTTGTTTGTGATTCTAATTCTGTCACAAGGTTGAGGCACCAGCAGGGCGTCCCCCAGATTCTAAGACAATGAGGGTCAGTGGGACAATGAGTGGATGTACTAAAGATACTCCAATGGACCGAATTATGCGCCCTTCCCCCCATTTATATGTTGAATTGCTAACCATCAATGTGATGGTAGTTGGAGATGGGGCCTTTGAGAGGCAATTAGGGTTAGAAGTCCTGAGTGTAGAATCCTGGTTTAGCAGGATTAGTACTTCTAGAAGAAGAGGCTTGCTCACTCTTTTTGGGCATGTGTATCCACGAAAGCCATTGGGGTAGCTGTCTACAAGCTGTCTGCAAGCCAGGAAGAGACCCTTCGCTAGAAACTGATGATGGTGACCCCTTGGTCTCAGACTTCTAGCCTCCAGAATTATGGGATATGCATTTTCATGTTAAAGCCACACAACCTAGGGTATTTTGTTAGGTAACTCTAGTGAGACCAATACAGATCTCATGGCTCTTAAGATTCAGATCCCTGAGGGGTGTCTGGGTAGCTTAGTCGGTTAAGCGACCGACTTTCGCTTAGGTCATGATCTCGCGGTTTGTGGGTTCGAGCCCCGCGTCGGGCTCTGTGCTGACTGCCAGCTCAGAGCCTGGAGCCTATTTCAGAGTCTGTATCTCCCTCTCTCTCTGACCCTCCCCTGCTCACGCTGTCTCTCTCTCTCTCTCTCCTAGAAATAAATAAAAATATTAAAAAAATAAAAAAAGATTCAGATCCCTGAGCTGTCTGAGCCCATGGGCTTCTTCAGGCAACATCTTTGGAATACTTGGTTAAAAGTCACCTGGGACACCTGTTAGGATGTAGAATCCTTGGCCAATCTAGACTTATTCAATCAGAATCATGAAGAGATGGAGACCCAGAAGTTACCCTTAACTGTTCACCGGTGTTCCTGAAAAGTTTGATTGTAAGCAACACACAGGCAGTGGCAAACTCTGGCTTGCTCAGTGCTGTCCAGCCAGCACCTCCAGATTACACACTACATGCGCCATCAGCATTTGTTGATCTGGAACCAATGTCCCATTCAAATTCTATAAGTTGTGACAAGGTGACAGAAGACTGGGAAGATGAAAAGCCATTGTGATGAGGTTTGGGGATGATGGTGGGGTTCAGAGCTAATGGCCAGGAAAAAATTCCTGAAGACATCTTTTGATGCCACAAGGTGATGACACAGAGACAGGACCCGTGGGCAGGGAGAGCTGCACTGGGATTGTGAAGAGTGACTGGTTACATACTGTGGAGTTGGGGGAGATAAAGACAAAAGGAGGCCTCCAAAGGGACTTTGATGTGCTAAAGGGGACGTTTTAAGATACCTGAGGTCTTGCTATTGTCAAGCTAAGGTTGTTTTTCCTCTAGTAAGACATTAGCATTAGTATGGTAGGGGGTTCCTTGATAAGATTGCCTTTTTCTTATAATTTACTAAAACATTTGCAAACTGATGGATACTCATACCCTGTATGACTGGTGATCTCTTATCAGGTAACCATTTGTTTTCTTTCCTTTCCTTTGTTCTTGGGCAGCCAAGAGCACCTGAGGAATATCACTCATATCCCCGCCCTCCCGCCCCCCCCCCCCGCCCCAGGGCATAGTGTGCTAGCTTGTAGTGTAAGGCCACAAGTCTAAACGTCTAAACCAAACTGACTCCATGACAGGCTTTAAGTTTCCCCTCTAAACTAGAAGGCCTGAGTTTCAGCTTTCCGGAAACTATCAGGCAGTTACACATTGCCCAAGGCAGGAGAAACCACCCTTGCAGCACCCAGTCAGGAAAGACCAGCGACCACCCTCCACATTACTAAGGGAGAGGCCTGGAGATAGAAACTATCGATAGGACCCTGTTACCTAATGTTAAAGTTAACCCGTTAGTCACCGAGTAAGACCCTAGGCTCGCTCTGTGATTGGTTAAATTTAAAGGTACTCTAAACGTTGTAATTGGATCCCGCCAAAAGTAACGAATATTCCAGACAATGTGTATGCTCAAACCCGCTGTCAATGATGCTGTATAATTATGATTGGATCACTGTTCCCATGTCACAACTTCTGTAACTCCCCCGTCACAAACCCCATAAAAACCCTACTCTGCCCTTGTTCGAGGCTCTCAGCACGGATCCATGCGCTGGTGAGGTCTGTGAGCCCAAAATAAAGCCCTTTGCCTTTGCATGAGTGACTCGCTCTCCACAGTGGTCTCTGGTTGGTGAGGACACTGCGATCTGGGTATAACAGTACTTTGCCTTCAGCTTGCTTTATGCTCCCTCGCCAATTGGAACCACAAGAGAAAATTTGGGGTGGAATGAAAAGTGGATAATCAGATGCAAATCATATTGTGACTTAGTCTGACTTGGATTACTTCCCTACTGATATGGGGTGTGTATGTATGAGGATCTGTATATGGGTAGAAAACAGGTTACTTTTCACAAATCTCTCTGACTACCTATAGTAGGGAATTCTTTTCCATCTACTATATATAGAGCACACATATTTATATTTTATCAACACATGTAGCCAGTGTTTTTATTGCCATATTTTCCTGCATTGTTAGTGCGGTAGGACAGGCATCATACTGAGACTAAAAGTTCTAGAATTTTATCCCAACTCTGACACAAAGCTACATGTTCAGGGGCAAATTCCTTCGAATTCTCTAAATCTCAGTTTCTTGGGGTTGGCTTCTTCTTGATGGCCCCTAAATACTGTAAAATTCAATAATCCTGATGGGGTTTTAGAGTGGTGATGGTTCAGAGCCAATGTCCAAGAAAGAATTCTTGAGATGTCTTCAGTACAAAAATGTGATTTTATTAAAGCACGGGGACGGGGCCCATGGGCAGGAAAGGCTGCACGGGGGACCATGAGACTGATTGTATATTTGGGAGCTGGGGAGGTAAAGTCAAGAGGAAGTTTCCAAAGGATTTCCACATGCTAAAGAAGACTCACAGGATACTGGGGGGGTCTACGTATTGTCAAGCTAAGGTTGTTTTTCCCTCTAGCAAAGGATTAACATTAAGAGAGTAGGGAGTTCCTGGCAAAACGTTATACTCTGTGTTTGCCTCAAGTATTTGTCAATAGGCTGCAGGTTTTAAGGAAATTTAATTTTATCTACCATTTTCCTTCTGCCTTTGTTTCCCGCATCCATGCTATGATTTCATCATCCAGTAATTTCTGATGTTCTCAGAAAGCCTCCAGCAGTTTGGGAGAAAATAACTTGAACTAAGAAATAGTGGTAAGATTAATTTTGTTTGGAGAAAACTGAACAGAGTAAGAACTTCTTTGTTTACTTTAGAGGTATGTTGCCATTTGACTGTATTTAGTGCAAACAGCAACTGTTAGGAAACAATATATAGATCCAATCTATTACCAAAGCAGTAGGAGAGCTTTAAATGAGCCTACAGAAAGCCTTTACTAAATGCAATACTTTGCATATTAGCAGCAAATCTGCACCTCCTTCTTTCCTGAGGAAAGGTGCTTACACATAGGGAACGCTACCTGGGGAGATGGATTACTGTTTATAAACAAACACTTATACGCAAAGAGCTTTCAAAGAGATGTTGCAAATCTGGCTAGCCTTCCCAAGAGCCTATTGTTGGCCAGCCTCTTGGCAGTGTTCCTTCTAGGGCATGGGTCCAGTTTATCTTCTCTCCATTGACTCCCTTGAGATCTCAGACTTTCCATCAACGGTCTTGCGCCCTCATACATACACCCTCCTGTATGTATGTATGCATTCATACACACACATGTGCATGTGCACACACTCACAAACACTTCTTTATGTGAATATCAAATAGAGATCTCTCATTAATATGCACATCCCATTAAAACAGATAGCTCTTGAGGCCATTCTAAATCACTAATCTCTGGAGAGATGATTCAGGTTTTGGTTCTACTCTATAGAAATTCTCTTTTCTGTATTCTTTGTTTTGCTATTTTGCCAAGTAATACCCTGGGATATTCCTTCTACAGTTTTGGAGCTATATTGTTTTTAAGCAGCATTATTGATGTTTGACTTCTATATTATAAAATCCACAAATCTTAACAATATGAGGGAATGTATTTGGACAAATGCATATAACCGAGTAGCCAACACCAGAATAATGAAATAGAATATTTCCATCACCGCATAAGGGATCCTGTGCCATTTTGGGATCACTGAACTACTCCTACCCTCACCCACTTGCAAAACATATCTCCTTTCTGTTGCTATAGTTTTACATTTTCTAGAATTTTATTCAATAGAATTGTTGACCATATAATCTCTTGTGTCTGGCTCCTTTCTCTTAGCCTGATGCTTTCAAGATACATCCACTCGGTTGATAGCATCAATAGCTAGTGTCTTTTTATTGCCAAATAGTGTTGTATCATATGTGTATACCATGATTTGTATATTCACTCACCAGATGATGGCCATTTGGGTTGTTTCCATTTTATGACTATTGTGAATAAAGTTCCTATGAAAATTAGACCTCAAGTCTTTATGTAAACATATGTTTCACTTCTCTGGGGTAAATGACTAAGAATGGTATGGTTCAGTCCTAGAGCAATACGCATAACCTTATAAGAGACAGTCAAAGTGTTTCCAAAGTGATTTATACATTTTGTATTCCTACCAGCAATATACAATGGTTCTAACTGCTCTACAATTCTTGATGTGATCAGACTTTTTTATTTTAGTTTTTTGAATAGGAATGTAGTAGTATATCATTGTGGTTTTAATTTATATTTTCCTAAAGACTCTGGGCATCTTTTCATGTGTTTATTTGGTCATCTTATCTTTTTGTTTTTGAGAAATGTGTGTTCAAATCTTTGGCTTTTAAAATATACTTTTTATTTCTTATTGATTTATAAGTGTTCTTTATATATTCCAGATAGAAGTTTTTTTGTCAGGTATGGCTTGCCAATATTTTCCTCCAGTCTGTGACTTGTTTTTTTTTTTATATTTTTAATAGTGTTAAATTCAACAAAGTCCAATTTATCAATTTTTTTCCTTTGATGGTTAGTCTTCTCTTTGCTTGAATGAATATTGCTCTATGTAGGTTTGTGAAGATCTTTTTCCTAAGATAATGTCTATGGATTTTAGAGTTTCAGTTCTTATGTTCAATTTTATGATCCAGTTAGAAGTAATGTTTGTACTTTATTTCAAAAATGCATGTTTTCAGAAGTGAATTGCTTAATTATCAAATATTTGGGGGTTTTCCAGATATTTTTCTGTCACTGATTTCTACTTCAATTCTGCTTTGCTCAAAAAATATATGATTTATGTTTTCAAATATTTTAAAGTTGTTGAGACTTACCATCCAAAATATGATATAACTACCAATATTCTGTGTCCATTTAATAATTTATCTTCAGCTATTGAAAGGATATCGATTATATCATTTTCATCAATAGTGTTGCTCAAGTCTTCTATATTTTTACAGATTTTCTGTAAAATTTTTCTATTAATTACTGTGAGCTAAATGTTGATAATTAAGGATAAATATTGATTTTTTTCTTTCCATTCTATTAGTTTTAGCTTCATGCATTTTGAAGCTCTGTTATTAGGTACATATCCATTTAGAATTATTATGTCTTCTTGAGTATTAACTTCTTTATGATTATAAATATCCCACTTTATCCCATATAATATTTATGCCTTTTTGCAGGTAAGATATATCAGGGGTTTGCTCTTTTTTAAATATACACAACCTGATTTCTATTTGCTTTGTTTATATTATTGACCCTTAAAGTAATTATCACTATGCCTCCTTTAAATATAGCCTTCTTACGCTATGATTCCTATATACCTATCTGCATATTGTTCCTTTCCTTTTTATCTTTTTTCTTTAGTTATATTCCTGTGTTTTTATGTTTCTAGAATTTACAGTATAAATATTTAATTTTTCATGGTCAGTATTTGAATAATATAATGCTACTTTACATATAGCGTGATTACCTTAAGTTAGAATATTTCCATTTAGTTGTTGTTGTTGTTTTAAACTGTCCATAGTCTTTTAAAGATATTTAAAAGTGATGAGGGACACCTGGGTGGCTCAGTCAGTTAAGCATCCGACTTCAGCTTAGGTCATGATCTTAACAGTTTGTGAGTTTGAGCCCCATGTTGGGCTCTGTACTGACTGCCCAGAGCCTGGTGGCTGCTTCAGATTCTGTCTTCCTCTCTCTGCCCCTCTCCTGCTTGTGCTGTCTCTCTCTCAAAAATAAATAAACATTTAAAAAGTTTTTAAAAATATATCTAAAAATGAAGAAAATTTCTTTTTCTATTTATCATTTTATTCACCATTTTCATGACTTTTAATTTTTTGTGTGTGTATAGAGTCATATTTCTATTTGGTATCATTGTTTTACTTTAAGAACATTTTTCATTGGTTTTAGTGTGGACTTGAAATGTAATAATTATAAATTATTGAGTTGGTAATACATGAAGTAGTACAATATATGACCAAAAAAACATACAAGTTTTGGGAGAAGAGAATTAGAAATATACTATTATTTTCCTGTTATGTGTGAAGTGGCAAAAGATCATGTTAAGGTTGATTGTGGTAAATTAAAGATGTATAATGTAAACCCTAGAACAAACATTAAAATAAAACAAATCATAGTCATAGCTAATAAGCCAGCAAAGGAGAAAAAATTAACTCATAATTAATATTTATTCCAAAGTAGCAGAAAAAAAATTTAAGAAGTAAAAATAAAAGGACAGTAGAGCAAATAAAAAGCAAATACCAGGATGTAATATTTAAACTCAGCCTGCTATATCAATTATCATGTTAAATTATTTGATCTACACATTGTAATTAATGGAAGAGACTTTCAAACAAGATACAGAAAACAAGACCTGACTATGGGGGTGTCTACAAGAAAACCGTTTTTAACATAAAGATATCAATGGTTAATATAAAGTACCAAATTAGATACTCCGGCCCAATTTTGTTCCAAATAAAACTGGAAGGGCTATATCAAGTAACATCAAACAAAGTAGATTTCAGAGCAAAAAATGTTAGGAGTAATAAAAAAGATAATTTTTAATTATAATGAAGTTGTATCAAGAGAACCTAACAATCCTAAACATGTACACATCTAACAGCAGTACTCAAATACAAGAAGCAGAAAATGAGAGAAGTGCAAGGAAAACAGACAAATCCATAACTGCAGTCTGAGATTTAAATCCTCATGTCTCCAATAATTATAACAAAACAACAACAACAACAAAGCCAGAAAGCATATGAAGATAATCAAGTTGCCCTAATTGACAGTTATAGAACAATGCACACAAGAGCAGAATAAACACTTGCTTTTTCCATGTGCACATAAAACATTCACCAAGATAGACTATATTCTGTGTCATAAAACCAGTCTCAATAAATTTCAAAAAATTTAGATTAGTAAGGAAATTTTTACAGCCTACAATGAAATTAGATTAGGAATTATTCCCAAATATTTTAAAACTAAAACATATACTTCTAGATAACCCATAGATCAAAAAGATACCCTTTTTTTAAAAACCAAGTGAAAATAAAAGCATACTATATAAAAAGATTGGAATGAGGGAGGGAAATTATAGTTCTCAATGCCCATATAAGAAAAGAATAAATTTTTATCAGTGATATCAGCTTCTAAATTTAGAATCAAGGAGGAAAATTGAGCAAATAAAACCAAAAGTAAGCAGAAGAAATGCAATGGTAATTAAAAGAGAAAAATAGATCAAATTAAAAAAATAAAAGGAGAATATGGGAGAATCAAATGGGTATTGTTGAGAAGACCTATACAATTGAATGGCCTCCACTCAGTCTGATCAGGGATAAAAAGGATTTAACAAAAACTAACAATATTATCTATAATAGAAATGGCATCATTACAGATACCACAGATTTACAAGGATAATAAGGGAATATTATGAACAATTGTAGGCTAGTATTTTAGACAACATTGATGAAAATGGATAAATTCATTCCTTCAAAGGCACAAACTACCAGAGCTCTCACTAGAATACATAATCTGTATAGCCTTAGATTTATAAAAATTATCAAATTTGTAGTTAAAAACTACAGTTTCCACAGAGAAATCTGCAAGCACAGATGACTTTATTGGTGAAATTAAAAAAAAATTTTTTCATTAGTTTCAGGAAAAAATAATACAAATTCTTCACAACTTTTCTAGAATATTGGAGAAGAGAGAATTACTCCTAAATCATTCCATGATCTAAGATAAATCTGATACCAAACCCAAAGACATTACAAATGAACAAATCTATTTTTAAAAAATCACTTATAAACATGGAATCAAACAAATGGAATTTTAGCATATTTAATTTAATAATATATAAGAAGCTTACTGTATTATAACTGTGTGTGATTTATCCTAGGAAAGCAAAGTTGGTTCTACATTTGAAAAGCAATCAATGCAAGTCACTACATTAATAGCCAAATAGGAATAACCAAATAATCATCTTAATAGATGCTAAAAAGTCATTTAATAAAGCCGATATTCCTTCTGATTAAAACATTAACTTATTAAATTGAGAAAATAGGTTAGTTTTTCATCTACAAAAAACCTACACTTAGTTAACATTACAGTCAGGTGGTAAAAGACATGAGGATTATAACTTAAATGAAAATCACTGAAAATAACAAGGAAAATATGAAATACTCAGTAATAAGTCTGACAGAAGATGTTTAAGACCTATCGCACTGAAAATTACAGAGCATTGCTAAGAGAGAAACTTTAAATAAGTGGTTGTGTTGTACCTGTTCATTATCTTGATTGTGGTGATGGTTTCATAGGTATATTCGTGTATGAAAAGGTAGCAAAATTGCACACTTTAATATTGTGGTATATTATACATCAATTGTACCTTAATAAAAATGACTAAAATATAGCTACAATTCACCATATTAATAGAATAAAAGATAAATTTCATATGAACATCACAATAGATGTAGAAACAAATGTTTGACATTATTCAATATCTGTTATTCTCAGAAATCCAAGAGTAGAAGTAAACTTCAATATGTTAAATTGCGTTTACATACACCTAGCACTAAAATTAGAATAAATAATAAAATATCAGGCATTTCCCCCCTAATATCAAGAACAACACTGGGATGTATTCTCTCATCCATTTTATTACTAGAAATCATAGCCAGTGCAATGGTGGGAAAGGGATGATCAATGGTGTAATGATAGGAAAGGAAAACATGAAAGTATCTTTATCCACAGACAACACAGTTGTTTACGTAGAATATCATACTGTATCTTCAAAATAATTGCTAAATTTTAATTAGCAAGTTCTCAGGATATAAGCTCAATATACTAAAATCCATTGTATTTCTCTAGAGCAGCAGCAAATATTGGAATATAAAATCTTAATATTCCACTTCCCTGACTTTAGAAATAAGGAGCTCAGGAATAATTTAAAAAAGAGAGACAGGACCTATAATGAAAACCACAAGTCACTGTAGTGAATAAGTAAATAATACCTGGATAAATGGTGAGGTGTACTATGTCCATAAATTTAGGAGATGGAATTATTTCAGTGCAAGGCAAACCACAGCCCACAGGTCCCCCAACCCATTGCCTGTTTTGGTAAAATTGTGTTTAAACACAACCATGGCCATGTATTTGTGTATTTTCTTTGACTGCCTTCATCCCACAATGGCAGAGTTGATTTGTTACAACAGATGCTGCAACAGTATGGCCCACCCACAAAGCCTGAAATATTTACTCCTTAGTTCTTTACAAAAAGCATTTGCTGACACATTTTGAATGTGTGAATTGCCCCCAGATTGATCTATAAATTTAGTGTAATCCAACTCAAATGCCTGCTGCCTTTTTCATAAAAATTGACAGGTTAATTATACACGTTTATATGAAAAACCCAAAGATTTGGAATAGCAAAAGGAACCTTGAAGAAGAACATTATTGAAGGATTCATGGTGTCTGATTTCAAGACTTGCTATAAAGCTAGTTATCAAAGACTATACGGTGTTGGTGTAGAAATCAACAAAAACACCAGTGCAACAGAATATAGAACTTAATATTAGTCCCTGGAGTATATGTCAGTTGATTTTTTAACAAAGGCACAAAAGTCAATTTAATGAGAAAAATGCAGGTTTTTAATTGTTCTTTAAAAACTAAATTAAAGTGATTCACTAAAAAATGAATTTGATATTTTTATCATGTGACACACAAAAATTAATTTGGAGCGTATCATAGAAAAGTAAAAGCTGCAACTATAAAACATATGAAAGAAAACATCAAAGAATATCTTAATGACCTTGCAGTGGGCAAAGTTTTCTTAGAGAGGACACAAAAATTGAACAGAAAATAAAACACTGAAAAGTTGAACTTAAAGCAAAATAAAATTTCTGTTCATCAAGGACACTGTTAGAAAGTTAAAAAGACTGATCATAGAATGAAACAATATATTTGAAATACATATATTTAATAAAGAGCTTGTACCCAGAATATAAAATAACACCAAAACATCAGTAGAAGAGGCAAAGACTACCTCTTCCAACAAATATGGGCAAAAAAACAGTCATAAGATACATGAATGGCCAATAAGCACATGAAGTATTCACAATATCTTTCGTTATCAGTTGAATTAAAGCCAGACTATGATACCATTTCACATTCACTAGAACAGCTATATTAGAAAGACCAAATATCACAGATAGTTGCATAAAAATGGTACAACCAGTTTGGAAAATTATTTTGTGTGTTCTTAGAAAGCTAAACATACCCATCAATTTTGCTCCTAAGTATTTTCCCAAGAGAAATGAAAACATGTCCCCCCAAAGACTTCTACGAGCCTTTTTTCATAGCAACTCAATTCATCACATCAAACACTGGAAACAAACCAAATAGTCATCAACAGAAAAATAATAAATAAATCACAGGATATTCATCTCAGGGTGTACTACACAGAGGTAATAAAGAATCCACTCCTGGTGTGCATATAAAATACGGATGGATCTCAAAATCATGTTAGTTGAGAGGAGCCGGAAGAAAAGAGGATATACTCTGGGATTCCCTTTTGTTAGGAGTTCAAAAGCAAGCAAGATTTATCTGTGACACTAGAAATCAAAGCGATGGTCGCCTACTGAGGGTGGAACTGATAATGGAAAAACCAAGCAACTTTCTTGGGTGTTAGGAGTGTTCCGTGCCTTAATGAAGATGGGACGAGTGTGTGTTGATTTATTAAAGCTTATCAAATTATGCACTTAATTTCACTTTGTGCATTTCACTTTATGTAAAGTGTATTCCAATACAAAAAAAAAAAAATAGGTGGTGAACACAGGTGTTGTACGGAGCTGGTGAATCACTATGTTGTAGAGCTGAAACACATATAGCACTGTATGTTACTTATACTAGAGTTTAAAATTAAAAAAAAAAAAAAAAGATTGGGGCGCCTGGGTGGCTTAGTCGGTTAAGCGTCCGACTTTCGCTTAGGTCATGATCTCGCGATTCGTGGGTTCGAGCCCCGCGTTGGGCTCTGTGCGGACTGCCAGCTCAGAGCCTGGAGCCTGTTTCGGTCTGTGACTCCCTCTCTCTCTGACCCTCCCCTGCTCACGCTGTCTCTCTCTCTCCTAGAAATAAATAAAACATTTAAAAAAAAAAAAAAAGATAAAGCCTGAAAAGTATCAGAAATAGAGATGGTCATATGGAGTCTGTTCCTCAGGCTCAGGCGTCAGTCTGGAAGTTAAACCTGGGGTTCCTGGTCAGTGTGTGACCAGGCCCTGATGCGCAACATTGTCAAACTAAGCATTGAATAAATATTTGTTAAAGGAAAAACAAAAGACAGATTTGTAGGCCTTTCACTTTATGTAAAAGTTACCTCAATACAAAAATGAGATAGATTTGTAGGCAAAATGAGAAGCATTGTTTTAGATTCTGAGGAGTAAGTGAAAAGTAAGCAGAGTAGGTGGAGAGAGAATTTAGAGAGGGAAGAAAAGGGCTGTAATAGGAAAGAGTGGAAGCTCAGTGAGGTGGTGGACACTACTTTGCAGTGTTTTCTAGATTAATCCTGCAGGTGAGCCAACAGTTACTACTTTATTTTACATCATGTTTTCATGATCATTTCGGAATGACTTAGAATCTAAGAATGTTCAATAACCACGGCTCCCAGTTGGGAGTAGAAGGTAACTGGAAAATCGAAAAATTAATGTGTTGGACGACCAGCTAGTATAAAGATTCTGAAGCCAAGTGATGCTTGGAGGGGGTCTCAGCATCCCCAGATGTTACATGGTCTGTCTGTGGGCACGTGGCTACATGGAGGCCTTGGAATCTTGGGTCTTTCCCTGTGCAGAAAGTGAGGATTACATAAGTATTCAGGTGTTTCATGCACCACGGGCTTTGCAACAGAGGAAGATTACTTTTGCAAGATTGCAGCCTATATTAAGGCACACATGCGTTTATATTGTTTTTGGCAACCAGGGGCCCTTTTTACTAGATTTTGTCAACCATGTTACCTTTTTGAACAGAGGCTGCACACAACAATTGGATGAACAACTTTGCAAAATCTCCCAGGGGGCCTCTCTTGGGGCTGAGCCTGTATGAGATCACGATATGAGAATATGGCTTGGCTGGACTTTTATTTCAGTAAGTGATCTCATTCACTTAGAGCACTAATCATTTTAACAGGAGAAAAGTACAGCCTTCCAAAATCACAGCAGGAAAAACTAAGAGAAAAAGCATGTCGGCGTGATCTTGTAGAGGTTCCCATGTGATCTTATACTGAGAATTTTCCATTTATACATCATCGGAATGGATGTATAGTCTGATATTACTGGTGAAAGGTCAATGACAAAAGCCAACCTAATGCAAACAAATAGGATTCCAGGCTGCAAGCTGACTTACCTGGTTTGGGTTTATTACATTTGACAGGAAGAAAACCTCTTTTCCCTTTTGGAAGCCTTTCTGTCTTAAGACACATAACATCTGCATGAACGTAATTTGCAGATGAGAGAGATTGAAATATGCTTTATAGCAGATTTGGTAAGAGTAACCGCATCTACCTGATGTACAATCTCTAAATGAAAACTGGAGATTTGAGGCATGGCAACTCCTACCATTCATCCTGGTTTCACTTTATTTTTGCATTCAGGTTCACTAAGTAGAGCTCTTTTGTGTATATTCCCTGTCTTTCGAACTGTAAAACAGTCCCTTTGCTTGTTTCTGATTAGCCACACTGAAACGCTGCTCAGTATGTACAGCAAAGCACTTCTAAACATCTAAACCCTATAGGGAGTAAGATTACTTCCAGCTAACCCTAACAAGTCTGGAAAGCATATCAAACCCAGAAATAAAGCTGGCCTAATTCTGTTTTCCATCCACGAATGCATCAGGAACAAATTCAAGTCAAGTTCATGAAATGGCTATATTTTAAACAAAAATATGTATCTACTGGGGGAAAAAAAGATGATGAAGGGGTGATGAGCATTTCTATAATTGCATGTACAGCAATAGTAACTCTTAGATTTCTGAATTGAACCCTGGGTAATGCAGGCCACCGTGAGACACGTCAGTTAGAGCAAGACTGAGTACGATTAATGGAGATCTTGTAGTTGGTGGCTCCTGTGGATTTATGAAGCGTGATTAATGAACGGCTTCTCCAAGCTTCTATGACTCAGCCTCTGAGCATTAGATCTCCACCTTAACCCTTTAGCACACACACCACAATGGAAGGGGCCTCAGGGTAGGAACCACACACCCAGAGCCAGTAGAGTGAACTCAGGTCAGCATTTCCTCAGTGAGTCTCCCTTCATTCAGAATTATAGCAACTTAAGCCATGGCTAGTCTTTCCTAAATGAATAGGAAACTCTTACAGCAAATCTTGGAAGTTGTGGCCAGGTTAGTCTGCCATTACTCAGGTCTATTATCCTTGCTCATTGCCTGAGGTCTGAGGCTTTCTACTCAACTGACAGTATACGTTCTTAGTTGATGTACACTGCTCAGTACTCACCGTCCATTTGCCTTCAGGAGACCCTGGTCTTGCAACCATTTACTCTCTCATTTGTGAGTTGTCTTCTCAACATCCCCATTCTTCCGGATCCTAACTGGAAGTAGATTTTGCCATGCAAAGTTATTTTACCTGCAACCCTTTCATTTGGATTCTATTTTTTCTCCAACATCTTATGGGCCTCATGTAATCTGGGAATTACACTGGCGTTTATATCTATCTAACATCATACTATCTAACATCATAGCCTCTCTACTTCTTTCCCTTTCTCATCCTGTTCCATTTTCCTCCAGTCAGCCTATCACCATGGGCTTATCCCAGAACTTGGCTTCTTGTGAAACTCTTCTACCACTGGACCAATCTTTTAGGAGCTTAGTTGAGATGGACAAAAAAGAAAATAAGAGGAAACATTTATGGATTGTTACTATTTCCTTTTTATACAAAGAATACTTTCTTTGTTAAAAATTTTTATTATTTTTTGAGAGAGAGAGAGAGGGAGGGAGGGAGGGGGAAGGGAGGGGCAAAGAGAGAAGGAGAGAAAAGGATCCACAGTAGGCTCCGTACCTTCAGCACAGAGCCTGACCCAGGGCTCAAACCCATGAACAATATCTTGACCTGAGCTGAAATCAAGAGTTGGTGCTTAACCGACTGAGCCACCCAGGTGCCTCTACACAGAATACTTTCAAATACATATTTAAAAAGGATCCAATGGAGATTAAGGGGTTGAAAATTATGAGTTTCACTCATTAGTGATGGAGAAAAATGTCTAAGAAGGGTGAAGAAAAATGCAAAAGCATAGGTGGAAGGATTGAACTTGAGGCAAAACAACACGTCCTTTTAAAGAGATGGGAAGGAGATAAGGAGAAATATTTACATTAGTGGCAAGTTTAAGGAACGCATGTCGGTGGTTTCTAATTTCTCTATAAAGAACACATTTCCTGCAGACAGTGAAAGAGTGGGTCGGAATGAGGCAAAAGAACCAAAGGATATTGTGAAAATTTGGAAGAGGATTATCAAGCATTGTTGCATATCCAGGTGAAGACTCCAACCATAAATGTACTGGATCAGATCACGGGAGAATGGCGCCTGGGTCGATATTTGTGGTAGAAGGCAAAGAGGCTGACATTGCTGGTGAGTGTGTAGTTATGGACAAGGGGGTTGACATTTGGCGGGGACGGCGTGGAAGCCAGGCCAGAAGGCTAAGATGCCTCAGAAAGGTCAGAGAGAAAGTGATGAAAACAGAAGAGAGAAATAGAAAGGACAGGAGATACAAAACGACAAAACACTAGAACTGGCCACGGCCACTCCTTTCTCACCTAAGAAATATCATGACAGGAGGCTCGTGTTAACTGGCATAGGAATGTCATTTCTGCACAAAAATCTATTAGGGATTCACAAGACCAAAGGCCGATAACAAACACATTTTAGTGACACACTTTAGTAATTTGGAAGCTGACTGCTTCTCTGACCTTGTCACAGCCTAAGTGATGTGGGATCTCTAATCCAATAGTTTGTTTAAAGAGGAAAAATAAGAGCTACAAAAGGCTTTTTAAATGAAAACAAGGGAGAACACAATTCCATACCTAATTTCCTTAACCACAAATTGCTGTAATCCCCCAGCCCCATAGCAGACAAGCAGATGGCAGTCACTCCTGTGAAACATCCTTGCCTGTGAAATACAGATTGCAGACTGAATCATCAGAATCATCATTCTTTTTCTTTCAAACAATGTATTAATATACTAAAAGGAAAAACATAATTCATTCAGTTTATTACTTAATCAAAAAGATGATTTGACCTTAACAATATGAAACCAACTCCAGGTAAGGGTAAGAAAGGAAGAATTAAAGACAGCCGCTGGAGTAAATTGAACAAAACTATTGTGAGGTGTGTGTGCACGTGTGTGCATGTGTTGTGTGTGTGTGTGTGTGTGTGTGTGTAAGGAATTGTTATTGTCCATCAAAAGGAGAATGAGAAGGCAGGCAACAATAGCATTTTCCAACAGTAAGAAAAGACATATTTGTTCTTCAGGACTCAGGCCCTCAGGGTAAATGCAATGGACCTTCTAATAATAGCTTCTTTGATAAAGCCTGGAAATTCAGCATTCAGAAGTATTATCTATCTGATAAAATATTTCTTGCAATCAGATTTTATCCCGGGAAATTGGTAAACAGCAGGTGTTTGCATTGCATTTCCAGTAGGTTGTGGATTCCAGGCAAACAGTTTTTAGCCAAAGAGGATAGTCGATTATATTGCTGCTCTACGCTGGACTATTCCTGTTCACTGGGGACTATGACTCAAGTTCAACTTGTGTTCCAAAGAGAAATGTACTTGCTGGTGTCAATGATGTCTCTGGTAGACCATCGTCTGCACAGAATTCAGTTGCAGTGAAAAAATCTTGGCCAAAGCTATCAAAGAAAATGGAATACAGCAGAATTCGGTCCCTTTGGGTCAACCTGGAGGCCAGTTGTTTGGGGAATGTATTTAATGACAGAGATGGAGTAGAGCAGGGGTATGTGTTCTCTCTAGATTTATTGAGAGATAAACAGAGGTGGGAGGGGGGGTCAGTAAGTGCATTCTCTGTCCTTGAACTAGTTAGGTAGGAGTCACAAGGAGAGCTTTCTCATACTGGGTATCAAGGATGCAACCTTAACATCATAATTCAGATGTAAAGAAAAAAATTATATCCTCTTCCTGATCTCTGCTGGAGTAGCAGCTTCATAAGCATTCTTACCTAAAGGTGGATTATGTAACCCCTTCCTCTGGAAGGACAAGGAAGAAAGCAGGCAACCAAAATGCTTGTGCACATTTGTTCATTCATTCATCAAATATTTATTGGCACCTACCATGAGCCAGGTACTGTTTCAGATGCTTAGAATACACTGGTGTTCAAAATAGTTGAAGCTCCTAGTGGAGATTACATTGTACTGGGGGAGGTGAGCAATAATAAACCTTGTAAATAAATTAGACAGTGTATTAGAAAGTGATTGCTTTAAGAACAACCAGAAGGGCCACGTCAGCAGAGGAAGATGTTTTTAACTAAATAAAGCAGTTGGAATTGAAAACATAAAATATCATGTAAGCCACGACTTGAAAGAGTTCAAGTGAGTCCTCTAGATATTGGGGGCAACTGAAGTGAGTCCATAGAGGAGGAGGGGTTTTGAAAAGAAGGGGCTTCACCCTTCTGCCTTGTCTGGTAAGTAGGAAACAAGATCATCTACTAAGAACAACACTAGTTGTTGTTGTCACTAGGAGTTAGTGACACTAATTTAAGTTCGGAAGAGCCACTATGGGACAAGCAAGATGAAGTGACCAGGAAGGGTAGAAAACACATTTTCAGTAGTGCTGGAGGCTTAGGTTGATGTCCATCAAACACATGTAGTGGATAGAAACAGTTTGAACGGTTCCATGATTTTCTGAGCACAGTGCTTGATAGAGTGAGAATCGATTAGATCGATTCTAAATTGGGAATTGAGTTGGCAAGAGAGACGGACAGAGGGCTGAGGGAACAATTTTTCTGGTGAAGGAACACATAGGAAGGTGGATCAGCCGATTCAAGTTCAGGAGAAAAGAAAGTGAAGATACACATGGGATCCATCAATGGAAAGAAAATAGGGGTTTTAAGGGCGGGGAAATCAGGAAAGTGAGTAGGAAGATGAAGAAAACATGAGCAGTAAACAAAATGTTGTAGTTTGAGTAGGACTGTAGATCCACATTTTGAGGATTACAATTATTTCAGGCAATGAAAATGTGTAACCCTGGGAGTGAGTTGCTTAGAGGCTGTTGGAGAAGACAGTTGGATTGGAGGAAATCACTGAAACACCTGTCCCATCCAATGCCCCTTTTAGGCTAATAGGTAGAGTGTTTCATCGACCATACCTCTAAGAGAGAACTCATGAGCTTGGCACTTGAGTTTAGACAACATAGGCCTTTCTTAGGCTTGATAGCTCAGTAACCTTGAGCAAGTTCATTAAGTATAAAGAAATTCAGTTTCCTCATTTTGCAAATTGGATAAAATTGAATGCAGGTGGAGACTTTTGAGAAAATTAAGTGAATTAATGCACATAAAAGGTGCCTAGCACACTGCCTGACCCAGTAAAAGATAATTAAAAATTT
Organism: Hyaena hyaena; assembly: GCF_003009895.1. Lineage (NCBI taxonomy): Eukaryota > Metazoa > Chordata > Mammalia > Carnivora > Hyaenidae > Hyaena > Hyaena hyaena. Next base: position 764,740 of record NW_024080757.1, read on the forward strand.
ACAGGTATTACATTTTCTCCATGCTAAGATGTTTTGCACATTTAAAACATCTGTGATGTGTTTTATAAGGTTCCTGTTCCCCAAGCTAATACTAAATCAGTGATGTTTCTCACTTTCTTATAACTGATCATGTTTTAGAATGGAAGTATTAAGGCCATTCCCTTCCCTCTCCTCCATCATTTCTTCCCCAGTGAATGTGGAAAACTAATTATAAACTAGGACAATTCCAGTTATAGGTACAAGCAGAGGCTGGAAGAATTAGCTGGCTGGAATCCAGAGGGAACTGGTAGCTTTGGTGGAAGGTATAAAATCAAATAATCCAGGAACGCCATGAGGATGATATTGATACTATCACCTGGTCTGAGATATAACTTGACTTCCCACACTTAACTGTGGCCTCTCACACAAATTCTCGGGGAAAAACTGTAAGAAGTTTCATGGATATAGAGTCAAGAGATCTAAAAATAACTGTACCAAGAAAAGATTGACGATGTAGTAAAAGGGCACACTTTCCTGGGGTCTAGCAAAAGACAAGCAACTGGAGACACAGTTATTTATCCCTAGACATCTTTTCTGTTCATAAATGACAGGGAAGGGAATGTTAGGTTATAGCTTGAATAAAAGAAGTAACTTAACTATTGATTATGCATTTATTTGAGAAGTTAAAGGGGCCTTGGAGCTTCTTGTGAGAACAGAAGTGTGGGGATTTTACCGAACTAATGGAAGAGCATTAAAAAGAGTCATTAAAAAGAACAATATCTTCATCACTATGATAGATGTGGGCTCAAGTTTGAAGTTAGAAGTTCTATACAGAAATCGCCTCCAATCTGAGGACTGCCCCATGATATGGTTCCTCGGAAAATGACATGCACATCTATCCTCAGAGCTGAGCGGGGAGGTACAAAGTCTCAAATCCTGGCTGGACTACTTGGGTTATTTACGAAGAGTAACTCATGGCAGTGGAGACAAAGAAGAAATCCATCTCCTTGTACAGGACATAACAGGACAGCACTGGCAGTGATGCTGAGATTAAATCTCGGAACAAATAAAACTGTAATTGTAGAGGGAGTCACAAGTTCAGAACCCAGAAACATCAGGAGTAGATCAGAAAGCTGAAGGGGGGTTGGATCAGTCTAAAGACTCAGGCAGAACAACAATCAGTGGCCACTTTTTATTTGGTGTTGGCATGAATGTTAATCTGCTGATTGAGAAAAGACTGTATAACTGTGACACTTCTTCAGGACCAAGACGTGGGATATAATCCAGAAGAATCTCCACGTCAGTGAAGCCTGACCACAGTCGCCCCTATTCATAGTTTTCTAAGTAACACTTTATAAAAAATTTTCCTAGCAACAAAAACTACCAGGTTGCCTGGTAATTACGTAATATTTATCCCTGAAACAACAATAGGTCTGAGAGAATGGAATATAGCTGATATGTGGCTAACAGATAAGATTATCTTGCACTTATGAAGCTATAAGAGTTTAGGGATTTTAAAACCAAAGCATATGGCATTAGACGTTCTTCTATTTCGCTTAGTTTTTTTGAACCATGCTACATCACATGTGATCCATGATTTATGGAGTACAATTTAACGCACATTAAGGTCGCAGGGGCACAGGTTAAATTTCAATTGGCAAACTACAGAACACAGCCTTTTCATTACAACCTGTTACATTGGAGACAGGATTTTATGCCATTTTAAAATTCTCAATCTTCTACTTGGCCTCTCTGTCAACTTCATACAGAATCTTACTGTGTAGCTTTCAGAGTCAGAGAAAAAGTAAAATCATTTTCTTCTAATTTCTTTTAATATACAACAAACTGGTGTCCAAGTAGCTCCCTGGTTTAAAACTGTATGCTAATTATACCAGTAATGTGTATATGCTTCTGTGTTATTTATTGACCATTTATATGTACCAGGCACTGTGCTAAGCATTTTATATATATTATCTCATTTAATCTCAATATCAATCAATGTAACTATTATTACATACTTATGATTTTTCCATCTCAAAGATGAAGAAACCAAGCTATAAATAACTTGCTTAGAATTCCAAAGCTTATATAGAAATTTAAGGCCTGATGACTGAGTTTCAGTTCTTTTAATTAGCTACCTTTTGTACTATTTTCAGCCGTCTTTCACAGAAATCCCCTTAAATCCTTTATGTGTGGCTGTTGATCAGCAACTCCTGTCGTCCTGTCCTGTGGTTTTCCTTACTGATTTGCCCCTCGTCGGCTAATATTCTTCATTTGGATATCCTATGTAACTATTCTATCCCAGCCCTAATAAAATTATCCTGCTTTTAGATCTCCAATTGACTTATCTCATTATCCCAGTCATTCTTAGTGCACATTTCTGGGCCTTCAGTTAGAAGACACAGACCAGTCAATCCTGGTTAGGTCACCTGGCAGTCTGTCCTTGTTTGTTATAAGCTTTAGTAAGAGTAAACCTGGCATGGGCTCATAACAGCGCCTCCCTTTAGCGAGTAGTACTTGTATTTAAACATATGTCTGTTTAAGCAATGGATTTCCTTTGCAGCGATTGTTTTCCCTCAATTATGTCCCATGAAGTTTATATGCAGTGACTTCTTTGCTTTAAATAGAGGTATCTATCTAGTTATTATTTTAGTTCTAACCTTCCCGGTTTCTCTCTCATGAGTGAAACCATTTTAGGGCAAAACAAATGGAATCAATAGCATCACAGAGACAATGACTTTCATAGCCCTTCTCCATGATATTCTTTCAGTCGGGTTTAAATGACTCCTCTCACAGTATGCTTTTAGTAAATGCGAGGTAGAATTTGCAGAGCCATATAAGTGGATGTTGCCTCTAAGTCTTACTGAAATTGTGACTATGTCATTGTGTGTCGTACTAGTAGTATTTGAATTTTGAAGAGTTAGTGGATAGTAGAGAGGGATATTAGGTTCCATTTCAAAATTTTAAAGCTGTTTAATATCAATAGCTCTGGAAGCAATCAAGATATATGGAAATAAAGTTGCTAAGATATTAATTCATATTTTTTCTTTCACTAAAACTTACTAAAGTTTTTATCCAACACCTACTTTGTTATAAATTTTAAGACATAATGCTGACTACTGGGTATTTACCCAAAGGATACCAACATACTAATTCCAAGGGATACATGCACCTTGTCATTTATAGCGGCACTATCAACAATAGCTAAATTATGGAAAGAGCCCAAATGTCCATTGACTAATGAATGGATAAAGAAGATGTGGTATGTATACAATGGAATATTACTCGGCCACTAAAAAGAATAAAATCTTGCCATTTGCAACAACATGGATGGAGCTAGAGTGTTTATGCTAAGTGAAATAAATCAGAGAAAGACAAATAGCACATGATTTCACTCATGTGGAATTTAAGAAAGAAAACAGGCAAAGGGAAAAAGAGAGAGAGACAAACCAATAAACAGACTCTTAACTATACAGAACAAAGTGATGGATGCCAAAGGGGAGGTAGGTGGGGAGATGGGTTAAAAAAAAGCTGATGGGGGGGCCGCCTAGGTGGCTTAGTCGGTTAAGCGTCCGACTTTCGCTTAGGTCATGATCTCGCGGTGCGTGGGTTCGAGCCCCGCGTCGGGCTCTGTGCTGACTGCCAGCTCAGAGCCTGGAGCCTGTTTCAGTCTGTGACTCCCTCTCTCTCTGACCCTGCCCTGCTCACGCTGTCTCTCTCTCTCTCCTAGAAATAAATTTAAAAAAAAAAAAACATTAAAAAATTAAAAAAAAACAAGCTGATGGGGATAGAGGAGTGCATTTGTCATGATGAGCACTGGGTGTTGTATGAAAGTGTTCAGTTACTAAATTATACATCTGAAACTAATATTACACTATGTGTGAACTAACTAGAATTTAAATAAAAGCTATGAAAAAAAGAAATAATGCTAAATTATAAAGATAAAGCTAGATCTCATCTTTCTCTTAAGGGGAAACCAGATGAATAAGTGATTGTAATACAGTGTGAGAGTGCTATAGTGAGGCAGAACCATTCCTGGTGAGTTGTTTTACCACTCGGGAATGGTTTATTAAGAATTGCATAAACGACGGGCACCTGGGTGGTTCAGTCGGTTAAGCCTCTGATTTCGGCTTGGGTCATGATCTCACAGTCTGTGAGTTCGAGACCCACATCAGGCTCTGTGCTGACAGCCTGCTTTGGATTCTGTGTTTCCCTTCCCCTGCTCTTTCTCTCTGACTCTCTGTCTCTGTCTCTGTCTCTGTCTCTTTCTCTCAAAAACAGATAAACATTAAAAAAAAGAATTGCATAAACAGGAAGGCCATATTTGTGCTTCAGGTTGAACAGGTCAAGTATAACAAAATGCAAGATCAAATGTAACATTCAATGGAAATAATATAATGTACTCATTTAAGAATAATAGGCATGTAATAGCATCATATATTTCTACTTACAAATATTTTATGTAAATAAAACATATTTATTTACCTGCATATTTATATTTTCGAGTAGTATGACATGATCTATGTTTAGCTTAATTGTGCTTTTCAAGAGAGTCTCTCCAGCTTCTTTTCTGTCTGAGGGCAGGACAGCCACCTTTCCATTCAACAAAAATAAAGGGGTAGAGAGAGGAAAAGGTAACAGCACAGCAGAGAATTTACCATGTAGGTTTACAAGGCAAACCACTTGGGCTCTCATGTAATGATAGTTTCTTTGCACTGTTGTTGCCATTTTCCCTGAAGAGAGAGGCAGAATGGAATCATTTCTGCTGGTAGCACTGAGACCCTAAGAATTGTTACTACACCTTCTTTTTTATTATTCATTCATTCACTCATTCATTCATTCTTTTCCTATTTTTCCTCACAAATTCGCCAACACGGGAAGGGCACCTGCCATACTCCCAACCTGTTATACACGGAGAACGGAAACAAATACTGTTATGTTTTGTTTTAATGTCTACTTATTTTTGAGAGAGAGAGAAAGAAAGGGAGAGAGGCAGAGAAAGAGAGAGAGGGAGAGAGAGAATTCCAAGAAGCTTTGCAATGTCAGCACGAAGTCTGATGTGGGGCTCACTGTCATGAACTATGAGACCATGACCCTTGCCAAAATCAAGAGTCGGATGTTTAACTGACTGAGCCACCCAGGTGCCCCAGAAAAGTATTTATTATTTCTTATTCTCTTTTTTCTTATTCTCAAACTATTTTCCGGCCACACTGCCTAAGGTAACTTAACCATACATTATGATATTACATCAAATGACAGCATAAAAACATTCTAATAACTTGTCAGCCTTGTAGGGGATATCCCATATTTAACTACAAACACCCCTCCTTACCACATGAGGAGAAACCAAAACATCAATAAGAAGATCTTATAAATCGAAGTCCACAAAAATCAGAGATCAAAATTCTTGGGTGAATGTCAATGTAAAATACATTTCAAGACACAGTTATTTTGCCTTTAAAATATTAAATTCAAAGAATGTCCAGTCCAAAATCTTCGAGTTAAAGTCCAGAAATCACCATTGTCAATGCCGTTGTTTTTAATGTTGCTAATCCTCAGCCGGAGAGCAGAACTCTAAATCAGATGCCCAAGTAGATGGCTGTGTGTCTCTCACCGGAAGTATGTCACTTTGCAGTGCCTCCCAGATTGAATTACTCCTGCCAAGTTTCTCCTGTGCTCCAATTTATATAAACTCTAAAGTATACATTGGGAACAAAGGAATAGCTTAGCACTAAGCCACATACTCACAAAATGAAGACAATAAACCAGTCCTCAGGCCTAATAGGAGTTACCCCAAACAAAAGGAAAGTTCCCAAAATACAATTAAACTCGATCCACATGACTTTCCTAAGACTTAATGATATCTGAGCAAAAGGGGAGAGATAAAATCAAGGAAAGTCTTTGTTTCAGGCTCACCAGGTTGCCATGCATTCTATTCCTGGGGGGTCTAGCCTTGAAGACTTGAATTAAAATTTAGTAGGGGAGAAGTCTCTCACCATGGAATTAATTATGGCTCTATTTAAACTCTCCCTATCTTGGAGAGAAAGCCTCCTCTCTCAGTGTGCAGCATTAAAATAATCCTGCTATCTTGGCGAGTTCAAAATTTGCAGTGGCAGTGAGCCCATTCTTCAGACTGTATTCTCATCTAGCACATTCAAAATACCTCCATTTCTGATTCCTCTTCTGAACTTGGAGGAGCCAGTGCCCTGGGGCCACACTGGGTGTGGAAGGTACGCAGTGACAAGCCTCACTGCCTCACCTCCTTCTGCAGACTTCCTTGGTTGGAAGCCATGTTTACAGTAGTTCCTGAAAGCTTCTTGTAGCCACGGACTCTTGCAATATAATTGCCTTCTGCATCCAAAGCGGGGTTCCCTCAGTCCCACCACTGGAGAACTGCCCTCGGCCCATTACCGGAAGAGAGCTGCTCTTGATCATGCCCCCGGAGCCTGATACCTACCAGTAATTCAGCCGTCTGCTCTGTAAGATGCCACATTTAGTTATTTTTCCTTCATGTTTTGGGTTTGGGGGAAGGGTTTTGGACATACTTTTATGCAATAGTGAGATAATGTTCCCTGTGTTTCCAGTGGTTTCTCTCCCCACGCGAGGCCTTACTTTTCTGGGGAAAGCTCAGCTGGATTGTAAACACCTAAACCTACTTTTTGACCTCATGTAGGATTGACATTTTTTGCTAGGTCTCAGTGTCTCCATACATTTTCTTCCTCTTTGTCTTCTGGCCCTGAAATTTCTTTAGCTCACACAGTCTTCCAAACTATCTGGTGTGACCCTTCATAGGGAGAGATACAGAGTTAAGGGGTCCTAACTTTGCTTGAAAGCATCAATCGTTCGCAGAATTTTTACTCTAGCACAATATCCATGACATCCATCTTACTTATTAATAGAACCCTGATTTTTGCTAAAACCTACTTACCTCTCAGGCCCAATTCTGGCTAAGTGATATATGTGGATAGGATAGGGTAGGAATCCAAGGAGGCTTTAGAAGAAGACAGACTTAACAAGACCGCTCTATTTGTCCTTTGCTCCATTTCCCCACTACCCTTTTGCTGTTTCTTTTCCTGGAATATAGATCAGTTCCCACATAGACAGCATTAATTTTAATACCATTTTGTACCTACCGACATACATGTAGAAGCAACACCCTGTGAGTACAGTGGCTGTTAGACTAACACCCAGTCAGGGCTGAGTTCAATCTAATATGGACCATACTCTTCACATTCAAAAAAATTATGTCTACTCTCCATCTCTTTATAACCCTGACTCCATACATTTCTATGATAGATTCAAATAGGCAAAGAACTATATCTCCGTATATAATATTTCTAGCTTGTAAATGATTGCATTAATAATTCCATACTGGTATTTTTTTCTGTACCTCTCAGATCATCCCAAATATTATGCAACCACTTGGAATCGGTGTTTTATCTTCAAGGGGTGATTTCCTGAGAGCTCTCCTTTTGAGCTTCCTTAAGAGAATGACTCTGCATTGTTTCCTGTATTGGGGTTAGCTCTGAGGAGTAATTCCAGGTTATTAATGAGATTTTTATCTCTCTGTCTTGATAAATTTCTTTGGGGGCCCAGTTTCAGTTTCTGATTTTAACATCTACTAAATCAACTCATCCCTTCTTAATACACTCTCATAGAGTAGCTAGACCTGCATGCACCTCTGCTCTGATTTTGTTTCTGCTCAGCTTTGTATTCTAGGCCTTCTCTTTCTCCCTCTCCCCATATCTGTCTTGCAAATCTTCCAAAATATCAAGCATTTTCCCCCCACAGGCAGCCCTTTCTCCACCTTAATCAATCTGTCTAGCTTCATTTTTCTTTCATTGTCCCACAGCTCCTGTGTTGACAGTAACACAAAAGGAAAATTTTCAAACCTTACCAGTTTCTTTTTGATTTCCTTATTCATAAAGGCAAGGATTTATAGCATAGGGCCTCTTAAATTGTCTTTTTCGCCTTTGGGTTCCCAATAATTTCTCCGAGTTACTCAAATTATCCAGAGAGGGAATTTGCTCGGTGTCTGTTTTGCTTCAGTCCAATCTCCTGCATCTGGTCCACCCACACCCTGACTGTTCTTGGAGCTTCTGTCCTCCCTGAATTAAGTCAGATGTGAAAAGGAAGCCCAAAGTTTCCAAATAAAGTTGATTTTTCATTGCAAAAATGTGGGACTCATTTTCTGAAAGCAGAGTGTGGGGGCTGGCAGACACTGATTGGTGTTCTAGCTAAAAGGAGTAAAGATCTGAGTGGGATCCTGGGGTCCAGATGGACATTGAACCAACCTCTGTGACCAGGTGTCGACGGATAGAAAGGAAGCATGTGCCTCTACTCAAGGGAGAAATTGCTTTTCACGGTCACATCTCAGTCAACACCAGAAGACAGGAACATACCTTTGCAATAGATTAATAATGCAGTGGTACTTATTTATGAGGAAATAAGGGTTTTAGAGTGAAAGCATTTGGAAAGAAAGATTCAGTGAAGCATAAAGCCAAGGGAAGCCTGGGTTAGCTCGCTGTGTGAATCCAAGGAGAGGAGCACTGGTGACCGGACACTGAGCTTGCCTTTCAGACAGCAATCAACAGTGTCAGGGAAGTGAGGCTGCAAAGCACATCCTGGGTCCAGATCACAGATAGCATCATATATATCACTAATGCATCCAATTTTTATTCTACAGATTATGCCATTCCTTGAGAGAATTCAGTACAAAGACACAATTGCTTTTAACACAGTATGTTGCTGGACGCATCACCAGAGTTACTCTATGGATATCGGTCGGAGTGTACTCTCAAGTAAAACTATTATCTGATTTTAGACAAAAGGAGAATATGACTCAGTTAAGATGTTCAGTAGTTACTTTATGATAATATAGAAACTCGGTGATAAACACCAGGAGTAAGCAACCCAAAACAACATAATATTTATAATGTACATGTAAGATTGTGTTGGGGGATGGCCTAGAATGTACAATCAAGTTGTACAGAATTGACACTTTGAATCCACAGTAGAGCGACTGCCTTCTTTGGCACAAAATTTATTAAATGTATTTTAAGTGCTATAATGTAAAAGCATGAAAAACAACATAATCGTTCCATTTTTAAACAGCTCAAGAAGTTTGCCTGCCTTGATATATCTTTTAATAGATAAAATATTAGTATCAAGCTGGAAGAGCAATGAATTTATAAAGCCAATACTCCTGAAAAGCCATTTCCCGTGTTGTAATCATTTCTTCATTTAAACCATTCTGCTTAATAATCGAGCTTCCTGGGAGCATAATGAGGCAAAAAGCTATCAAAGTGATTGTTGTTATGAATGCTGAGATTGAATAATTGTTCAGTTTTCAGCAAGGTCTTGCTATAACCATAGGCAAAGACAGAGTCAGGACAAACATTTACATTTGAAACAGCCTGCTAGGAAGTAACAGCCAGACCTGCCTACAATTAGCTCTGCCCAGAATGGAGATTTTTAGGTAACATATGCAATGAAATGTCAGGAAGCAGTGCACTTTTTTTTTTTAATAGTCTTACCAAAAAAAAACCCTGATATATGATAGAAATCAAAGCGGATTGTTCCTGGCTGGTATCAGATGGGGGGAACACCACTAATTACTTCTCCCCTTGCTAGCCTGAGATGACATCTCAGAAAGTTTTGCAAAACTCTTGGGTTCTAGACAAAGAGACTTGATAAGCATTATTCTAAATTGACAATTGGAATGATTCCAGGTAGTTAAAACCACCATCACAATAGAAAACTCTTCGTTGATAGGGCGTGTTAAAGAAAGCACAGAATTATGAATCCTAAGCATTAAAGAGAATGTCAGATGTGCATCCTACCAAGCACATATCCTAGGATTCCCTTTAAACTATTTCTAATAAGCAATCCAGTTTCTAGGGTGTTTGGTAATCCATCCATGCTTTCTGGAGTTCAAGTTCTCATCTTAATTTATCTGGTATAAGAGGATCTAGTCTGGTTTCTACCCTGCAGTCAATTTTATGTGGATTTCCTAAAGCACACATCTTTGTCCTTACTCTTGATGTAGAAGGAGCAGCCCAGGCCTCTGGGAGCCAGCCTTATCTATATGATAGGTCTTGGTGTGGCTGGAAGTCCATCTGGCATGCAAAACTAGACCTTGGTGTTCTCCTGTTGAACATACACGACTTCATAGAACATAGATAACAGACAAGACAAAAATCTGGGCCCAGATAGATCAAGACAAAAATCAAGATGACTTTGCAATCTTATCTGAACACAGAGAAAAACAATAATGTTGTCCAAAACACAAAAAGGATCCAAAAGCCCTTGAATCTTCTCTCTTTCTGGATTGTACTCGTTGTGCGACTCAATTTTACTCCTACTTCCTGAGAACATCCAATCCAGAGAAAAGCCCAACATCCTCCCTAAAGTAACTGAAACCCAGATCCTATAAATCCTAACATTCTCTTACTGAAACACACCAGTTACATACTGAAAAGAGCAATCAGCTAAAGCCATCTTCTTGGTGGTCTTTGGCTGAGATCAATGGTAACATTCTCAGCTCATAACCATTCTTCATGTCACCATCACCCACAGCGTAACATCCTGTCTGGATATTTATCATGACTTTGAAGTCCTGCCCTGATTTCATCCCGAACTTTATGTCAAACCTCATTTCCATTACTATTTCTCATGTAGCATTTATGAAGACATGCTAGGTACTGAATGATAAATCTGAATTGCCTCATTTAGTCCTCACAACAATCTTGAAAGATATATAACATTATTTCCAGTTTTTGCCTAGGAAACTGAGGAACAAAGCAGTTAACTAGCTCTTGCAAGTTCACATGGAGAATAAATGAAAGAAACAGGATTTTTTCCAAAGTAGGCATCTAAGTCCTGTGGTCTTTCCATTGAATTATGCAAGTAGCAGACTACTTGATATCACTCAAACATGCCTCATACTTTCTAGTTTCGGTGGCTCTGGTACTATGGATGTATTCTATTGTCTTTTATCATCCTTGTGAGTCTAGTTCAAAGTGCTGCTCACTCTCCATTATGTATCCCCTGCATCATTCATCCACTTGTTCATTTACTTCATCAGTGTTCAATGGCTCTACTTACATTTACATGAGAACAAAAGCTCCATGAAAGTGGTTCTATTGGTGTTTTTCCAGGGTTGTTAGTAAGATGCAGGGAAAGGCTGGGGAGGACGTGAAGCGTGATGAAAAAGATCCCCCCAAAGAGTTAAGTACTATTCATATGTAGGTTGTAATTATGAGTATCATGAATCGCTTCTGCACACGTGTGCATTTCATGGTTCCCCTCTTTTGTACCCCTTCTCCAGAAATGTGTATTCATCATCCACAGACTCTCCCTGCAACTAGCAAGTGAACGTTGGCATTTGCAACTGAAGATTCTGGTAGCCATCTCTCACTCTGCTTGGCCAGATACGAGCAGTGCTCAGGGAGCTGAGCCAGCCTCACAGAGGCTCCCGCTGGCCTGCCACAGATCTTCTGCTTAGTTCTTCATCCAGCACTGACCAATGCCTGCCAGCTTCTGCTGCACGAATCCCTTTCACTGCCACATGATTCCATGGGTGGCCCACTTGTCCCCAAATTCATGCCCATGCAAAGAAGAACCCTTCAGTGGCTCAGGAAAGCTAATGAGCCCCCCATACCTACTATGGTGTTGCTAATTTGTGCCTTGCTCCAGGTAGGTGTGGGACAGCCTAGGGGAATAAGGAGAAAGAGAATCCCTCACCCCTGTATAACACAGAATTCCATCCAGCAGATAAGTCTAGACTGCTCTCCCATGACCATTCCTGCCTTCAGGGCATGCAACCACCAGGAGACCTAAGAACAGCACAGGAAGGAGGAGGCACACACTTTCTCTGCTGCCCTGAGATTAAATAAACCACACCCCGTACCTCCCGCCATCGGAAGAAAAGATGCAGGGCACAAGGCCATCGGAGGCACTTATGCTGTATGGACTGAACCACCTGCCGGGACTCCCAAACATCTGGCAAGAACAGAACAATTTAAACTGAATAGAAATAAAAGTGCCTTCCACTTTTTTTTTTTTTAATGTTTTATTTATTTCTAGGAGAGAGAGAGAGAGACAGCGTGAGCAGGGGACGGTCAGAGAGAGAGGGAGTCACAGACTGAAACAGGCTCCAGGCTCTGAGCCGGCAGTCAGCACAGAGCCCGACGCGGGGCTCGAACCCACGAACCGCGAGATCATGACCTAAGCGAAAGTCGGACGCTTAACCGACTAAGCCACCCAGGCGCCCCAAGTGCCTTCCACTTTTTGCTTTCATGGAAGAGTATGGCCTCTGGGGAAGGGCCACGTTAAATATTAGAAAAATAAGGATGACAATACTCTGTGGATTTTGTTCGTTCTGTGTCTGGATTGGCCTGGGACAAACAAACCTCGCTGGCAGATTGCGCTTTGAATTCGTGGCCAGTAACCTCAGGCAAGAGGGACCGCTTCTGGTGGCCAGTCTGTATCTCGCAAGTCTGTTGACTCCCGGACGTTCCTAAATGACTCTTTCTCCTCCTTCCTGAAACCTCTTCTGCCTTCCTCATTCTCAGCTACTGAGTTTGCCTCCTTCTTCACTAATGAACTGAGGGAGTCAGAAGGGAATTTCTGCAGACTTTCAGCACCTGCGCACAGATCTTCGCCCATAGAAGGTGTCTTCCCTCCAGGTAACTTAGGTGAGCTCTGTGTGCTTCTGCCAAAAGTCTGCCTCTCCCCTTTTGATTACACCCCCTCCTGCTCGCCCATTCCAGAACACAGAGCGGCTGGTCCCTCTACCCCACCTCCTGTTTCTTCTGGATTGGGTTCTTCTCACCAACATAGCAAACATTGTTATTTCTTTTATATTAAAAAAAATTTTTTTAACCTTCCTTTGACCCTACTTATCCTTCTTGGTAGCTCTCATTTCCAACCATTTTGTAAAAATGATCTTTGAAGTTGGTGTCATTATTTGGTATCACCAATCCTCTCCTCTCATTCTTTCTTAAGCCTAACCCAAAGATTTCCCCTCCTTTCCTCTGATTTTTTTTTTTTAGAAGGGTCACTGGTGATCTCTCTACTTTGTTTAATCCAGCATGCAAATCTCAATTCTAATCTTATTAAATGATCAGCAGCTTTTCACACAGTTCACCACATTCTTCTGGAAACACTTTCTTTGCGGTTCTGGGCAATGGGCATGTCCTCTTACCTTAAGGGTTCATTTCCTGTCTCTGAATCCTACTCCTTTCCTTCATCTCTTGTCTTCAGATTGATTCAAGGCTTCATCTATGGTCTCCCCTCCTTCATAGCTATACTGCCTCCTTGCTACTTCATTCAGATTCATGGTACCATTTTATTTATTGTTACTATTATGTGATTGATTGATTGATTGACTGGTATATAATTTCAGCCTAGACCTTACTCCTACATTCTAAGCTTATGTATCCAACCACTTGCTTGACTGTGTGCTTACTGTCTCAGATATTAACACACTCAAGAATTAAACCTTCAGTGTTTGTCAAACTTGTTCCCAGGTCAGTCAGTAGTGAAAAAAAATCATCCCTCCAATTGCTCAGGACAAAACTTCAGAGTCATTCTTGGCTCCTCCCTTTGTCTACCAGCCCACAGGCATCCAGCCAGGAAAGCCTGCTTCTCTATCTTCAAAGTAGAACCAGACTTCATCCACCTCAGACTGTCTCTACTACCAAGACCCTGGTTGGAGTCACCGTAAACTCTCACCTAGATGTTCTCAAAAGTCTCTGAGCTATGTTGCTCTTACCAGCCTAACCCCTTTGCCGTCTGTTGTTTTACAGGTGCCTTTACAGGAGCCTTTTAAACATGGCAGTCATGACCCCTCTACTGAAAGCTGTAAGGGTTCCCGATTCTCTTCAGAAGAACCCCCAACATTCTTCCTGGTCTGTGCTCTCATAGGACATGGCCACTGTTTCCCTCTGACGCCATCCTCTCACCCGCTGCCTGCCCACCCTCATGTCCCTGCACGACTGTCTCAATATCCTGGGCATAGTGCCTCCTAAAAGCCTTTGTGCTCTGTCCTTTCTGGAATAGTCTTCCCTTCAAAATCCATGTGATTAGTCCTTGATTCCCTTCATGCCTTTGCTCAGATGCTGCCTTCTTGATGCTGCCTATCGGGACACCCTATTTCACCCTGTCCTTTCTCTATCTTGAGTTCTCTTAGTTCTTGCTTCTTTTCCTATAACACTATTTGTCTTCTCGGAGAGTATTAAGATTATTTATTATATTTCTCACAATGTCTCTCCTTTCTTATCAAACACAAACTTCATCAGTGTTTTAAAAACCTGTTTATCTCACTGTTGTATCACAAGTACTCAGAACAGGGTCTGAGATAAGAGTGAATGATTACATGAAAATCTGAGGTAGGCATTTCTCATAGAGGATGTGTTGCATGCTCTATGTTCTTAATAAATATTCATTTCCTTCCTACCCCATCTTCCCATGTACTTCCAGCAAGCATTTTATATTCTTTATGTTATTGATGAATTACTTTCTACATATATAGTATCATTTGGCTACAAAATCCACAATTTTGTCCTTACTTAGTGTGGACCACATTTAGGACAAACAGAAGCATCCATGTACAATCCTGGCCTGCAGAATTAGGAGAAATTATCCCAGATTTGAACAATCAGCATTCTGTTTCTTATTTTAAAGTGGGATTGATTGTACAGAGCAGAATGTCTGTGTACGGAGTCGGTCTTTTGATTAATTCAAAATTGTTTATCAAATTCTGCCACGGAAACATCGCCGTTGTTAACTACCCCGAGCATATTTTCAGCTAAAGATGGTGTCTTAGGAATACCTGATAGTTTCATCTTAATTTAAGCTTCTCCCTACCTCCATTTTTCCATTCCTACCCTACAAGGTAGCTTTCTAATAAAATATCGTAAAGCAACGAATGACTAAAATAACAGATAAATAGCTCTATCTACCCCAATGCTGGTTCCGAGGTCCAGGCATGAATCTGCTCTGGGATGTCAAATTGGATTTGTAGCATTAGCATATTTGAATTTCTTTGTACATGCTTTTGACACAATTTGTTAACAACAGCAAGAATGTTTCTACCAGTCACAGTGATTTGCAGGCTGCCAGTCCCCTGATAACAAATTTTCTTTGGTTCTTGGCATTGATGTTCTTTTATACAGTAGTCTGGGCAACATGGCATAAATGACTTGTCCAAGAAATTTATAGAAAATTTGGAAAGATAATGGGGTAAAGAGAGGGGGAAAAAAAGTTAGATGAATTAAAAAGACAGCATCAACTAAAGCATAGATTATAGAACATGTTTTGTCACCTCCACTATAATTACAACCTTGATTATCTGAGAGATCTTTCCCAGAGACAGCATGATATTTCAAGCTGAAATTTCCGTAGTTTTGAAATTTGCAGTTCAAAGAGAATGTTTGACAAATTGGCCCCCAGATTAACTTGGCATCTGTTTTAGGTCATTGGCAACTCTATGCTTGGCATGCTTTTCCCTCTGCCTTGCATTTTACCCTAATTCCTCACACAACCCCTCGTTATGTGTTTTTAAGCAAATAAACCCTGTGATATTTTTGTGGCAAAAGAGAGCTTTTATTCATGGATTTCTGTGATCTGTTCCTTATTCTGAAAACAATACAGTTTTTCAGACTTCTCTGATTTTTGGCATTTCCCCCTTAAATTTACAGAAATGAGGGAAAGGATTTTTTTAGGGGAGTCCTAGATATGATGTGTTTAATAAAAGAGAAGCCTACTGCCCCACTTCTCTGCCTCTTCCAAAGATGCTCTGAATAATCTTCTTTGTTGGAAACAGTAATTCATTATCTCTTCTTACCTCCTATAGAGCAGGGATTGAACTTAAATCTGCAGCTTGCACAGATTTATACAGAAAGAAAAGAGCCACATATACACACACACACACGCACAGAAAATCTATATTAAGGGGATACTGCATAGACATAATTAATGTGAGACAAAATGAGGAGTGCAAAAAAGGTTAACAGGACTGTTTTTTCTGTTTAAGTAGAAAAGATAGTGTCTGAGTAATTCCAGAAATTTCCGTGCTTCCCCAAATCACTCAACACATTCTTATTTTATCAATGGATAGCTGATATATATGAATAATACGTATTTATTTCACTTAAATATTAGGGTTAAAATTTAAAAAAAAATAGCCCTTGAACCTGCAATCATTGATTTACATTGATTTGCTTTATTTGTTGTGTTTAACCCTTTGGGATTAAGGCAGAGAATAAATAGGTGAAAGATAGATTGATATATAATAGAAGATAAAAGGTCAATGACAGATAAATAGACATTAGTTTTAATAACTCCTGATCTCTTGAGTGTTCAGTTGTTACGGGAAGAATATGGAGGTGATATTAAGTTACAATTGCCTAAAAAGAAAGAAGAGAAAGACTCTTTCTGCACAAAAGAAAGCACTGAAATGGAAGTTTAGACAGCAAAACTAAAATTTGGACTATCACAATTTTTTGCAGGCCAAACTTCAATTAGGTCAATATTTTTGGATCTCAGAGCTATTTTAACATTGCTATACCTGAACTGTACTCAGATTTGGAAATTGGAACCTTTGTCATAATAGTGACAGAGCTGGGTGAAGGGAAAGACGAGATTGGCTAGAAAAATGATAGAAGTGTAGAGATCAAAGTAACTTTAGGAACAACTTCTTATAAATGAGGAAACAGAATCCAGAGTCAGTTTTGAGTAAGACTAAATCCAAAACCTCACAATTCATTTGGAATAAAAACGTGCTGATAAATCAACGCGTCACATTCATTTAAAATAGATCACATTAGTTAAAACTTTGACCTTACGGGCGCCTGGGTGGCTCAGTCAGTTGAGTGTCAACTTTGGCTCAGGTCATGATCTGCCAGTTCATGAGTTTGGACCACGCAGCAGACTTCCTGCTGTCAGCTCAGAGCCCACTTTGAATCCTATGTCCCCCTCTCTGTCCCTCAAAAGTAAAACAACATTAAAAACAAACAAACAAAATTTGACCTTAAATTTGAATTTAATTGGTGACTTCAGGATGACTGCACCATCTGGTTACAAGAGAAACCCTATATGAAGACTTCGGGTCTAAGCCCAGTCAACACCCCATGACCATGAGACATAATGATAAAATGTTGTTTTATCCATTAACTTTTAAATTGACTTATTGCATGGTTTATTATACTTATTACATTAATATTTATTGTAAATGGGTAAAATGAACTTCCATGACTTCTCCAACTTCAATAGCAGCTTCTAACCATTCTCTCTGGCTGGCTTCTCAATTTCTGTCTGAGTTCTTAGTTCTGCAGCCTCCACACCAACTGAGTT
The DNA here is from genome assembly GCF_003009895.1 of Hyaena hyaena. Taxonomy (NCBI): domain Eukaryota; kingdom Metazoa; phylum Chordata; class Mammalia; order Carnivora; family Hyaenidae; genus Hyaena; species Hyaena hyaena. The sequence goes on from NW_024080757.1 coordinate 782,077, forward strand.
CTGTGCTGTATGTTCCCTTCTGGCTACACGTTCTACCTAACCAACCCATGACCTTAAATATTTTCATAATGAGACTCCCAGAAAGGTATATCTCACCCTAACCTCTCCAAAGAGTTCTAGTTTATAGACTATATAAGCTTCCATTTCCAAATTATTGTTTGAATGTCTAAAATCTACCTTCAGTCAAATAATTCTTCTCCAGTCTCTCCTATCTCAGTAAATGGGACTATCACCCACTGAATTGCAAATGATTGCTAAATCTAGAAACAATTCTTAATCTTGGTCTTACCCTCAACATCCATGCTACCCAATGCATCAATGAATCCTCTTGACTCTGCCTTCAAAATATATCCCAACTCCTGCCGCTTTTCTTCATCTTTACTGCTACCTGTCTTGGTCTGTTGCCTTGAGATTGCCATATTTGCCCTGCCCTGAACCTGCAATCTGTTCTTCTCAAGGCAATAAATAAACTCTTTAGGAAAACAAAAAAAAAAAGTAAATGATACTATGTATACCTTTTAAAACTCTTCCTTTGGTTTGTGATCATAATTAACATATAATCACAGTTCAGAGGGCCTTCCCTTACTACTCAGTTGAAAGTGACAATCTTCCAGTCACTTCCTTGTACAATTTCCTTTTCCATTTTCTTCATAGATGGCAGTTATCACAGCCTGAAATTATTTGTTTGATTTATTATTCATTTTCTTGTTTATTGCTGTCTTTCCTTATATCTTCCTTAAAAGCAGGGAGCTTGTTTGTCATACTCACCACTGTATTCTAGTACATACAAGAATGACAAGTACATACAATATACAAGCAAGCACCAAGTATAAGCTCAATATATTTTGCTGAATCAAAGAAGGAATACATTTGTATTTCTCAAGATAGATACATTGTCCCTAATACATCAGAGAAGTATTTCAGATTCTAGGTCTTTAAAAGAGTTGTCTCATGCCCAGTTTCACCTTCTTACTCATAAATGAGGATAATATGAACCAGAAATTCTAGACCTATTGGCAGTGGCAATCATCAGGTTTTAAATGACTTCAAGTAGTACCTTGAACATAAGCAATACTTTCATTCTTTTCACATTTCTAATGTGAGATCTTACATTTGTGTAGAGCTATGTATATTGATTCAAACTCAGCTTGACTTTGCAGTTGGACTTTTGGTGTTAGAACTAACATAATCAGGGACATCTCTTGTTATGAGCTTGGTGAAAAGTCAGAGTCTCCTCTTTGGAGCAGCCCAGCAGGTTCATGATATAATGGTCATATACTGCACACTGCCCTTCTTGACCTTCTTTCTTGAACATAGCACTTCTGTAGTTCTGGTCTTTGGGAGATGCCCATCACTTCAGAGTTTACCTTCTGGAGGACCATTGACCTTGGCATCAGCCTCCGGTGAAAATGTAATTGCACTCAAAAAAATCCACTTGTACGTAGTGACCACAACACCCTAAAATAGCCAGCAGAGTTTCTGGTTCAAATTTGTGTGTTTAATAAAGAATGAAATCACTATTGGCCCATTTAAGTTTTTTTGAGAAGGATGGTCTATCCTGAATGTAAAAGAACAAGTTATCTAGACACTCAAGGAACATCTTAGTTTTGCAAAAATTAGGAGGATTTAGAGATTACTTCAGCTTAATTTTTTTTTAGCATAAATGGATGATGACATTAGATTGGAAATTCTGGGAAAAGCAAAGAAGAAATAAAAGAATATTTTCATAGAAAGAAGATAAGCACTTGAAAGAAAAAAATAAAAAATCTCAGAACAGTATTTTCTAGGAACACAATTATATATATATATATGATTATGTATAATAACATGATTATGCAATAGCTGGGCTATAGGACTTTTAAATGACCAACTGCATATTTCAATACAGATAATTATACTTTATGTTGCATATCATTTAAAACAGATTTAGTCCTTTCTAATGATATAATAACCCAGTGAAATACATTACTCTACTTTTCTTCACACTGACTAGGAGAATATTCATAGCAGGAGCTGCCTTGCTCCGGGGACTGATTAGAACAAGGGAATCCAAGGAAGTCATTGACATTGTCCAGAGCAGAGCTAACAAGACTTTCTCAACAATGAGAAAGCTGAAACCATCGCAACTAAAATATACGTAAACATCAATGAGATTAAATTTGCCAGGATTTTTCTTTTCCCTTCTCTGTTTGACCAGCCAGTGAGAACTTTCCTACATGAGGTAATGCTCTTCGCTCATACTTTATTGGATGAATGAGGGCTGTCTTGAGTCGAACTGGAAAAGCTTCCTCTACGAGACTCCACAGCTGCTGCTAGACCTTTCTCCCTGTAGCCAGTGTGGTCAATTGAATTACATGGTTTTTTTATAGAGTCAATTATTTTTCTACCTTTGCTCTTGCCTCTTAAATAATTCGATGCCAAAGACAAATGCCTTTTCTTGTTTAGCAGGAGTATTGCAAAATGGAATTTTTACTGACATTTCAATATCTCCTTGTCTTTTCACTGAAGTTTAGAGCAGTAAGAGATCACCGGGTCTTCCAGCTCAAATAATTGAATGTTTCTTCATTTAATTTCCAGTTTAATAAGTGAGACGGGTTTGTTTATGGGCTTGAATTTATTTCGGTAAGTTTTGTTGTTGTGCTTTGAAGGTTTAGTGGGATTTTTTAAAGGTGTTTGTATTTTTAGGTTTGCCCACAATTTTTTTTTTCATTGTGAGGTTTTAATTCAAAGAGATCAACATCTCATATGCTTGTTAACAAAAATCACAGAAAATGTATAAATTTCACCCCCCTAAGCATTATATTTTTCATAAAAATGGATAATATGTGTCATTAGGTTGTCACGATTCTGTGCTATACTCAATTTATAAACCGGAAGTGAAAACCTGGCTTTGTATTTATTACATTTCCTAGTTGCGGCCCTCCACCCACCCCCCCCAAAAAAGCATTGATCTGGTTATCAATACTGCATGGGAATAAAAACAAAGTTGCACATTTTACATCCAGCTGCAGGCCCTTTTTCTAAGTTGAAGTTCTTAACAGAGATAAGTTTTAATACATACTGTTTTGCGGAAGAGTTTTCCATACTCTTCTCCTTAAGTGGAAAAAAGTGACCTCAATATATAAGAAATGACACAATGAATAACTAGGTTTTCTTATAAACTGTGGAGACACAGGGGGGACAGTGAGAAACAGTGCTTAAGAATTAACCAAAAAAAAAAACAAAAAACAAAAAACAAAAACAGGAAATTAAAAGAATTATCTTTCTCATGTATTATATCACAAAAAAGAAGAAAAACATCATTTATCTTTATATCTACTCTTCCTATATTCTAGCAGTCCAGAGTCTCACAGATCAGAACATTATAGATAAGAAATATGCAGTTGGAATGGCACATTAAAGAATGTCAGCACACAGAATATCATCTATGACATCTCAAAGCTTGAAAATATCACATTGTTTTCCAGCCTACATTGCATGAATTCTGGTAACAATATTTTTTTAATGATCTGTTTCGGCATGAACACACCTTAGTTTAATCTCGAAGGTGTTACAAAGGATTCTTAGAAAGCAAACTATGTAATAGAACAAATTATCAGACAGTAAGGTAATACTGCTGATTATATTATCACTGGAATTAGGGATTAGAAATCCTAAAATTTGCTAATACAGAAGAAACCTGCTGTGTGTCTTCTGATTCTTGTTGTGAAGATTTTGTTTTCTGTTCTCCAGTGCTTTCTGAATACATAATCTGTTACATCAGAAGTGTTTTTATAATATTTACTCTTTCATATCCTTGGGAACGTAATTATTAATATGCAAGGTGACAGTTCAGGATATCTGATCATCCAAAAAGGAAAAGACAGGCTAACCTTCACAATTCGGAAGTTTTACTGGAAAAGAACTCCATTTCAGATGGTTTTACATGGGCAAAAGTTTCCAGGAGAGAGAAAAATTTTACATATGCTTTTTAAAATGTATAAATTCTAGATGAAAGAGCAAACATTCATTGCATTTTAAACACGTTTCAGAAACTAGAATTTTCTGTATGTGCTGAGGTTAAAGCTAGTTAACGTGATACATTCAAAGGAAGAAGGAGCTTAACAGTGCTATTGGACAAAACTGTTGAATACTGGTGTATCTCCATCTATTGAATCCCTTCACACGCAATTAATCTAAAATAAGAATCATGCTAAGCAGTCTAGCTGGGCTGGGTACAAACATTAGTGCTCTACATATGGACCACTGCCCGCATAAAATCAAAAATGCCAATTTTATTCTAATCTTCAGGCCACTATTAATATTTTTTTAAAGTGAAAATCTTTATTTGCCGTTCTCATGCCTAGGATTTATTTTCCTGGGGCTAAGTGTAAGAAGGAGGCACAACTCAATGTGATCAAAGATTTTTATTGATTTGCTTAGGAGTAGTAAAGTTTTAGGTTTTTGGATAGACTGAATAAATAATATTTCATCTACCAAAGCTACTCGATTGAACTCAGGTTCTCACCAGTTTCCACACTATATGAGGACTATCATATAAAGTAGTAGAGCCAATTGGCTTTTTCAAGCAAACTTGAAATTTTGGAACAGTTTCAGATTTACAGAAAATCATGAAGATAGTACAGAGAATTCCCGTATATCCGACAATCAATTTCCTTATATGTGGACTGTCCCAGAGAGAAGAGTATGAAAGGAAGGAGTGGTAAGAATCACATTTCAAGGAAGAAACCTGACAAATACTACCTATGCTGGCTGATCAAGGTCAACACCAACAGTGATAAGTCCTATTGAAAATACGTACTCTTGGTACAATGTGATGAAAATACACTTTTCATCTGCGATCTTCTCAAGAACCCACACCAGTCTAATCATAAGAAAAACTTTACACACATTCCAGTAGAGGGGCATTCTAAAAATACATGACCAGGACTCTTCAAACTAGTCAAGATCACCAAAAAAGAAACAAAAATTTTGAGAAATTGTCACAGCCAAGAAAGAGGAAGTGTAAGGATACAAGAAAAATAAATGTAATGCGGTATCCAGAATGGGATCCTGGTACAGAAATAGGACATTACATTAAAATTATGGAAACCTGAATAATAATTCTCTTTGTCATGTTCCTACACTGTAAAATCACTTTTTTTCTCCTGCTTTTTATATGGAACCTTCTGGAAGGCAGTCAGCACCTGCAGCCGACAAGTAAAGAGTGGGGAACTATGTTCCACCTTCCCGAAGATGGAGGATTTACATAAATTATTCGGAATTCTTCAGCAGTGGAAATTTATTTATTCTTTCCCCATTTATTTATCTATTCAATCATTTATTTGTATCAGATACCTTATCCAACCAGAATACTGACTTGACAATTATCATTTGTTTGTATCAGCATTTGTATGAGTGGCCATCACTTATTTGTATCAGTATCAACTTGGCCACTGGGAGCTCTTTCGGTTGGCCCCTATATTCCTCTGATATATTCTCATCATGATGAGATAGGTTTTTAGATAGACCAAGTAAATAATATTCGATTTATTGAGTTGATTTTGTGTTTGGTTTGGTTTGGTTTTGAGCATATCCTTACTTTCTGACACTATATTACTATTTTTTATGCTGCATTCCTAGAATCGGCCATTTCTCCAAGGAACTCTGTGTGGTTCCTTTACTTAGAGAATGGGGCCGTGGGGGAAGCTTCTGAAAGGCTCAGTTGGTTAAGCATCCAACTCTTGATTTTGGCTCAGGTCATGATCTCATGGTTTGGGAGCTCGAGTCCCGCATCGAGCTCTGTGCTGAGCATGCATTCTGCTTACGATTCTCTCTCCCTCTCCCTCTGTGCTTCTCCCTCTCCCTCACTGCTTGCATGCACATATGTATTCTGCCTCTCTCTCAAAAAAATAAATAAAATTAAAAATATAAAAATAAGAGAATGGTATTAGACAACAAGACCTAGGAGCTAGGTGTGGTCATTGCTACCGGTATGCACTTACCAAGATAGAATTGCTTTCTAAAGGACAGCATAGTACATCCCAATAGACTGTTTTCTTTATTAAATTACTCACTCTGGGTTTTTTGTAAACATTCTAACAATCTTATACATTTCAATCCAAATTCAGAAGTTCAAACTATTAGGAGTTTGCAAATAATACCAAAACATTGTCAAGTATACAGAGAACATTGCTGTTTGTAATAAGATCCCCTCTTCCTAAAACATAATAATCTTATGAAGCTTGATGATTAAAACAATCAAATCAACTCAGGAACAAAGACTTTTCACTCTCCTTGTTTCTCAAAGTAAGGCACATAACTTTGAAAATTCATTTCTAAAAATGATTTAGAAAAAAATGATAAAATATATTCTTATTAGATTAAATTTACCTCTTTCTTATTTGATTAATGTGAACGAGACAACGAGGTCCATATTTAAGAAACTGTCTACAATCAAAACACAAATAGATTGGAGTTAGGTCATGCTTCCTAGGGGAGGATCAGAAATTTCCCTTCCCTCTCTGGATTTTCTCAGCCTTTCTGGGCTGGAAGATGCTATGTAATTATAAGATACTCAAAATGAGGTGGCCAGGAGCCATCAAGTTGGAAGTTATTGAGATTTGCAAGTCAGAGCCAGGTGGTGATTGCCGTTGGGTGAAGTGGTGGGTAGGGTATTGAAACTGTAGCAATTGAAGGGATGTTCAATCAGTTCAGCATCGGAGAGTCATGGAGCCGACTTTAGACATGGTATATATCATCAAGCAGACCAAATAGGAAGATCTTATCATTCAACAGTGCAGAGATTTCACACAGTATAGAAGCCACGACAAGAAAAGCATTGAGGCAAACAGAATAGCTGGGGCTCAAATGATATACTTCATTTGAAAAACCTTTCTGTGTTTTTCTCACTGGGCAATGTCATGTCATCAAGCAGAAGAGACATGTAGCAATAGGGTCACCTGGAAGGATTATTATATGGCCTGAGTACATGGAATGTTCCTTCTAATGAGGATTTTATGAAAAACACAAACAAAAATACACACACAAACAAAAACTACACATGAAGTAAAATTTCCCCTGACTGTGTTCAGCTTGAGCGTTGAGTAATTGCATTTGTTAGGCGATCGCTGGAGCACCCCCTCTCTGCCTCCCCCCAACCCCTGTTTGCTTCAGCAAGAAGCCTAGGCTTTGAGTAGACATGGCTTAGGGCTGTGATTCTGAGGTAAACCAAAGGCTACATTCTGGATCCCATTTGAATTTGCCCTTGCTGTTGTAACTTCATCCCTAGGCTCTGCAAACAGCAGCGTGAGGGTGATGAAAGATAATTATTCCAATAAGACCAATTTATTCAATAGCCTATTTATAAAGACCCTTGAGAAAATAACTGACTGGGCTAAAGCTCAGCATGGGAGTAGGTCCAGCTCTGGCTCAGTTGGAATTCACAGTAAAATGAAATTTTAATGTTTTCAAACCCTGAAGGAATACATTTTGTTGAGTAAAAATTCAGTCAGAGGCAGGAAAAAAAGAGGGTGCCTGGGCGGCTCAGTCGGTCAGGTGTCCGACTTCAGCTTAGATAATGATCTCACCATTCATGAGTTGGAGGCCCGCGTCAGGCTCTGGGCTGACAGCTTGCAGCCTGGAGCCTGCTTTGGACTCTGTGAATCCCTCTCTCTCTGCCGTCCCCTGTTCACTCTTTCTCTCTCTCAAAAATAAATAAACTTTGAAAGCACATTTTTTAACAAAGAAGGGGCACCTGGGTGGCTCAGTCGGTTAAGCGTCCTACTTCAGCTCAGGTCGTGCTCTCACAGTTCATGAGTTCGAGCCCCACGTCACCACAGATTCCAATCCTGCTTCAGATTCGGTGTCTCCCTCTCTCTCTGCCCCTCCCCTGCTTGAGCTGCTGCTCTTTCTCTCTCTTTCTCTCCCCAAAATAAAGAAATAAACACTTAAAAAATAAAATAAATATTGGGGCACTTGGGTGGCTCAGTTAGTTAAGTGTCTCACTCTTGGTTTTGGCTCATGGGTTTGAGCCCCAACAGGGGCTCTGCACGGGACCCTGCTTGGGATCCTCTCCCCTCTGACTGCCCCTCCCCTACCTCAAATTAACTAAACTTTATTTAAAAAATTTTTAATAGTTTATTTATTTTTAAGAAAGAGAGAGAGAAAGAGAGAGAGAGAGAGAGTGGGGGAGGGGCAGAGAGAAAGGGAGACACAGAATCCAAACCAGGCTCCAGGTTCCAAGCTGTCAGCACAGAGCCTGATGCTGGACTCGAACCCAGGAACTGCGATATCATGACCTGAGCCTAAGTCAAACACTAAACCGACTTAGCCCCACAGGTGCCCCAATTAAAAAAACTTAAAAAAAATTAAAATAAAATAAAGAAATATTTAATGGAATAGTCACTTTAAGTAAAAGGCAAAGGGAGAATTATTCAGTGAAAAGGCAGACAATTAATTATCAGAGGGGATTAAAAATTATAAATCAGTGTCATAACATATATCCATGTATTTCCTATGGCAACATGAACTAAAAATAATTAAAAATAATTGATTAAAATTAACCATAAGATGGGGTGCCTCGGTGACTCACTCAGTTGTTGAGCGTCCAACTTTGGCTCAGTCATGATCTTATGGTTCCTGAGCTCAAGCCCCACCTAGGGCTCTGTGCTGACAGCTCAGAGCCTGGAGCCTGCTTTGAATTCTGTGTCTCCCTCCCTCTCTCTCTCCCTGCCCCCCCCCCACTTGCGCTCTGTTTCTCTCTATCTCTCTCAAAGATAAGTAAACATTAAAAAAATAAATCATAAGGGAAACCTGGGTGGCTCAGTCGGTTAAGTATCTGACTTAGCTCAGGTCATGATCTCGCAGTCTGTGAGTTCGAGACCCACGTCGGGCTCTGTGCTGACAGCTCAGAGCCTAGACTCTGCCTCAGATTCTGTGTCTTCCCCTCTCTCTGCCCCTCCTCTGCTCATGCTCTGTCTCTCTCTCTCTCTCAGTAATAAATAAACATTAAAATTTTTTTAATAAATCCTAAGATAAATATAAGTAAGAAACATCCTTCTACACATCAATACCTGCTTTGAAAATAATTCTGGGAAAAGATTAATGGGTTAAAAACTACATAGATTTAATAAAGATTAAAACTATACTCCATCAAATGATATACTTTAAATATTAGTATATTAATAATAAATGTACTGGTAGAAAATCATCAAAGAGTTAGAGTAAGCATTTATTGGCATATATGTTTCACAAAGACCGCAATGTTGATGCTTCATTCATCACAGTAGGTTCTCAAGAAATATTGTTTAAACTTACTGATGAAGAAATAAAAGAGCCAACAAACACATGAAAAGAAAGGTTCCAGCTTCACTAATAATCAGACAAATAAAAACTAAATGAACTACCATATTTAGGTCTCTCAAACAAAAATCATACAGAAGTAAAACCATGGCTATTTAAGACTTGCAAGAATGTAATGGCCATAGCGCTCACAATCTAGAAACACAACGGCGCTAAAGATTTGCGTGTCATTTGCTAATTCTTAGACTAGAAATTTATACAGATCAATCTTCTTCAGAAATGTACTCTTGACCCACCTGAATGGTTCTCCTGACTAATTGTCCTCTGATGGATATTTCTTCTTGCCCAACATCATCTTCTGTCTGCACTTACCTTCATTTGAATTATTTAGTGAACCTATTTTTTTTTCCTTTGCATACTGGTGAAAGCATTAGTTTGTTAAATTGCTCTGTTTTATTTTTTATTTTATTTTCCTAAACTATATTAAAAATTGAGGTTTTCATGTTTTAAAATGGGAATGCTTTAATGCACTGTGGACTGGTGTCAAGCGGCATAATCTGATGACAAAAAGAACTTCGGTGATATAAAATATTAATGATGCCAAGTGACCTTCTCACGTCCCATGCAAATGATGATTTGTAGTAGTTCTGAAAGAGAAAAGTGGTGGATAAAAATTAAGTCATCAAAAGACAATGTAAACAAGAACACAAATAAATATCCTTCACTAGCAAGTGGCAATATATTTGTAACACAAATAGATTCATTGCTTGATTTCTTTCTAGGTGTATGTAATATAAATAGAATTATAAACTGTTAATATAAATAGAATTCTTGTTCTCATGTTGAACATGAAAATTGTTTTTCAACAATACTTCTAAGATCTGAAATATGAGGGAAAAAACGAAGTCTAGGGACTAAGTAGAATAATTTAGTCTGGAAAAAAATCCGCGGTAATTAGTATATTACTTGATTAGAAAGTTACACATGAGGGACGCCTGGGTGGCTCAGTCGGTTAAGCATCTGACTTCAGCTCACGTCATGATCTTGTGGTCCATGAGTTCGAGCCCTGCATCGGGATCTGTGCTGACAGCTCAGAGCCTGCAGCCTGCTTCAAATTCTGTGTCTCCCTCTCTCTCTTCCCCTCCCCCACTCATGCTCTGTCTTCTCTCTGTTGCTCAAAAATAAATAAATATTAAAATTTTTTTTAAAAGAAAGTTACACACGAGTTAATTATTTTGGCTACCTTACCCAAAGTTACTAATATGTTGTGAAACAGGGAGATTGTATATTTGATGTTGTTCAAAGCTATTTTATGCTAATGAATAAAAATATTATTTTTCCTTTTTATGATAGAAATATGATCAAATATTTAAGGTGTAGCTTTGTAAGTTTGAATATGTAGGAAATGACAAAATAATATCTTTTTTAAAGATTATTTATTTATTTATTTTACAAATAGTTCATTGTCAAGTTGGTTTCCATATAACACCCAGTGCTCATCCCCACAAGTGCCCTCCTCCATGCCCATCTCCCCCTTCCCCCCCACACCCATCAGTCCTTGGTTTGTTCTCAGCATTCAAGAGTCTCTCATGGTTTGCCTCTCTTCCTCTACCCCACTATTTCTCCCCTTCTTCTCCCCCATGGTCCTCCGTTAAGTTCGCCCTAGTCCTTGTATACGTGCAAACACATGGTATTTGTCCTTCTCTGCCTGACTTATTTATTTCGCTCAGCATAACACCCTCAAGGTCCATCATTTTTTGCTACACATGGCCAGATTTCATTCTTTCTCATTAAATGTTAACAGCTAGGATAGAACTGCTTTCCTATACTTATATTCCA
>NW_024080757.1:793878-866378 GCF_003009895.1 Hyaena hyaena
TGAGGATTTTTGCATCCGTATTCATCAAGGATATTGGCCTATAGTTCTCTTTTTTTGCTGGATCTCTGTCTGGCTTGGGAATCAGAGTGATGCTGGCTTCATAAAATGAGTCTGGGAGTTTTCCTTCTATTTCTATTTTTTGGAATAGCTTGAGAAGAATGGTTATTAATTCTGTTTTAAATGTCTGGTAGAATTCCCCAGGGAAGCCATCAGGTCCAGGGCTCTTATTTGTTGGGAAATTTTTGATAACTGATTCGATTTCTTCACTAGTTACGGGTTTGTTCAGATTTTCTATTTCTTCCCGTGTGAATTTTGGTCGTGAGTGTGTGCTTAGGAATTCGTCCATTTCTTCTAAGTTGTCCAATATGTTAACATATAGTTTTTCAGAGTATTCCCGGATAATTGCTTGTATTTCTGAGGGGTTGGTTGTAATCAGTTATTTTCATTCATGATTTTGTCTATTTGGGTGCTCTCTCTTTTCTTTTTGAGAAGCCTGGCTAGAGGTTTGTCAATTTTGTTTATTTTTTCAAAAAACCAACTCTTGGTTTGATTGAAATGTTCAACTGGTTATTTGGTTTCTCTATTGTTTATTTCTGCCCTGATTTTTACTATTTCTCTTCTCCTACTGGGTTTGGGGTGCTCTTGTTTCTCTCCCTCTAGTTCCTTTAGGTGAGCTGTTAGATTTTGGACTTGCACTTTTTTTAATTTCTTGAAACAGGCCTGGAGTGCAATGTACTTTCCTCTTAGGACTGCCTTTGCCGCATTCCATAGAGTTTGGATTGTTGTGATTTCATTTTCATTTGTTTCCATATATTTTTTAATTTCTTCTCTAATTGCCTGATTGGCCCATTCATTCTTTGGTAGGGTATTCTTTAACCTTCATGTTTTTGGAGGTTTTCCAGACTTCTTCCTCTGATTGATTTCAAGTTTCATAGCATTATGATCTGACAGTGTGCATGGGATGATCTCAATTCTTTTATATTTATTGAGGGCTGCTTTATGTCCCAGTATGTGATCTATCTTGGAGAATGTGCCATGCGCACTTGAGAAGAAAACGAATTCTCTGGCCTCAGGATATAGAGTTCTGAATATATCTGTCAGCTCCATCTGGTCCAATGTGTCATTCAAGTCTATTGTTTCTTTAGTGATTTTCTGTCTGGTTGATCTATCCATTGCTGTAAGTGGAGTATTAAAGTCCCCTGTTATTAGCACATTCTTATCTATAAGGTTGTTTCTGTTTCTGTTCTGATTAATTGTTTTAAATATTTAGGTACTCCTATATTCGGTGTGTAGACATTTATAATTGTTAGTTCTTCCTGATGGATAGACCCTGTAATTATTATATAATGCCCTTCTTCATCTCTTGTTATTGTCTTTACTTTAAAGTCCAGTTTGTCTGATATAAGAATAGCTACTCCAGCTTTATTTTGACTTCCTGTAGCATGATATATATTTCTCCATCCCCTTACTTTTAATCTGAAGTCTAAATCTTCCAGTCTAAAATGAGTTTCTTGTAGACAGCAAATAGATGGATTTTGGTTTTTTTATCCATTATGCTACCCTATGTCTTTTGATTGGAGCATTCAGCCCATTTACATTCAGTGTTGATATATGTGGGTTTAGAGTCATTGTGTCCTTTGTGGGATTCATACTTGTGGTGGTGTCTCTGGTATCTTGCATTCCTTGCAACACTTCCCTCAGAGTGTTCCCCTCAGGATTTCTTGTAGGGCTGGCTTAGTTGTGACAAATTCTTTCAATTTTTGTTTATTTGGAAAGACTTGTATCTCTCCTTCTATTCTGAATGACAGGCTTGCTGGATAGAGGATTCTTGGCTGCATATTTTTTCTGTTCATCACATTGAAGATCTCCTGCCTTTCCTTTCTGACCTGCCGAGTTTCAGTAGATAGGTCTATAACCACTCTGATAGGTTTCCCTTTGTATGTTAGGGCCCTTTTCTCCCTAGCTGCTTTCAAAATTCTCTCTTTGTCCTTATATTTAGCCAGTTTCACTATATGTCATGCAGAAGATCGATTCAAGTGACATCTGAGGGGAGTTGTCTGTGTCTCTTGAATTTCAGCTTCTACTTCCCTCTCCAGGTTGGGGAAGTTCTCTGCTATAATTTGTTCCAGGACTCCTTCAGCACCTTTCCCTCTCTCTTCCTCTTATGGAATTCCTATGATACGGATATTGTTCCATTTGATTGTATTGCTGAGCATTGTATCCATGTTCCTGGATCAGTTTATCTCTTTTTTTGTCAATTTCTTCTTTTTCTATAATAGTGTCTTCTAAATCACTTATTCTCCTTCTGCCTCTTCAATCCGTGCATTGGACTCCTCCAGTTTATTATGTATCTCATTTATCCCATTTTTTAATTCACCATAACATTTTTAAGTTCCATAGTGTTTGTAGCCATAGTTTCTCTGATGTCCTCCATGCTTTTTTCAAGCCCGGCAATTAATTTTATGATTATTGTTCTAAATTCTTGCTCAGTTATGTTGCTTATATCTGTTGACCAGTTCTCTAGCTGTCATTTCTTCCTGGAGTTTCTTTGGAGGAGAGTTCTTCCATTTCATCATTTTGGTTAGCTTTCTCTCTCTTGTTACTTTTAAAAGCTTGTTGTACACACGGCCCCTACCAGTTCTGCTATATTAGAGAGAGCTCTTTTCAGTGTTCAGGGCCTGTCTGTTCAGGAAGTGTACTTTGGATGGTGTCTCTTGGTTTCTCTTGTTGAGCATTTGGTTATTTTGTTTCCCTACTGGTAGTGGTATTTGGGACTCTCCACCATGTGTAGTTTGGCTTGTTTCTTGAGGCAGCCCTGGAAAAAGAAAACAGACAACCACAGAGGGAACACAGGTACACAAACGCACAGACAAAACCAATAAGCACGCAAACCCAGGCTCAGGTAAAAACAGCTAGAACAACAACAAAACATCTATCTGGAGGGGATGGGTGTGGTTAGGTGTAGGCAGGTCTTGCCTGCACTGTGTTGGCTGGCCGCTCCCTGAGGCCCCTCCTTGGTGCTTGTGGGGAGAAGAATGGCGTCGCCCCAGTCCCTTCTCAACCAAGCATTGGAAATCACTTCTTCGGGTCCGATCTCCCTGTGCTGAGGACGTAGCCAAGGTGCGCTGAGTTCTATGCCCCACACCCCGCCTGTTTCCAGGTTCCAGAGTGCGGGCTTTGTTATACCGCCCTGAACAGTCCCGCAGGTTGCTGCTTCCCTGTTGCCTGGGGGTCGAGTGGGGGGTGGGGGGAGTGTCGCAGCCTCAGATCCGCCGGGGTCAAGCAGGGATACAACCCGAGTGAGTTCGGGGAATGTAGCAACTTCAGGTCCATGTAGTCCACGTCGCTGCAGCGCGCTGCCGCTGTTTCACCAGGCCCCTCCAGCTTCACCGGGTCCCGCCACCGCCGCTTCAGCGGGCCGCTGTCACTCGCACCACTGCCACTTCACCCGGCGCTGGGACCGCCTCCGCAGGCGTTGCTGCCGGTTCACCGGGCCACCGTCATGGACGGTGCTGGGCGCGCGACAGTTCAGTTTTTCCTGGCACCTTCTGGGACCAGGGCACCAAGTTGAAAGTCAGCACCCCAGCCAGAGCTACAAAACACTGTCTTTCCAGGCCAAGGTTTTCCCTCTTCTCCAGGGACAGTTCTATGAGCAATCTCGGCTTTTCTTTCCTTTCCCTGGACTCGCGGCAGCTCGCCCCCACTCACCTGTCAATCACTCCCCGCAGCTGCACGCGAGCCGGGCTCCCTCCCCTCCCTCCGTGTCTCTGGTCCCGTCCCGCTTATATCTTCCCCAGTTTGCACTCACGCACTTGTGAGGTTTGCTTCCCCATGTACTCTGTCTCTTCCTCTTCCCAAACTCCTGCTGCTCAGAGTCCTACGACTTCAGGCCTTCTCTGTTCGAGAGACAGGTGCAGGCGAAATGTTCGGAGCTCCTTACTCCTCCGCCATCTTGCCCGGAAGTCCAAAATAATATCTTTAATCGACTTTATTTAGGTATGATTTACATTCACCTCTTTTAAATGTTCATTGAGGTTGAAAATGTATACACCTACACATCCATTTATATACCTCTGTTTTAGGTAGACAGATACAGATAGTGTGTCCTTTGTGTGTATGGTTCTATGATTATGAAGGCCCCTGTAGACCAGTGTGATCATCCTCACAAGCATGTAAGTGAGTAGTTCCATAATCCAAGAAAATTCCTTCATCTTGTTCCTTTGTAATCAAATGACCCTATTTGATCAAATGCCATGGTTAACCCAATCTATCAACCTGCCGTTCATCTGATGTCTTTTTTATACCAGAGGGATGGATCCCGGTCCTAGTGGGCTAATTTATGAATACTCTTTCTCAATTTATGAAACTCTTCTTTCAAAAAGAGAGAAATGTCAGCTCTCAAAATTTATTATAATCGCATAACAAAATTACACAGTATCCAGCCGACAAGTTATTCCATTATTGAATATAAGAGGCAAATACTTCTGGAAAATAGTCCTATAGTTGAAAACATATGGAGCACAATCTGTGGAGTTACATTTTAGAAATTGTGATGCAAGATGAAAAGATAAATAAACATTGAACTTCAGTCAGCATTTAATCCAATGGCTTCAAATAACTTTATCAATAGAAACTATTAATCTTTGCAAACAGAGAGCTTAAGATATGAATGCAGTCCAAAACTCACTGTACACAGTAGGACTACATCACATGGATCACTTTGTTTTGAAGTTTATATATTTATTTTGAGAGAGAAAGAGAGAGAGCACAAGTGGGTGGGGGGGATTAGAGACAGAGGGAGAGACAGAATCCCAAGTAGGGCTCAATCTCATGAACTATGAGATCATGATCTGAGCTGAGACCAAAAGTCAAATGCTTAACCAGCTGAGCCACCCAGTCACCCCTCACATGGATTCTTTAGAAGCAATCCATTCAAATTTATCTCTTGGCATAATTAGATTTCTCTGAAGTAAAATCGTTCTTTTAGTGTCTGTTTTTGTTTGTTTTCTGGGCATAAAGGAAACCTATCAAATGAGTTTCACATCGAGATGATCTCCCATAAACTCGAAAAAATATATATGGTAATGCTGGTTCCCCTTCACCAGAGTGATGTCTCTCTGGCTCAGTGATTTGAAGCTGACTGAGAGCTTCTATAGGTGCCTGTTTTGCATTTCAGTTTATTATAGTCATTGGAAGACATTAGTCTAACAGCTCTTTTGAATTGATTGCTTCCTCCATTTGCATGAACTATCCTATGAGTTCTTGTATTAAACAATTTCCGTGTGACTTCATTAAATGATAAAATCTTACTGCAGACATATATGCCCTCAACTCAAGTTTAGCTCTTATATTACAAATGAGAGAATGAAGGGAATTTTTTTTCCTATTGTAATAGCTCATTTATTTCCCTTCTGTTGTCACGCCCTTGGGCTCTCCAACAAGTAGATTGCCATATAAAGATAGACCTAAATATCCAACCTGATGGATCCTACTTTCATCTGACTCTGCCACAGAGCCTTCTATGATTCACAGAGATTTTCTAACAAGTGGTGGGTAATGGCCATGAAAGCCGTGTCCTTAGAATGTGCTCTTTACATGCTGTCTCTTCTCTATTGCCATATTTTCCGTGTAGCATTGGAGAAAATAAAAGACAACTTGAACATTGACTGATGTCTCGTAGAAAGAGATTCAGCAAGCAGATAAAATTCTGTATTTACATTTACACTACTCAGATGGATAAAAGTATATGAGTAGAGGCATTAACTATGTTTTTTCTAACCTCCAGATTGGTACTGTTCACTCAGCTGTTACTGATTTTGCTATTCCATGAGTATTTCCCCATTTGTCACCTACAATGCACGGTATTTCAAGGAGGGTAAATCTTGAAGGTATATGGCAAATGCAAGCCTAATTTCCCTTTGAAACTACCTAAATATTCAGTAATTCCTAATAGAAATGTACCTTAAAATTATTAGTTATTATGATTGTTCTTAATATTTTATTAGAGTTTACTGTTATATAATGTGCCCTAGTTGACCTGCAACAGATAAATTAAGGTATATTTTTCTACTAGTTCCTCTTTCTGTTACCTTCATTTTGGCCAGATCCACCTGTCAGTTTTATGGTATTGTATATACAGCTCCAAAGTCTTCATAATAAGGGAGCAACTGTATCCAATTATTCTGACTCATCCTTGAATATAATACTTTGTTTTCTAATCCTGTTCATTTTTTTCTGATTGTGTAGTTAATAATACTATCTAATATGATATCTGTTTCATAGAGATTCCCTTGCAATTTTCTTGCATAAGTGTTCTAATGGGGAGCTCCCTAGGAAGGTTTTATCCACTTATATTAAAAAATCTCAGTTTAATTGCAGTATGTTATGTTGGAAGATAGAAAGGAGTCATGGAGATGTGATGTACCAGTCCGTATTCTGCTCTGTGATTTCACCAGAAATGCTGTCAATAACATCAACAATGATCTTGATGTAAACCATTCAGACACATGTTTTCAGTCCCTGTATTGCCGGACCTTTCCATCTTTTATGAGACGGAAGCTTGTGGCTTCTCCGGTGTGTATTCTCAGGTGACTTCGCCAGATACTTTAATGTTCATATTGTTTTGTCTGTGTGCTTGGGCTGTCTTCTCTTACCCGAACATATCTCAGCCAGTCTTGAAACTCTCAATTACTATCTCCACCTCAATCTATCTCAGATCTGTTCCCTTGGTTGGTGCCTGACTCTTGACCTTGGTATCTACAGATTAGATGAAGAGTATCTGTATATATACACACATATACACGTAGTATATACATATTTACATAGCATATACATATATAGAGATAAAGATATTCTATCTTTGCCTATATCCAGACTGTGAAGATAATCTCTTTTACTTTTCTAGAAGCTGGTGGTTTTAACTTGCACATGTAGGACTATGATCTCTCCTAAATTAATTTTTATATATGATTTGAGGTAAGGTAAATATTTTTTTTTAATATTGACGCATCCAATTTTTTTTCATGTATCCAGTTGTTATAGCACCATTGGTAAAGAAACTTCCCTTTCCCCACTAAATTTTTCTGGCACTAAATTTTGTCAAAATCAATTTGCGTTCGTACTGTTCACCTGCTTCTAGACTCTATATTCTGTCTATTCCTCTCTTTATATATTTTTTATGCCAATATCGCTGTGTCGTGATGATGGTAGTTTTGTAGTAAGTCTGGAAGTCAGTAGTTTAAGTTTTCAATTTTATTTTCCATTTCCAAGATTGCTTCAGGTTCTTCTGAGCTCTTGGATTTCCATATAAATTTGAGAAACTCTTTGTCAGTTTCTACAAAAATGTTTGCTGAGATTATGGTTTTGATTGCATCGAATCTATAAATCAATTTGTGGATAACTTATTTCTTAACATGCATATACATTCATTTATGTCTCCTTTAACTTAGAACCATTTTTGCATTTTTTAGAGAAGTAGTGTACCAGATGTTATTTATTTCTAAGTATTTTTGACACTATTATAAAGAGAGGTTTTAAAATTTCATTTCCCAGTTGTTTACCACTAGTATATAAAAATATAATTGAATATGTATATTGTTAAATCTATCCCACACATTTTAATATTCTTAGGTATTGTTTTTATTTCAATTTCTAACTGTTCCTTAACATTATTTGAAAAATGCAAATGCTTTTGTATTTTCATCTTGTAATCTTTGATCTTGTTAAATTTGCTTATTACTCCTAGAAATTTCTTATAGATGCCTTATGACTTTCATGTAGACAATTGGGTTATTTTCAAAAACAGTTTCAATTTTTAAAATATATGTATATTTCTTGCTTTCTAGGTTTATCTTGTACCTTCTTTGCCCTAGAACTGGAATCACCCATTTCCCAAAAAAGCCCAAATGGTATGAGGAAACAAATTAGTATCTCTGGGCCCTCAGTTATACTGGGACAATGTTACTTCTAGGCTCTTTTACTGAAAAAAGGATTCAAATCCCATTAGTTTTTGTTGGTATTTTCAATTCAGTTTTAGTATCTTAGTATTTCACTTAGTTTTTCTGTTCTTGATTCTTAACACCATTAACATAATGTGTTAATTATCTGGTCCCTCAATGAAAAAGGACTTGTTTCAAAATAGCAACAAATAAAATTATCAAGACAACGTTTTTATCAAAACCACTTTTAACAAAAGCTACTTACAAATTTAATTTTGTTCTTTTTTTTCTATTAAACATCAGCCTCCTAAGTGTGGATAGCCAAAGTTTTTCTTTATTCTAATGCTTTTATTTCCAGTTTAGATGAAGTGGATTAATTTTAATGGCATTTGATATGAATTGATTTTTCTATGTATTTATGTTACTATATACAATATGTATAGTAATATATAATATATACTTTATATATAGTAATTTATAATATTACATATAGCATATATAACATGTATAATATGTACATATGTCTTATTTTGTATTTGGTTGGGGTATTTTTAGAATTTTAATCAAGTTAACAGATATTTTTTAATGTTTTATTTATTTCGGAGAGAGAGCGAGAGAGACAGCATGAGCAGGGGAGGGTCAGAGGCAGAGGGAGATACAGAATCTGAAACAGGCTCCAGGTTCTGAGCTGTCAGCACAGAGCCCAACGCAGGGCTCAAAACCACAAACTGTGAGATCATGACCTGAACCAAAGCTGGACGCTTAACCGACTGAACCCCCAGACACCCCAAATTTTGACCAATTTTAAAAATAGTTTATTTATTTTCATTATTCAAGTCTCAAAACTATATAGAAAATATTTCACATAGAAGTTTTGCTTCCACTCCTGAGCCTTTCCCACATTACACGTATCTGTCCAAATAGAACTGCTTGTGGGAGCAAGAAACTACACTTTATATCCCTCTCCCAGCATACACATTCTCTATAAATCATTACTTTCATCTGTACTTACTATTCTTCTGTAGTTTCATTTTTGCAAATAGTACCAAGTTCGCTCTTCCTTTTTCTTCCCCAAAAGGAGTAAGTATATCACATAATATATACTACTTTGCTCCTTGCTAATAGGGCCTGGAAACCTCTCTGATTTACTCTATAGGAATGATCGGAGAGGGGGCAAGATGGCGGAGAAGTAAGGAGCTCCGTACTTGCACTCGCGCCCATACTCTATAGGAATGATCCTCATTTTTAACACACATAGCTAATGTGATACACAAGGGACTCTGGGAAACAACACTCCACCCTCCCTCCAGAGGTCCTCACAGAAGCCCTGTAGGGAGGCCACATAAAGCTGTGTCACACCACGTCCCCCTCTGTGGAAGCACTCACTCCCTCAGCTGTTGATGGGGTTGGTACACTTCGCAGTCAACACAACCTTTGTTAAAACTTCCCTTTGGTTGATGGGCCTCACCCCATGCCACAGTCCTTCCCAGTGCTTGCTGGATACACAAGTTCAAATGCAAATCCTGTCTCCAGTTTGAAAGGACCCTGGTGGGGAAACCATCCTTCTCCATGCTTGCATTAAAATTGGCTGAGGGTGGTGCCTGAGTGGCTCAGTCGGTTAAGTGCCAGACTTTGGCTCATGGCATGGTGGCTTTGAGCCCCACCTCTGGCTCTGTGCTGACAGTCAGAGCCTGGAGCCCGATTCAGATTTTGTGTCTCCCTCTCTCTCTGCCCCTCCCCTGCTCACAAGCTGTCAGTCTCTCAAAAATAAATAAACATTAAAAAAAAATTGGCTGAGGCCTTTGTGTGATATTGTCACACTTAAACTTGTCTCCTACCCAATCCCATAAACTACACTCTCCATGACACTTCCTGTACACAGTTACCTTACAGCTTCCGCTTCCCAAGGAGCCCAACCTGTGACATGTCATGAAGTACATTCTGTTATGATCTCAAGTTTATAGCTGGGAAACATTTTTATTAAGTTTTTATTTTAATTTCAGTATGGTGAACACATAGAGTAATATTAGTTTCACGTGTACAAAACAGTACAACCTTGGATTGCGAGTAACTTGTTCTGCGAGTGTTACATAAGATGAGCAAACATTTCCAATAAATTTTAACTTGATAAGCGAACAACATCTTGCGATACGAGTCGAATGTGATGCTGAATGTTTCATGATCACAACTGAGCCAATGGTTCTTGAAGTTCACTCTGATGTACAAATGTTTTCAATTACAGGCTTGTTTCTGGAATGATTTACGCTTGCAGACCGAAGCTTTACTGTATAGTGATTCAACACTTCCACACAACAGTCAGTGCACATCATGACAAGTGCCCTCCTTAATCCCCATCACCCGTTTTCCCCACCTACCTTCTGGTAACCATCAGTTTGTTCTCCATAGTTAAGAGTCTATTTCTTGGTTTGTCTCTGTCTCTCTCTGTCTTTTTTTCCCTTAGCTCATTTGTTTGTTAAATTCCATATATGAGTGAGATGATATGGCATCTGTCTTTCCCTGACTTATTTTGCTTTAATGTTATCCTCTCTAGCTTCATCCATGTCATCCCAAATAGCATGATTTCATTCTTTTTTATGGCTGAATGACATTCCATACATCCTCTTTATTCATTCATCTATGGATGAACTTTTGGACTGCCTCCATAATTTTGCTATTGTAATAATGCTGTAATAAGTATAGGGGCACAAGTATCCCTTTGAATTAGTGTTTTTGTATTCTTTCGTAAATAGCCAGTAGTGAGTGTTGGATCGTAGGATAGTTGTATTTTAACTTTTTGAGGAATAGTTCCATACTGTTTTCCACAGTGGCTGCACCACATTCTCACCAACAGCGCAGAAGGATTCCCCTTTCTCCACATCCTCACCAACACCTGTTGTTTCTTGTGTTGTTGATTGTAGCCACTCTGACAGGTATGAAGTGATATCTCATTGTAGTTTTGATCTGAATTTCCCTGATGATGGGTGATGTTGAGCATCTTTTTATGTGTCTGTTGACCATAGACAATGGGAAAATTGATATATTCACTAGGCAAGTCACTGCCCCAAAGCATCAGCTGAAAACCAATAGAGTCTGGATTCATACACAAGCATTTCTGTGCCATTGTATCCACTCGGCAGCACACCTGATTCTCTGACCTCAGCAACTGCCCCCACCCTCTGTGCGGAAACACTGAAACTTCCTTCTAATGGATTTTCTTTGCCTTTATTCCTGCCACCCTCTCTAGTCTACAGAGTGGTCTTACAAAATATCAAAAGAGAAAACTCACCCACATAAAAAATCTTATGTACACTCTTCTTGGGTACAAGACAGAATTCAGAGTTTTCATGGCACATAGAGCTCTCCCTTTGCTAGGGACTAAACTTTCTGTCCCTACAATCCACATGTGGGAGTCTTGCTCCCAGTATGACTGTATTTCGAATTAGAGCCTTCAACAAAAGATGAAGGTTAAGTGAGATCATAAAGGTGAGGTCATAATCCAGGAAGCACAAAGGAAAGGCCACGTGAGCCGTCTACAAGCTAGAAGGCTCTCACCAGAACCCAACCACACTGACACTCTGCTCTTAGAATTTCAGCCTCCAGAACTGAGAAAATGAATGTCTGTTGTTTAAGCCACTCCAGTCGTGGCGTTTTGCTACGGCAGCCTGAACAGGCTAAGACGCCATTATTCCACCTCTGCGTTTTCTTCAGACCTCCTTTCTCCCTCCTTCCTCCTGCCCTCCTCAAGCCACTGTGCTCCAGATGCACCTACTCTCTTCATCTGAATGAGCTCTGTCTACCACCTTCATCAGAAGAGCTGCTTCTTCAGCCTTGGTCTCCTCTTAAAGTTAACTATGTAGAGGAGCCTTTCTGAGCCCCTCATTAGGTTAGCTCCATTTATTCATTAGGTTTCATCGTACCTGTACTTACCCATTTATAATGGTCACGATGTTTGTGATAATTGGGATTTTTTTATTGTCTTGGTTTAATTTTTTTAACATTTATTTATTTTTGAGAGACAGAGAGAAACAGAGCACCATCTGGGGAGGGGCAGAAAGAGAGGGAGACACAGAATCCCAAGCAGACTTCAGGCTCTGAGCTGTCAGCACAGAGCCCAAGGTGGAGCCTCAGACTCAACAAACCATGAGATCGTGACCTGAGCTGAAGTTGGATGCTTAACTGACTGAGCCACCCAGGCACCCCTATTTTGTTCACTTTTTATTGAAGTATAACCTACACTGAAAAAAACACACATATCATAAGTGCACCACTCTGTGCTCATGAAGTGCACACATTTATGTCACCAGCATCCAGATTTCAAAAACGGAACATGACAGCACCCAGAAGCCTCTTGGGTTCTCTCCATTGACCATCTTCTCTTGCCTGCCATGATCATGAGCCTACTGTCTTAACACTTTTGTGTCGTGTAATGTGTTTTCAGTTTAATTCTGCTGAACTGTGTTTCCCAGAATTCCCTTTCCTATAAGTTTTCAAAGCGTGTAAGGTGCAAAAGCAGTCCTTATGTGAGATTGGGATTCCAGGAGGGATGTGGCGGCTGGTTGGTAGCTCACATACACGGTTGCTAATTGCAAGCTCACATCCATCGTGTGAGGCGGCAGCCTGTCCTGTGACTACTCCAGCTCCCTCTTCACCCCACGCAGCTCCCCCAGCTGCTGGGTCAGGGGTGTGATGAAGAGCCCTGGACTCTGCAGGCTGCCCATACTCCTACCATCAGAGGCAACAAACCTGGCATGGGTTCCAGTCTGTCCTCAGGGGCTCTGGGTCATGCTTCCAGCCTGTGCTTTCCATCACGCACTTTAAATTCATTTCCCTCAACTGCCCACCCTATGGACCTCAAGCTCCTGCATCATCACTACAGACTCTCTCCCAACTAGGTAAATTCATGTTCTTATAAGAAATCATATGTATGTGGGGCGCCTGGGTGGCTTAGTCGGTTAAGCGTACGACTTTCGCTTGGGTCATGATCTCGCGGTTCGTGGGTTCGAGCCCCGCGTCGGGCTCTGTGCTGACTGCCCGCTCAGAGCCTGGAGCCTGTTTCAGTCTGTGACTCCTTCTCTCTCTGACCCTCCCCTGCTCACGCTGTCTCTCTCTCTCTCTCCCCTAGAAATAAATAAAACATTAAAAAAAAATTAAAAAAAAAAAGAAATCATATGTATGTATGTATGTATGTATCTATCTATCTATCATCTATGTATTATCTATCTGCTCATGTATTATCTATCTATCCATCTATCCATTCATCCATCTATGTATTATCTATCTATCTATCTCTATATAAGGTTTTTCTTCCCTCACTGAAATTTGTAATTACTCATATAAAGTTCATATTCTCACCTAGCCTGAAAGTCTCACGATGTCAGGGATCATTCTCCATTCCCTCCTGTCTAAAATTGGCCCAAATAAGTGGCCATGCTACCCACTACTATGAGGTGAAAATGGTGCCTTCCATGGCCTGCCAACATTACACACCCTTCCTTCAGTCATATCAGCATTTAGTGTTGGGTATCCATTCCCTTCTCTCTCTGTCTCTGTCCCTCTCTCTCTTTTACACACACACACACACACACACACACACACACACACACACCCCAGTATAGGGAACAATTTCTTTTGCAATGGGACTATCGCCAGAAATTAGCATGGACCAGGAATTTTCTCTTTGCAAAATGGAATTCTCTTTGGAGGCTTTTTAGTTACTAACCCTTATAACAAAATCATATGGAAAATAAAAGGGCACTTTGTAAAACCCTCAATTATGTCCTTACGATATACTCTGTTTGGATCAACTCCACAAAAATAAAACTGATATTTTGTCTGCCCATGACTCTCTCCCAGAAGCTCCTTCCCAACCCAAATTTTGTCTGCTATGATTAACTCAAGATCTTACTGTATTCGTCAGTCTAAACCTTACCCTCTCCTCCAAAACTCTCTTTTTGACTTCTCTCTCTAAACTACAGCCAGCACACCCCATTCCGGTTTTCAGTACACCATGTAGTTATAAAGTATTGCTGTTTAAAAGAAGTATGATTCCTCACTTGTCCCTAAAGATGTCCTTCCTTTGTCTTATTCTTTTTAGCATCTCAGTGCACAGCTCACTTCTTGGTGCCTTTGCTTACTAAATAACAAAAAAGCAAATAAATTCTCGTCCAGGGAACTATTCTTAGACTCAAGTGAAATATCAAGTATTCCCTGTCCACATCACCTTAGAAGGATACCCAAGAATGAAATCAAGTAAAGTCCTATTTTCTGGAAGTTATCCATAGAACAGTGATGATGATGTCGTTTGCTGATATCACCTGGTGGTGCAGAAAATGTCATTCTTTACCAGTATACATGATTTTTCCATGCTTTGAAGGCTTTCCGCAGTGAAGCTTCTGTGGTTTCTGGGGTGTGCACCTTCTAATTGGCCTCAGGGACTGAGCTTGTACTGGCAATCTCTGAGCCTGCGCCTAATAATCTTCCAAACCATGGTCCTTCCTCACCCCGCTAGCAGAGATGCTTTCAGTGGTTACAGTTGTTTGTAGTGAGGCTCTGGAATTGCCATCCTACCGTCTCACAGGTCAAAATGTCTCAGGGCCCCAAATGGATTCCTCTCATCGCAGACACCCCACCATTTGCTTCCCCCAAATCCAACTTGCAAATCCGCGTGCTTCTCTTCGTATAATCCTGATGATTATTGTTGGAATTTTGGCAAAGCTAACTTGACTTTTAAGTTGGAGGTAAGGGTGGTGTAGACATTGGTGGTTAGGTGGAGACCAAGGGCAACCAGGGGGAAATATTAAGCTAATATCTGCAGATAGGGAGAAGCAGTACCTAAATATGCTGCTCTATCACAGGAAAACTCAGAGAAGAGCATCAGGTCATAATTATCCATGTGAATGAGGTAAGAGAAATAATAGGCAGAGCCTCAGTACTTAGGCATTAGAAATTACTGACATGTATCAGAACTTTTCATTAGAATGACACTAGAATTACTTGGAGAGTCTGTGTAGGGCTGAGGAACACTCACGGCAGTACTGTGGGCCATTTGTCCTTTCTGAGGTCTTGTTTGTCTCCTCCTCAGGATGCATGCGTAGTGTGAATTTATATTAAAAAAGAAAAAAAAAACTTTTGTTGAGGAGCTAAACTCTAGCTTTGGGAGTTGGGGGGGGGGGGGCTGAGGTGAGAAGCAGGCAAATTAAAATAAGAATTGAAGGTCATCACTGTAGGGGCTCCTGACCTCCAGCAGGAAACATGTGTCTCAGGTTTTAACCAAAGCAACGGAGGTAAGGGGATGATCAGATATATGTGGGTCAGAATGTTTTGTGTCTCACTTTCAATTGAACTGTGCAATTCAAGTACATCTCACTAGTCTAACAAAGAGCACTTTGAAAGTAAAATCTTAAATACAACAAAATGGCTTCCAATAGAAACATTTACTCAAATGTACAATTTTCTGTTATTCTGTTTTTGTAGTTAAATATAAAGATAACATAAAATGTGCCAATTTAACCATTTTTAGTCATACAATTCAGTGGTGTTAACTACATTTACAATGTTCCAAAATCACTATACTCTAGTCCCTGGTTTTTTTTTTTATCATCCCAACAGAAATTCTTTACCCATTAAGCAATAATTCTCCAGTCACCCATACCCTCCATCCCTGTCCCTGGTAACCTCTACTTTCTGTCTTTATCAATTTGCCTTGTTACACTATATCTATGTATATAAGTGGAACAATGCATTATTGCTTTTATGTTTAGCTTATTTTACTTAGCATAATGTTTTCAAGGTTCATCGACGTTATAGCATGTATCAGAACTTAATTCCTTTGCATGGCTGAGTAATATTCCTCTGTCTCTATATACCACATTTTTAAGTCCATTCTTCTGTTGATGGATATTTGGGTTATTTCCACCTTTCATTTATTGTGAATAATGCTGCTATAAACATTGGCATACAAGCATCTTAGTCCCTATTTTGGTTTCCTTTTGGATACCTGAGTGGATTGAATATTTATTTTATGTTGCGTGATATTAAAAACAGCTAAAAATATTTAGCACTCCTCCAAGATATATTTTTAAAATCTGAGAAATTAAAAAATGCTTATCTCTATGTATATCTTGATTTAGCATAGAGGACTAAAAGGTTTATAAAATAAAATAAGAATTCAAAAACTTGCCTTTTTCTATTAAAATGTGAGGGCTTCAGATCTGAATAGCTTATTTTTAAGGGATTTACCAATAGTTAAATTTAGTTATCGATAGTTAAATTTTGTAGCTAAATAATAACTGACAGTTAATAAAACACCCATATGGGTGCCTCTCCTTTCAATTCTCATGATGAACTAGTAGATTGGTTACAATTTTCATCAAGATCACTCCCACTATTGAGAATGCTATGCACAAGAGGAGGGGGTAAGTATAAAAGACAAAGAGTAGAGGGACACCTGGATGGCTCAGTCGGTTAACATCCAACTATTGATCTTGGCTCAAGTCATGATCTCACGGTTCCTGGGTTCAAGTACCTAAGTTGAGTTCTATGCTGATAAGACAGAGCCTGCTTGGAATTTCTCTCTCTATCTGCCCCAACTCTCTCTCTCTCTCTCTTTCTCTCTCTCTCAAAATAAATAAACATTAAACAAATAAAAGTAAGTAGTATAAATATTTATATTAGTAGAGGAGAACATGTTCAAATCAGTCATTGAGACAGAGCGAGACCTTATGAGAGATAAGACACAAGCCTGAGGAGGAAACGTAATACAATTGGAATGTTTTGTACTCTTTTTGCCACAATAGAAGGAAAGACAAAAACAAAGAAGGGATCTGAGCAAGGTAACTGCACATCTCCCACCCTTGGTTATCCTGGGGATGAGATCCCCATTATTTATAGTAATGACCAGATAATCATATCAAATGAAAGAAATGCTGTGGATTCTGTGGATGTCTAGCTCTTTATGAGACAGTTTATGAGACAATCTGTAGAATATTTCAGGGGAGTTTTGCTGCAAATAACTAATGACATTATTGAATAGGGTGTGACACACTGGTTTGCCTGGGAAAAAAATAAAAAGAAATGAAAAAGTCCTGTTCGATGTATAGTTGGCTCTCTCATCTGTACAATGGCCCCTGCACACTACTTGGAGAAAATAATTCCTCCCATACAGAAAGCTTAACTTGATCCTGAATGCCTGGAAGATGTTCTAGACGTTACTGGGTTTTACTTCTCCCACTGACGCTAAGAGACACTCTTGAAAAATGGAACACCTACTTATGGATCCACATGGTACCACTCACCCAGCATCACTACTTGGGAGAGACCAGAAGTCTGGGATCTTAGACAAGAAGGTAAGTAACACGCTCTCTGTCTCTTTCTCCCTCTAAGTTTATTAGAGCTCAGAGCAATCCAAGCTGGCTGTTTCTTGTATTGCTTCATATGCCATTCCCTCACCCTTGAGGACTGTGGAATCAAGGGCAGAATACAGAGCCAATAAATGTCTGCAGCCTGACTTAGTGACTCAGTGAACAAATGAATGGAGTCAAGTCACTGAATCAAGTTCTCCAAGTTAGAAATGTATTCGCAGGATTCAAACTCAGGCAGTTGGCCTCTAAATCCAATGAATATCTACGGAATCACAGTATCAGTCATATGTCAGATTAGCCAGACTGCCTTATCAAACAAGGAAAAACAATGAAGTGCAAATGATCTAAAAATCACACCAACAGAAAATCTACTAGCACTGTTTCTCAGAAGAAGAGCTGCAGAGGGGCACCTGGGGGGCTCAGTCAGTTGAGCGGCAGACTTCAGCTCAGGTCATGATCTCATGGTCCGTGGGTTCAAGCCCCACATCGGGCTCTGTGCTGACAGCTAGCTCAGAGCCTGGAACCTGCTTCAGATTCTGTATCTCCCTCTCTCTCTGACCCTCCCCTGCTCAGGCTCTCTCTCTCTCTCTCTCTCTCTCTCAGAAATAAATAAAACATTAAATTTTTTTTTACAAAAAGAAGAGCTGCAGAGGGGAAATGATTTCAGGACTGGCTGCCTCCAATGTTCGGTCATCCATCATTCTTTCCCCCTTCCTGCTCAGCTGGCCTTGACATGTCTTGTTCACAGCTCAGCAGAGGCAGATCCAGCCACCACTCCAGAGCACAAAGCTGGAGAAAGGGAGGAGAATTCGTCCTTGACTTGTGTCTCTTTTTAAGATCAAGAATAGATTTCCCAGAAGCTTCCAGCTAAGGTCATTGGCTAGAATTGCATGACATCCCTTTTCCTCAAAAATTAGTGACAGTCAGGGAAAGACATTATCAGAATTTGCTTAGAATAATCACGTTTCAGCCCCGGGGTGAGGAAATGTCAGCTCTTTTGGAAAACACATGTCCTAATCTCTGAAACATCAGGCAATCTAGCGTTTTGTCGCTTCAGCCTTCCAAACTTTGCAGCCTACCGGAAGGAGACACTGGAGCCATTTTGAATTGTTTTGCCTCATTTCTTCATAAATTCTTACTAGAGAAAGAAGATGAAGTCAAGAAACAAACTGACTCACTTGATAGACCGCGATTCTTCCCTTTTGTTTTAAGTGCAAGCGTAAAATACTTTGAGAAAACAAAACGTTGCCATTTTGTTTTGATTTAGCTTAGGATCATTGACGTGCAGAAAAGAAGAATGCACAAGAAAGTGAAAATAGCCCTGGTGGGCTGATGTTACATTCGGAACAGTGTGGCCATATTATATTGTAATTAAAACAGCAATAAAATATGCTGACACTGGTTCAGAGATGCGTTGCCAATTCTCATCTGTGGCCCTTCCAATTCTCAAAGCGTAGGCAACATTTTCTTCCAATGTTTTTCCCATCTCCAATGGCTCTGCAACTTTGACGTCTAACAGAGAGCAGAGCACACGATTAACAGAGCTGTGAATGCAGGTCAGGGCAGCTCCTGGACCAGAAAGAGACGCTTTGTGGACGTGTTACTCCATGCACAAGGGACTCAACGAATTGATAATTTGTTAAGCTAACAGAATCTCTCTGTGAGTGTCATTGTGACTTTTGGTGAGGCTACGACACACCCGAGTGTTTATACCATTGTAGGGCAGCTAAAGGCAAAGCCGTCCTGGGCTACGGACAGGGCCGGCATTCACAGCATTCAGCAAGCCTGAGCTTTCGCAAAGGAGTCAGGCTGGCGTCTGTGGCCTTGTCACCCTGCTTGCCATCATGTCCCTCCTCCATGGAGGATCCCTGCTCTTCCAAGAATGTTCAGTCGTTCCCCACGCCCTCATTATGCATTCCCAGTGCTGCCTGCTGATAACTGTGATGCATGCTTGTTTCTTTTCTTCTAACCCACATCAGCAGAGTTGATGGAAACCATTAGGCTCTTAATTAATTGATTGATATCAATTTAATAATAAATTATTTTGAAAAGTGGATAAATACACAAAAGTATTGAAGATACTCTAAAAATACCTTCTATCAGCACTTTAAAACACTATGCTCATGGGGCACCTGGGTGGCTCAGTCGTTTAAGCATCTGACTTCGGCTCAGGTCATGATCTCATGGTTCGTGGGTTCGGGGCCCGTGTTGGGCTCTGTGCTGACAGCTCAGAGCCCGGAGACTGCTTCGGATTCTGTGTCTCCCTCTCTCTCTGACCCTCCCCTGCTCACACTGTTTCTCTCTCTCTCAGACATCAATAAAACATTAAAAGAAAAATTTAAACACTGTGCTAACACTAACATCTTTTCTTCTGAGACCATTTTGTGTAATCTGTTGTGAATTCCGTGCTGCACTCAGACTATTTCTTACAGGTGTATTATGTGTATATGTCGTCATTGCTATTTTTGGTGCTGTTATTGTTTTAATTATTTGAATAGTATTTTTAAAATTATGTCTCGCTGTAGGTTCGTTAGAAATCAGTGGTCTTTTGCAAACAGTGACTGTTGGATTTTTCAGTAATAGATGTTGATGCCTCTTCTCTTTCTCCTCTCATTCTATGGACCAGGACCACGAGTATAATGTTGCGTGTTAATAGAAGCACTAAACATCCTCATTGTATTTGGACTCATGCGGGAATGTGTGTGGCATGTCAATATCAAGGTTGATACTTTGTGTAAGTGTTTGGAAGTTTCCTTTTATAGCTTATCAACAATCTATTTTTTATTTACAAAAATGTTTTTGTAATTATTAACCATTGACTATTATCTGTGGTCATTGAGGGGACCCAATATTTTCCATTTATTTATTTATTTTCATGTTTATTCATTTTTGAGAGAGAAAGAAAAAACACATGCGCAAGTGCACGCGTACATGAGCAGGGGAGGGGCCTAGGGAGAGGGGGACAGAGGATCTAAGGTGGGCTCTGTGCTGACACAGGGCTGGAACCCCATGAAGCGTGAGATCATGATTTGAGCCAAAGTTGGATGCTCAATTGACGGAGCCACCCAGGCACTCCTATTTTTTCTTTTTAAAATCTGTTAACTTTGGGTAATAATACTAATCATGATTTTCTTGTTCAATTGTTTTTGCATTCTTGGAGAAAACTCGACAGTTTTTATACGCTAAGAGATTTGGTTTGTCAACATTTTTATTGATTACTTTTGCATCTCGTTTTAATGAGAATGCATCATTATTTAAATTTTTACTATCATTTTCCAGTTTGGCAATTTTCTTAAAATAGGAATTATTTGATCCTTGATCATCTTGTAAAATTGTGTCTTTTGAAGGAATGGATGATTTCTGGCTTCTGATCCTTTCCCTTTTGAAATTTTTCACTAATATACTAATACATGTTTCCCATATATTCTTGATTAAATTTTGGTGATTATTTTTTTTATGGTCCAGTCCATAAAGTTTAATAATTGATTGAATACCATTAAATGTACAGTGCATTTTGGTTTAGTTTTTACAGTATCTACCCTAATGCAATATATTGTACCTTCTCTTCTTTTCCTAGTCAATGTTATAAGATGTGTGTCTATTATATTTGTATTTCAAAGACCCAACTTTGGATTTGTTGGCCATCTATATATTTTTGCTTATTATATTCTGTTTTTTTTAATTAAAAGAATTTTTTAATGTTTTATTCAATTCTGAGAGAGAAAGAAAGGCAGCGTGAGCAGGGGAGGGTCAGAGAGAGAGGGAGATACAGAATCTGAAACAAGCTCCAGGCTCTGAGCTATCTGTCAGCACAGAGCCCAATGTGGGGCTTGAACCCACAAACTGTGAGATCATGACCTGAGCTGAAGTCACACGCTTAACCGACTGAGCCACCCAGGAGCCCCTGTTTTTAAGTTTTATTATATTCGTCTATTTTTAGGTATATAGGATTGTCAGTTGTGAAATTAGCAAACTTATTTTAGTCATTTTTGTTACATAATGAATACGTGTATAGAAACACATTTATCCTAAGTACTTCGTTAGTGGCAATCCACAAATATTTAAATGTGTAATATATTCATGTGGTATAGTACTTACTAAAACTTTATAACATCAATATTATTAACTGCCTTTGCTCTCAGTTTATTATATAATACATATTAAGTAAATATTCATAAAGTAGTATATAAATATTAAAGTAATAATAGATAATATATATTTTTTCTGAATTCCACTGGATTTATATAAACTCTCTTTTCAGTATTGATTTCTATACTGATGGCATTAGTTCAGAGAATGCAGTATACATATTACTGATTCTTGAGGGTTCTTTGTTTCTTGATATATAGTAAATAAATTGAATTTATTTTGTTCCCATCTTTAAGTCATATTTACTGGAGCTTAATTTGCATACAATGAAACTAACCCATATAATTCAACAAGTTATGACAAATATATACACCTTTATAATTGTCACTATAATCAAGATATGGAATATTTCCTTCACCCCTAAAGTTTTGCAGGTAAAACCACTACCCCCCCCCCCCCCACTACCCTAGTCCTGGACATAGATACTGTGTCTCCGCCTTTACCCACATTAGAATACTTTCAAGCCTTCTAGAACATCATGTAAATAAACTCATCCAGTAGGTACATTTTACCTATGGCTTTTTTTGGCTCAATAAAATGTTTCTTCTAAGATTCATCCATGCTATTTTGTTTGTTATTAGTTCATTTTTTTATAATGCTGGATAGTATTCTGTTATATGAATACAGCTTGTTTTTACTTTTCTTTTTTTTTTTTTCCCGTGCATTCCTCCAATGATGGGCATTTGGGTTATTTCTAGCTTTTGGCTCTTATAATTAAATATTCTATTAGCAAATCTGTTTTGGTGGATGTACTTTCATTTATCTTTATCTTTTAATGTGGTAAGAGCACTTACCTTCTCAAAAGTTATTTTACACGTGTAATACATTCTTGTTGACTGAAGGCACAGTGTTGTACTACTGATCTCTAGAGCTTATTCAACTGTCTTCACTAAAATCTTTGCCCATTGATAGGTAATTCCTCACTTCACCCTTCTCCCAACCTCTGGCAAGCACCATTTCACTCTTTGATTCTATGAATTTGACTCTTTTGGTACCTCATAAAAGTAGAATCATGCAACATCTGTCTTTCTTATCTATTTTTCACTTAGTATAATATCTTCAAGGTACATCCATGTAGTCACATATCATAGAATTTCCTTCTTTTATAAGGTTGAATAACATTCTATATCTACCTCTGTCACATTGTCTTTATCCATTCATCTGCTCATGGACATTTAGATTGCTTCCACATGTTGGCTATTGTGAGTGATGCTACTCTGAACATAGGAATGCTAATATCTCTTCAAAATCCAGACTCTACTTCTTTGGGGCAGATACCCAGAAGTGGGATTGCTGGATTATATGGTAATTCTATTTTAAATTTATGGAAGAACCTTCATACGGTTCCATAGCACCTATACCATTTTGCATTCCCACCAGCAGTGTGTAAGGGTTCTAATTTCTCCACATGCTGAGCAACACTACTCATATTCTTAGCCCATTTTTAAATCATGTTATGTTTACTATTGGGTTGTATGAGTTCCTTGAGTATTTTTGACAATTAAGGCACTATCAGAGATAAAGTTTGCAAATATTTTCTCCCATTCCTTAGATTGCTTTCACTCTGTTGATTTTTCCTTTGTTATGCAGACGTTTTTTAGTTTGATGTAGACCCAACTGTTTTCTTTCTTTTGTGTGTGTGGTTTTGTTATCTGTACTTTTGGTGTCCTAAACATGAAATCATTGCCAAGGCCAATGTCATAAAACTTCTTCTAGAAGTTTTACAGTTTGGGGTTTTACATTTAAATCTTTAATCCACATTGAGTACATATTTTTGTACTCAAGTGTAACAGGTGTCCCATTTCAGTCTTTAGCATGTGGATATCCATTTTCCCATCATCATTTGTTGAAGAGACTGTCTTTTTCCTATTGTGTATTCTTGGCAAATCTTGTCCAAGATCAGTTGCTCATGTATGCTTGGATTTATTTGTGGGCTCTTTATTCTGTTCCATGGTGTATATATCTGTCTGTAGTTTGGCCAAAAACAGACTGTTTTGATTACTCTGGCTTTGTACTATATTTGATATCAGGAAATGTGAGGCTTTCTCATGGTTCATTTGGTTGTACTGAGGGTTTTTTTTTTTTTTGTATTTTCATGTTAAATTGTTTTTTTCAATTTCTATAAAAGTATCATTGGGATTCTGATAGAGGTTGAATTGACACTGCAGGCAATTTTGGGTAATACAGATAGTTTAACATTATTAATACTTCTAATCCAAGTCATTGGAATTCTTTCCAAATGTCTATATTCTTACTTAATAAGTAGTGGGGAAAGAATAGGTTTTTGATTAATATACAGTAGGATAACCAGTATTGTTACCAGTTATAGGTTTGTTTGGACTTTCTATTTCTACATGATTTAGTCTTGGTACATTGTATATTAGTAGGAATTTGTCCATTCTTTCCTGGCTATCCAGTTTATTGCATTTGATTGTTCATAATAGTCTCTTACCATCGTTTTTATTTTGGTGACACCAGTTATAAGTTTCCTCTTACATTTCTAATTTATTTGAATCATTTCATTTTTTATCTTAATCTAGCTAACTGTTGGTCACATGTTTTTCTTTGCAAACAACTAGCTTAGTTTTGTTGATTTTTTTCCCTATTCCCTTTTATTTCTACTTCATTTATTTATGCTCTAACCTATGACATTTCTTTCTTTCTGATAAATTTGGGCTTAGTTTGCTCTCCTTTTTTAGTTCCTTGAAATATAAGGTTAAGTTATTATTTGAGATATTTCTTCTTTTTTAATGTAGGTGTTTATCACTACAAACTTCCATGTTAGTACTGTTTTATTGCGTTCCATAAGGTTTATGTTGTATTTTCATTTTCATTTGTCCTGAGGTATTTTCTAATTTTCTTTTTCATTCCTTCTTCGGCCCTATGGTTGGTCAAGAATCTGTTGTTTAATGTCCACATATTTATGACTTTTAAATTTATTTATTTATTTATTTATTTGTACTTTTCTTTTTGCTGTTGATTTCTAGTTTTAGTCCACTTTGGTCAGAAAAGGCACTTGGTATAATCCTAATCTTCTCAGATTGGTTATGACTTCTTTTGTGACCTAATGTGTGATCTAGACTGGAGAAATGCTTGTGTGTGATTGAGAAAAAAAGCATATTTTGTTCCTGTTGGGTGGAATGTGGCATAAGTCTGTTAGGTCCATTTGGGTCCATAGTGTTATTCAAGTCCTATTTCCTATTAATTGACTGGATGTTCTGTTCAGTATTGGAAGCATGGTATTTAAGCATCCTATCATTATTTTATTGCTGTCAATTTCTCCCTTCAGTTCTACTCCCTTCTAGCTACAAGGTTTCTGCTAAGAAATCCACTGATACTCTTATCATAGTTACCTTGTGGATGAAAAATTTGCTTTCCTCTTGCTGCTTTCAAGATTCTCTGTCTTTGACTTTTGACAGTTTGACTAGAATGTGCCTCAGTGTAGATTTCTTTAGATTCCTCTTATTTTGGGCTTTGTTGATTTGGATGTTTATGTCTTTTCCCAAATTTGGATGTTTTCAACCACTATTTCTTTGAATAAGCTTTCTGGTCCTCTCTCTCTCTCCTATTCTCCTCGGACTCCTATATAAAGCATATTTGTCCACTTGATTGTTTCCTTAAGCTTCTTCACCCTTTATCATTCTTTTTCCTTTTCGTTTCTCTGACTGTTTTATTTCTAATGATCTATCAGTGAGTTTACTGATCCTTTCTTCTGGTTTCTCTAGTCTCCTGTCGAACCCCTCTGGTAAGCTTTTCAGTTCATTTATCATGTTCTTCAGCTATATGTTTTCTCTTTGGTACTTTCAAAATATTTTCTCCCTCTTTGTTGAAAGTTCATTTTATTCCTGTATTGTTCTCTTAATCTCAGTGAGCATCTTTATAGGAGTTATTTTTATTTTCTTTCATATAAATTATGTAAGTCCATTGTCTGTGCATTAGACAACATAGAAACTCCTAGTCTCCATAGACTGTCCTCATATAGGAGAAGACCCTCACCTATTAGCCCATCCAGGGATTCTGGGGACCTCTACCAAATATGCCCCCTCCAGGGAGAAGCAGGCAACTGTGGTTTGTCCTTTTGTTCTGTGCTGAGCCAGGGGTTAACTATGGCATCTACCATCCTGAGCTGCTGTCTCCATTCATCCTCAGGCAGCTGGACTCTATAAGATCTGTCAGAGCTTAGGGCGCCTGGGTGGCTCAGTTGGTTGAGCATCCAACTTCAGCTCAGGTCATGATCTCATGGTTCGTGGGTTCAAACCCCACGTCGGGCTCTGTGCTGACAGCTAGCTCAGAGCCTGGAGCCTGCTTCAGATTCTGTGTCTCCCTCTCTCTCTGACCCTCCCCTGCTCACACTCTCTCTCTCTCTCAGAAATAAATAAAAAACATTAAAAAATTTTTTTAGAAAGGAAAGATCTGTCAGAGCTCTAAGACAGATGTTAGTCTGTGAGGCAACCTTGGAAAAGGTGCTAGCAGTGGATGTATGGATCAGACCTTTTCCTCCCCGGGAGGAAACTGAGTGCTGCAATGTTTACGTCCATTCACTCTCTGCTGAGCAGGGGAGAGGTCAACAGTGCCTGTGGTCAGAACCATTGCCTCCACTCTCCCCAAACTGGTTAGACTATGCCAGACTTATTAGAACTCCAGTCTCACTAGATAGACACTGGCTAGGCAAGTGTTTTGTTTTGTTTGTAAGTAATCTCTCCCCCCAACTTGGGGCTTGAAAACATGACCCCAAGATCAAGAGTTGCATGTTCTACCAGCTGAGCCAGTAGGGTGCCACCAGCTTTGCAGAAGTTAAGACACTGGACACATGGATCAATACTTCCCCTCCCTGAGGGAAAGCTGAGAACTGGGATTTTCAATCTGCTTGCTCTAGGCCGAGCAGAGAGAAAGATCAATGGCATCTACGAACCCAAACCACTGTCTCCATTCTCTGGGTGGCTAGACTACGCTAGATCTGTCAAAGTTCCAAGACTGGTGAGACAGAAGCCAGTCCTCTGAGAATCCTTTTAGGAAGGATGGGGCACTGGCAAACTAACCCTGTCTGTCCCCTGATAGCTAAGGGGTCGCTTCCTGTTTGTGTGGGGGTCAGGGATTCTGATGAGAAAGTCTGTCAGCTCTCCTTGTGGGGTTCATTGAGATCAATTATTCATTTTTTCAGAGTGTGATAGACCTTTAATTGGTTTCTGACTTCTCACAAACGGAATTTGCCATGAACTATCGCTGAATTGGTATGTTTGGGGCCAGGGGGCCAGGACTTCTACTGTGCTACTCTGAACCCCCCCCCCCACCCTGTGCTTTTCATTTATCTTGAATAAATAGCTAGAAGTGGAATCCCTGGGAAATATGGTTTGTGTATGTGTAACTTTATAAGAAGCTGCCAAATTGTTTCAATGCATTTGGATCCTTTCATACTATCCCAAACTGCTCTATTTCCTTATCAATATGTGGTGTCTTTCTTGTCTGTTTTAGAACGGTCTGCACAAACTTCCTTGGAACATAATCCATGGAAGAACTTGAAGTATCTGAGGAAGTTTTTATGTGAATTAAAGGGAACAAGGGGCGCCTGGGTGGCTTAGTCGGTTAGGCATCCGACTTTCCGACTTTCGCTTAGGTCATGATCTCGCGGTTCGTGGGTTCGAGCCCCACGTCGGGCTCTGTGCTGACAGCTCAGAGCCTGGAGCCTGTTTCAGAGTCTGTGCCTCCCTCTCTCTCTGACCCTCCCCTGCTCACGCTGTCTCTCTCTCTCCTAGAAATAAATAAAACATTAAAAAAAAAAAAAAAAGGGAACAAGCACTTCAGGCACGGGGGACAGCCATTGCAAAGACCTGAGATCCAAAATAATGTCTGAGATATATAGAGAAATCTAGCATGGTTGGAGTAAAGGGGAGCCTGGTGGAGGAAACTGAGGTGCTGGAGGGGGTCATACTTTGGAGGATGCTGTGGCCACATTTGAGGACTTTGTTTCAGCGTGAAAGCATTAACCATTATAAGCTTTGAGAAGGAATGAAATGATCGATCCACTGAGAAGGAAGTGTAGGAGGCCATGGGGCAGAGCAGGACAGACTCGGGGTTTTCCCCCGAACAACTGTTCACCGTCAACGAGGACAGGTAAAAGTACAGTGAGGGTAAATTTTGCAACAACCTCAGATCTACTTTTGACACGAGATGAGCTTGAGCGAGAACTCGGAGCGGGCATCCCGAGTAGTCGGTGCATTTACCATTCTGCAGCCCACAGCAGCCATTCTAGCCAGTGCGGTCATTAGAGTACAGACAGTATGTAAAACCATACAACTGTTTTACCCTGTGCTCGAGCTAAGGGTGGTGTTTACACACTGTTTAGTAATTTATCGGAGCACTTACATCTGTTGACACTCCCGCTGTTACTTCTGGTGACTTCCTCACTCTCGGAATCAGGAAACCAAGAATAAAATGACACCGGACAACAGTGCCAGCTCAGCGCTGTCTGACTCAGGGACTGTGTGTCCAACTCGTGGGGCGGGAAAGAACTTGAGACGTCGAATAATCACAACTTTCCATTTTTAAAGGCTTTAAAAATATTAGGAAAGTGAATGGAAAACAATTATATTTTTAGATGATTAAACATCCCCTGTAACCAGCTATAGGCTCTTTGAGGCAACTCAAGAAACCATCTGTGTACTGAAGAACACTTTAGATCTTTGAAAACATCAGAGCCTAAAAAATATGTGTAAGGTATACGAATAGAATGGCATTTTTATCGATTCAAATCTGGAGCAATAATTATAATGAGAGCTAAATTTGGTTAAATGTAAAAAAGAAAGTAAAGAAGATCCTTTCCATCATCCTCTAGGAGATTTGAATTTTATTTTATTATTTTTAAAATGTTTTTAATGCTTTTATTTTTGAGAGAGAGAGAGAGAGACCGAGTGTGAGTGGGGGAGGGGCAGAGGGAGAGGGAGACACAGAATCTGAAGCAGGCTCCTGGCTCTGAGCTGCCAGCATGGAGCCCAATGCGG
This sequence comes from Hyaena hyaena, assembly GCF_003009895.1. Classification (NCBI taxonomy): domain Eukaryota; kingdom Metazoa; phylum Chordata; class Mammalia; order Carnivora; family Hyaenidae; genus Hyaena; species Hyaena hyaena. The sequence goes on from NW_024080757.1 coordinate 822,322, forward strand.
GACTAAAACTCATGAACCATGAGATCATGACCTGAGCCGTAATGGTATGCTTAATGGACTGAGCCACCCAGGAGCCCCTAGGAGATTTTAATTTTAAAATATTCATATATAGTTTCTCATTAGAGATGTTCTTCTAGGGTTATCTGTGTACAGTTGCTGATACAAAGGTGAAATTCTGGTGACATTTCTTCTTTGGCTCTCTTCATTTTGTTTGTTCAGAGTTGGAGGGACCTCACCGTAGCAAGATGGCTTGAGATTTGTTTGTGGTTCAATTATACCCCGCTGGGCTTTTCTCGTGTTCAAAAACACAAATTGTAGTTAGTAATCGATAGTTGTTCTTGGTATTCAGGCAACGATTTATATGTTCTTTTGTACCCTGTGTACTTGAAATAACATTCTCAACTCCTTTCTGATCAATTAAAGGTGGTTGGCAGACCCTTGTTACATGATTTGTGATGAATAAAGTTAAACCTCTCTTAATAAAAGTGGGGCGATGTACTTCCTTCCGAAACAAGTATGTACGGATATCTACAAAAAGCCTAGTGCCATATTTCTAGCATGTATCTTGGGGTTCTCATTTTCAGTATCATTGCATTCTTTGTTTTTACAATGGCCGACAGAAAGTTTGGAAATAAATGCTAAATGCACAAGTTTTACCTTGTGCCTTGCACAATACACCAAAAAATATGTTCAAAAAATATACATATATTATAGTAAATTATAGTACAGTATTGAAACTGTATTGAAATTTGTAAGTATTGAAAATTGATGTTGGTACTATGTATGTGATAGTTCTGTGGTTCTCTGTCATTTTATTACATACGTAAATTCATGTAACCATCAGAGTGTGCACTTATATGAGATGTGACAACATAGGTGCGTTTAATTAAAAGTATAGATGTTCGTACATACAAATAAGGACTCCCCCTCAAAACAGTTAATTACCTTAAAAGACTAAAAATTTTTCAAAGAAGGATATTGTGCTCAAAATATTTCCGTAGCTCTTAACTGTGCTTCTTCTTTTTTTTTTTTTTTTACAAATAGTTTATTGTCAAGTTGGTTTCCATATAACACCCAGTGCTCATCCCCACAAGTGCCCTCCTCCATGCCCATCTCCCCCCTCCTCCCCCACACCCATCAGTCCTCAGTTTCTTCTAACTCATTTGCAAAACACACAGAAACTCACAGGGAGCCTGTATTCTGTCCTGCGATCTTACTGGGTTCCCTCCTATGGCTACCATTTCGTTCTCGGCTTTGGCAGTGCTGAGCCCTCAATTCTTTCCCTAAACCCATGACTTTCCATTGCCTGCTTCCCTGTCAGCAAAGCCCTTCACCTCCCAATCCTCTGAGAAAGTAAGGCCCTTAGACATGAACTCCTTTGACATCCTATCAACGCCTGCTAAAGCCGAGATGGTGGCTTTCTTCTTATCCAAAACCACTTCCGCTTCCTCCTATCCCCTTTGTAAGTGACAGAGAGAAAACAAGGGCTTTCCTGCTGGAGAAACGTCCCCATTGCTCTCTCTTCCCCCACAAAATTCATCTCTGTGAATCCTTCCCATGGGGCCCTGCTCCTCCCATGGCCGCTCAAACCCTAAGCACCCTGTTCTTGGTCGGCCAAAACCTGCTCTCTCTGCTTGAAGTTAAAAGATGTAACTCTTTTTTTTTTTTTTTTCCACTGTAAAAAGGGACCTATCTCTCAAAGGGGGGGTTTGTATGAGATTTTATACTGGGGACGATTTTTTACCAGTTCCGTGGCTTGTAGCTCCATCCATGGCTTGTAGCTCTGGTTTGTACCTCCGGCAGGTGACATCTCGACCTCAGAGTGGAATGCACAGTCCTGTTCTTCTGGTGAGAGACACAGGCTCAATCGGGACAAAGCTGTAATTGAATCGCCCCTTTATCAAATCACTTAGGCAGAATGTTTGCCTGTGACTGTGATGTAGTACTATAGCGAAGTCTTCCCTGGGTGGCTTATGGCTGCTGATATGCCCCAAAACAGCCTCTGAGACGTAATGTAAAAAATCCAGGTAGTTTTATTAATATTTGAACACAAACATTTCTGCGTGAAATATATACCGTCAGTGTACAAAGACGTTTTAAGCTATATGTATATTTGAATACACCTCTCCCTGCAGTTTGATTGTTTTTATTGTGTCATGAGTATGGCACATTTCAGTATTTTTAATAACAGAAGACAGAAAACAGACCATTTGATTTGCACGAGCCTGCTATTTATTTACAATCCTTTCTCAGAGGAAGCCCGCCTGTTTTTGTGACCCAATTAGAAAATGCTGAAATAATCAACAGTAGTTTGGAGAGTCAGTGAGCCCAAGGGTCTGGAAGTAACAGAAAAGCTGATCCCCAGCCAGTGTTTGTCTCTGGCTCCCATTTCCCAGGCAAGTGCCGTTCAAAATGTTAAACTACCTCAGGCTAAACCCTGTTAAATCCATTGTCGATTCATTTGCAAATTTTTCTTCCTCCCTAACCTGAAAACGTTTGAATTTGTCAATCCATTTAGTCAGCAAGTTGACTGTGGAAGTTTTGCTTACGCTAGGCAAACTGGAAATTGCCTGCTCCTTCCAAATCCCATCCTTCAGCTCACTCGCTGGTCATTTTGCATTTTGTTCCCCGTTATGTTTTGCATGGTGGTGGTGGTGGCCCACCTGCTCTGTCTCTGAGGTACAGTCAGACCTGTATTTAGAACATGCGCCGACTTAATGACAATTACCTTCCTATCCAAGTCTGCTGTAAGACTACGGCGAAATTCTGGTTCACATTAGTCCGCGAACCACTGATGTAGAGGTCGTTCGAGTGCTGATTCTACGACAAAACTCTTTGCTTCTGGGGCTCCTCAGAGACGCTATAATGAAGTTTCCTGGTTGGAGCAGTGTGGAAAATCTATTTTGTGGCATTTAGGAAAGATAATGTTGCAGATGCCAACAGGCACAAGTGGAATTCCAATCATACTGTGTCTAAATAGGCAAAAATGAAAGAGTAGATTGTATTAAAGTAATTCCCTCATTCAGAATCCTCTACTGCACCTGCGGAGTTAATGTTGTCTATTAGCCTCCCAAAGTCATTAGTAGTTTAATAAAGGCATGATACCTGGTACGGTTAACACCGACTCGGTTGGTAGATGCTGTCTATTTATTTTTTTTCAGCATCCATCATCACCCTCATCAAAGCTTTAGGTCCGTGTCGCCCATGGTCTTATTGTTTTCCTGAATATGACAAAATATACGGATTCAGAAAAATTGTCATTTTTTCTGGAGACTAGTGAATGCCACATAGTTTATGGCGAGGGGATTTTAAAATGTACTCTAACTTGAGCAATAGGGAGCAAGTACTCCTATATCTTTTTTTTCAAAAAGCAAGGTTGCCTTACCCTGGTCTAAATGTGTAGGTAAACAATGTAACAAAACCCTTGGCCAGTAGAGTATAGATGTCTCCTAAACTGGCTCTCTACTCCTACCATTGCTTCCTTGTGGGGTAATCTCAGCAGAGCAGTAAATATGCTTCTTGTAATGGAGAACTTAGATCATCTTCTTCTGCTGCTTGATAGTCCCTTCCCTTCTCACTCAGAATCAAAAGTAAAGTCTTCAAACGCCTTTTTGAGGTGGATCGTGTTATGTCTCAGACCTTACCCCCATTCTTTCCCTTACTGACTGTATTCCGGCCTTAGAGAACTCACAATGACTTTTTGTTCTCAGTGTGAGCTATTCTTCTCTCCTGTATTCGCATAGCAACTATTCCAAGTCCTTGCCCGCCTCTTAATGTGAGATACTAAGCATGCTATTTAAAATTAGAACCCAAGTGGCGCTATTAGAAGAGCGTGTGTCTCTTGATCGTGAAACCATAAGTTCGAACCCCATGTTGGTGTAGAGATTACTAAAACAATAAAATAAAATAAAATAAAATAAAATAAAATAAAATAAAATAAGAGCCCTCAACTCCACCTTGGGACACCTGTTCCCCTTACACTGTTCTCTTTCTTCTTTTCTTCCTAAAGGAAGTAGGAAAGAAAAGAAAAAGTATTCCTTTTCCAGCATACTACATAAGTATTTGGGCCACTATATACCGACGGTTCCCAATTTACGATGGTTCAATTTGCAAATTTTGCACTTTACGGAGGCACAAAAGCTATACACATTCAGTAGAAACCATGAATCAGATTTTGAATTTGGATCTTTTCCCAGGCTAGCCTGTGTGGTACCGCCTGTCCTGCAATGCAGGACAGTGGTGGTGGCTGCAGCCCGGAGTCAACCACATGATCATTAGGATGAACACACAATCCACCTACAGCCATTCTCTACCTGCACAACCTTTCTGTCTTTCATCTTCAGTACAGGGCTCAATATAGTATATATGCAACACTTTACTATCAAACACTCTTTGTGGTAGATGATTCCGCCCAACTGTAGGCTAATGTGAGTGTTCTGAGCACGTTTAAGGTAGGCTGACTGAGTGATGATGTTGGGTAAGTTGGGTGTATTAAATACATTTTTGACTTAATAATTTTTCAGCTTAATGCTGGGTCTGTCAGGATGTAACCCCATTGTAAGTTGAGGAATATCTGTGATTCTCAAGAATTTACTCTACTTGAAAGCTAACAAGTGAGCTGACTGCCTTATCATGAATTCTGGCAAATATCACCAGACTGGGTCAGAGAGACAGGACTCTCTTACTTTATACCACAGTGAGCCATATGAAAGTCAGCATATTTGAACTAGTTCCCCTTGCTTCAAGCCCCGGGGAGGCAATGTAAGTGGGTCCAGATGGGTGCTTACACACCCACTGTATAGTGTTATATGCAATGAACCCTAAACTTAGAGAATTCAAATTCTTTTATAGTGTGCAATGAATGTGCCTACTCTTAGTTTCTTTTTTTAAATTTTTTTTTTTACATTTATTTATTTTGAGAGACAGAGCGCTAACAGGGAAAGGGCAGAGAGAGAGGCACAGAATCTGAAGTAGGTTCCAGGTTCTGAGCTGTCAGCACAGAGCCTGACGCAGGACTCAAACCCACAAACTGTGAGATCATGGCCTGAGCCGACGTTGATGCTTAACTGACTGAGCCACCCAGGTGCCCCTACTCTTAGTTTTAAAGTGAAATAGTATCTCTGTCTTCCAAGGCTGCTCACAGTATAGATATTCTTGTTAATAATGGCCAGAAACAGGGCAGTCAAAGCCTCGGCAGCAAGATGTGCAGAAACAGAGAGCCATGGAGAATTGCCTCCCAACTGTAATATAATTTTCATGCTCTTTGATTTATGCTCCCCCCAAAGTAAATTCCCTCAGAGATTTTATTTATTCACTAATGCCCTCAAAAGGCAAGGAAAATGGATTTAGACTTCGTTTTCAACCCACAGTCCCCAAATCTGCTACCTCCTCCCTTGCTGCCTTCAGTTCGAGTGATCTCTATTAGTACCCATTTTCTCAGTCATAAAATGGGAGTGGTAAGTAATGCCTCTCTAACACATTGTGGTACGAATTTAATGTCAAGTGTTGTTAAGTGTTGGAATTCTCCAAGGCTCAGATATAATGAAATGAAATCTCATCTTTAGTTTCATGGCCTTACTTCGGCCATATGTGATGACTTTTGAATTTACTTGCTAGCCTAGACTTTTCTTCTGACACTTAGTCCTGTGTCTCCTATGTGCACCGAAACTTAACTCATGGGGATCCTTCCAGGCTGGGTCCTCTTCCAGGGTGTCTTAACACAGTAAATGGCCCTTCTATCCATTTCTCGATGAAAGCCATACTCTGTGAGTCATCTTTGACTCTTTCTTCACTTCCCGTTTATACCACCCTCACAGCCACTCACTCACATTTCTTGTTCATTTTACCACTTAAATTTCTTTGGGCTTTCATTTTTTTCCATATCCACTGATAGAAACATAAATCCAAGGCCAGGGATTCTTTGCTGCCTCAGATCAATGCCTCCCACTGTTCGAAAATATTTTATAATACCCCCCTTACTATACTGAAATAAATTCGTACCTATTATAACCACACTTACACATAAAGTTTCAACACAAAACAAAACTATTTTAACTGTAATATGAATTACAAACAGAAGAAAATTATATTAACATAATATATATCCCAATATGTAAATATCAGGGTTAGCTAGACCAGAAGACCTAACAGTGTTATCAGATGAGTGCACTCACATAAAGAATCCTTCTGGGTTTGAAAGCCACAGAAGTAGACTGATAACAGATCCACTGTATTGGACTCAAACCTCAAGAACAGCACTACCTTCAATGACATGATTTTCCAAAATGGCAAAACTAAGCAACTTTCCCAACAAATAGAAATACAGTTCGGTCTCCATTTAGTAGGTGCATTCCTGGAAAATTCAGTGTACACTTAAATCATGTAAACAGACTGTGTGTTTATAAAACATAATTGGATTCTAGACATCCATTTTTCATGTACGTGAAGACAGATTTTTCCATGTATATGAAAGTCTACATTTTTAAATGGGTCATTCCGAAGTTTTGTAAGACAGAGACAATTGTCCCTTCGAGTGTCAACATCCTGCACATTTCAGGCCATGCCCAGTATTGGACCCCACCTACCAGTAAGTGCCAGTAATAGCCATTCCCTTGAAAAAATAAAACAAAACAGAATAAAGACATTTTCATTACTCTCCAAAATTGTCTTGAAAGGGTATGGCACTCCCATTGAGTCCAATACTTCTGTAGATCAAGCTGTCTTTATTCTTAACTCATTAGCTTCCTCATAGTCTTTTTGTCCTTATTCTTATCCCCTTTAAAGTATTTTCTCCCTGAGCCAGTGCTGTTTCTCAAAACTGAATTAGATTTTTTCACTTGTAATAGTCTGGGTTCTCCAGAGAAACAGAACCACTAAGATATGGAGCTATATATGAATCTATTATAAGAATTAGCTCATGCAGGGGCGCCTGGGTGGCTTGGTCGGTTAAGCGTCCGACTTTCCGACTTTCGCTTAGGTCATGATCTCGCGGTTCGTGGGTTCGAGCCCCGCGTCGGGCTCTGTGCTGACTGCCAGCTCAGAGCCTGGAAACTGTTTCAGTCTGTGACTCCCTCTCTCTCTGACCCTCCCCTGCTCACGCTGTCTCTCTCTCTCTCCTAGAAATAAATAAAAAACATTAAAAAAAAAAAAAAAAAGAATTAGCTCACGCAATTATGGAGGCCGAGAAATTCCGAGATCTGCAGTCAGGGAGCCAGAAACCCAGTAGAGCTGACAGTGTGAGTTCCAGTTTGAGTCCAAAGGCCTGGGATCCAGAAAACCTGATGATGTAAGTTCAGATCCAAAAGCCAGCAGGCTCAAGATGCCAGAAGAGCCAATTCTTCAATTAAAGTCTAAAGTTAGGGGGGAAAAATCAAGGCTCTAGCTCAAAGCAGCCAGGCGGGAAGAGTTTCCTCTTACTCTGGGGAAGGTCAAACTTTTGTTTAATTTTGGTCTTCAACTGATTGAAGGGAGGGCCATTTCATTTTTTCTCAGTTTACCATTTCAAACGTTAATATTGCCCAAAACCACCCTTACAGGCACACCCAGAAAAATGTTTGACCAGACACCTGATCACTTTATGACCCAGTCAAGTTGACGCATAGAACTAACCAGGGTTATTGCCGTTTCATTCTCTTACAGCACAACGTTTTGCATGACCTCTACGGTTTTTGGTTATCTAACTCTTGTTTGCTCCCAAGCCACATTTCACCCTTTGCACATTCCTCTTGTGCTTTAGCCACGCTGACCTTTCTATTCTACAAATCCAGTAAAATCCTTCACATGACAAGGCCTGTGGGTGCCCCTTCTTGCTCTGCATTCTTCCCACCACACAGAGTTTCCAAGTCAACTCCCAATTAGAGCTTCTCTGCTCAGAAGCTTCACGTTTTTGCTTAGAAGCTACAATGGCCTTTCAGAAAAAATTTATCTTAAACTTTTCTATATGGCCAAAGGTGACATTAAAATCTGTAAATGTGAGGTGCCTGGGGGCTCAGTGGGTTAAGCATCCAATGCTTGACCTCGGCTCAGTTCATGATCTTACAGTTCTTGGGTTTGAGCCCCACATCGGGCTCTATGCAGGCAGTGCAGAGCCTACTTGGGACTTTCTCTCTCTCTCTCTCTCTCTCTCTCTCTCTCTCTCTCTCTCTCTCAAAAATAATAAACTTAAAAAAATATTTAACATGCAAGACATGGGAATCAATCAATCAAATCCCATGCCAGTTACTAGAGAAGCATGCAAGGGACACTAATCTGTTAAGTGTCAACCCATTAGTTGTTGGACTAGGTTGTTCTCTGGGTGGGATGATCCAAGAATATTCCTGAGGAGTGAGTAGAATAGTCAGCAAAGGTGGTCACTAAGAGACTTGGAGAATCAACTATTTACCAACACTTAACTATTTTAACATTTTAAAGCTAGTATTGATGTTGAAAGTAAAACAAATTAGATGATGATGATGATGATGATGATGATGACGTAACATCGCCGTTGAAAGTAAAACAAATTATGATGATGATACTGACGATGATGATGATGTAACACCAGTTGCATGCCTGTATTTAGACTGAGATGGAGTTTACCTATAGACTTTGGTAGCACTCTCAACCAGCTCCACTCCTGGAAGAGGCTGTTACAGAGCATGTAGCTGGAGAATTCTCCTTCATTACACTTTGCACATTACAATTTTACTTTTATTTGTCAAATGATTTGATTGAGCTTTCTACCATGAGATTATAAATTCAGTGAAGGCAGGAACTATATTTCTGCATACCACATTATACCAAGCACCCCAAATAAAGTGTGTGGCCATATTGAAGTCAACAAATATTTACGGACAGGATGAACGTAAACATCTTTCATAGAGTTAGTACTCAGCTCATCTTATTTTCCTTTCCCCTCTCCAACTTACGCCCAAGCACGACATAGTACTTATTTGTTTGTTTATCCCTTTATTCTTTTTTTCTTTCTTTCCTTCATTGTAACCAGCACATATCAATAAACTGCCAGATATCAGCTATCTAAAAGTTTAAGGAGCAAAACTTGAAATTACATAGTCAGTCTTAGAATCCCCCTTTCCAGTTCTAACGTGCTAAAAAAGATGATGGATCGGAGATTTCATTTCTTGATATAATTGCTTCTATTTCTTACTCTCTGAGCTTTGAGTAAACTCAGCCCCAGATCTCAACTTCTGTTTTCCCTCCCACATCAGGCACTGTGCCTTCTGTAATATCTAATGTCTTACCAACATGTGTGCTCACGGCTGGCAGCTTCATCACAGAGGAAATGGAGCTCTGTGCTTCCATGATCTATGGGGCTTAGATTTAAATAACAGTCAGGGTAAAAGGCAATTAACGACCCTAATCATCAGCTCAAAAATAATGTTGTTCAAAGAGAAGGGCTGTTTCTAAAGAAAAGAAAGAGAAATGGTTATACTTGGTACCAAAATGAATTAGGACACCCAGTCCAAGACAAGTGCTTGGGAGTAAGGTCATGGCTGGTCATCAAGTGTTATTTATAGACTTTCAAACTTCTAAATTTCAAAACAAAAGAGATCTGCACTTTTTCTTGTACTTATTATCTAGTCTGTTCAGTGCTCCGTGCGGCCTATGTCTTTGTGAAATTAAATATAATTGGTTTATGGAACCTGAACAAAAGCCTAAATTCAAAGCATATTTTCAAAATCAAATTCATTAATTTCGTTCACTCCCTCATTGACCCCATCCCACCCACTCTACCATCCTTTGTACTCTTCTGTGATTAAACCTAAAAATATGTTTAGATTAGATCACAAGTAATTTTGGTGAGAATCTGTTTTTATTTACTAGCCAACATGACTTTCCCACTATTTCTGACCTTTATTCCTCCCCCACCCTCACCCCTGCCCTAACTCCAACCAAACTAGAATAAGGCATTCTGCCAGCCTTCCTTGCCTTACAAGAGGTGTCTGCTGAAGACTGCAACTAATGACGTATAAAAATCTTGACTTTTGACTTTCAAATAAAAAGGCAAGACACGGGAAGAAAATAAAGCTGAAGGAGAACAAGAATACAAAATCAGAGCATTATTTTTAACCCCCAGGACTAGATAAAATTTATCATATGGGGATAAAAGATGAACAAGCTGGAGGAAAAAAGAAAGACATAGAGAAAATTTCGTGAGGTCTGTGCCTGTGCGTCTTATCATTTTGTCCTCAAGGCCTCATTTGGGTGGGGAAGAATATTAGAATTCTTGGATTGGTCTGGATATCTAAGAGCACAAAAGAAGTGTATGTCTCAGCCACAGAGAACATTCTGGGAAACTGGCAAGTTCTGCACATTATGGGAATGCCTTCTTGTGCACCCTGGAAGATCAGTGAATGTTACAGGGTCTTTCATGGCCCCAGAATGTTCACAGAGCTTCCCACATTCCAGCCCAGTAAATAAAAGTATCTAAATATTTACAGTGTCTGCTAGGTGGATGGTAGCAGGTGGTAGAGGTTTGGAACATGGGTCTTCTGTGGGGAGGAGCATGAGACAAGCCCACAGCACCCTGTATCAGTTGAAGTCCACAGAGCAGGTGAAATAAAATGTGGCTCAACAGATGTCAGCCTGTGATAATAATGACCAACAAACAGATGCTCCCCCCCCCCCCCCAATGGCACCATGAAATTTCCTAGATAGATGCTATGGAGAGGAAATCGAGGTAGGACAACTAATTTGACAGCAGTTTGCTTTTTACAGTCAAGAGGAAAGAGGCACAAGTGGGAATTAGGGTGACATAGGAAAAACTAAAAGGCATTATTTCTTATACTTTTGGGAGTTTGATTGAAAGATGTTAGAGAATGACATCAACAAACATGCTTCCTTTACAAACTTTTGTCTTATCTTAGGGAACTCGGGCTGCCATTACAAAGTTTCAGAGACCGGGCGGCTTATAAGCTTCAAAGCATTATTTCTCACAGTTCTGGGCACTGCAAGTCCCAGACCAGGACAGCAAGCTTGGATTCTGGTGAGAGTCCTCTCCTGGGGCCTGGTTGCCATCTTCTCCTAGCGTCTTCACATGGTGGGAAGAGAGCCCATGGGGTCAGGACTTTCCTTTTAAGGGAACTAATCCTTTTTTTTAAGTTTATTTATTTATTTTGAGAGAGACTGAGACAGCGTAAGTGAGGGAGGGAGAAAGAGAATCCCAAGCAGGCTCTGCACTGTGAATGCAGAGCCTGATGTGGGGCTAGAACTCATGAAACTCTGAGATCAAGACCTGAGCCAAAACCAAGAGTGGGATGCTTAGCCAACTGAGCCACCCAGGTGCCCTAAGTAATCCTTTTTTGTTTGTTTGTTTCCTTAATGCTCCATACTCCTGACATAATCCCCTCACAAATGTCCTACTTCTGAAGAACATCATATTGGAATCAAGATTTCAACATATGAATTTGAGGAGGGGAAGACACAAACATTCAGTCCATTGCAGATTTGGACAAGGCTACCAAGATTTCTTAAGATCTAGATTTTCCTACAATGTGCCATGATAACATGTTAGACAATATTTTCAACAACAACAACAAAATTCAACAAGGGAAAAGTCGGAGAGGCATGCCATGGTGCAGTGTGACATTTATGTTCTATTTCCTGGCTTCAGACAGTTCCATATTATGGGTGTGGACAAGGCTTCCATAGTGTCCTGCCTTCCCATAATCACCACTCTGAAGTGTATATGGGGCTTGAAGACCCAGGAGTGGATGGGACAGAAGACAATTAAGTAAGCAGTATCTTCTTTGAGTCCACAGCAAATAACACGCCAGGTACATTAGACGTACATTGCATAAAAAGGAAACATTTTTTACTAAAACATTAAATCATAAGTTATTAAAGAGGCAAAACCATGACTAACACAAAGATTATGTAAAGATCTAGGCATTTCGTGGGTTCCGTCTCATCCACTTGTTTGGACTTTCCTTGCAGAGGAGCAGGTAGACTAAGAACCTTCCACCAGACCCTTCCTGTTCACTGTGTGCTTTGCCACCGAGGGCCACAGACTCAGGGCTCTAACCCTGGGGGTTTCCAAATGCCTTTTATTTCCTCACTTTATGCTCTAACTTTGCAGACAGTATCACATAGAGCTTGAGTTTCAGAAAGAATGATCTGAAGGCAGCACTGAGGTAACTTGCATGAAGTCAGATGTTGAGCTAACTGTCCCTGAGTCAGGCTCCCTTGAGGTCCCACTGCTCTGCTTCTTGAATCACTCCGAGCACAAGTCCACCCACGTGGAAACCACAGGTCAGGGGGACAGAGGTGACGTGAGGCACATATAGTCAAAGACATTGCTTACCATCCAGCCCTTTTTGTGCCTCGCGTGTTTTGAATGAATATGATGCAAAACGTTGCTGGGCTGTTCCGACCTAAGGGGCTGGTCAGCTTCCATCCCACATTGCCCCCCGAGGAGAGAGGACAGTTTCCTTCCTGAGCAGAGTTGAAAGGGTGACTCCGAAATACTTCTGATACTCGTAAATGCACGTACCCTAATAATTTATCCAGTCGCTGTTAGTCCCAACGCGTGTCTTGAACCTGAAGAACTTAGTGGTGGACACGAAGCCCTCGCCCATATCTCCTGAATCAGTACCGAGGGGCTGAGCTTGAGAATTGCCTGCGAAACCCTAAGAATCTTTGCTTTTTTAAACAGCCCGTTTCTTCCCACTGAAGACCGAGCGCAGCTTTTCTGGCTCTTCAGAAACCCTGCCCCATAAACTTGATTCGCCAGCGTGAGCGCGGGCTGCATCAAAGTGGTCCTTAGTTTCTTCGGTGTAAAAAGCCTCTGAGTTTCATTAGGGTGGATGGCTCCGCTGGGACTGCGCCCCATTGGGTGAGCTGAGATTACAGTTGATTATCAACCAGAGGAAGAGCCGAATAATCCGCAGCCCCGTATGCAACCCTGAGTGTGCAGCCCCATCACATTCATGGCCAACTGTTAATAATCTTGTGGCATATGCCTCTGTCGTGTTTGTTTATAGAGGGCCAAGGCTGGGTGGATTATGCCTCACAAATGATATACTGTAGAGTTTCCCAGGATAAATGAAATATGTCCATTTTGTCCCATCTGGATCTTGTTACTTACTTTTTCTTTTCTTCCCCATGATTAGCATTTTGGCAGTTTTCATTCTTCCATTCTGCTGTTCTATGTACCCAGGGGAGGTGCAGAGTTGAGATCTTTCCAAATCAGGGTAGTGCTGCGTGGAGAAAACCCACGGCTGGCTGAAAGGGCACTTTCTTCACGGTGCACCGTCCAAGCTGGGGCAGAGGAAGAGAGGCGGCCCACGGGCTCAGCAGCCTGTGAGCACCGTGACATCAAGTCGCGAGTCACCGAGTGTGGAAATGTTCTCAGCAGACGATGGTGGGGGACCCAGATTCGCCGTGCCCCAAACCAGCTGAGCCGGGGGAAATTCTCCACTTAGAGTGTTGCTGAGCTGCAGAATGAGGCCCTGAATTTGGTGTGCTTTGCTTGACATCAAAATGGGGTCACCATGTTCATTTGACACCTTGCTAATTTATGCTTGCGACAGAAACCAAACCAGACCAAATTCGCTTGCAGGCAGGAACAGGATTTATTCTTTGTAAATAATGCCGTAACAGACCCAGCGTCTGTTTCTCATTTCTGGTGAGTTACTGGGGTAGAACCGAGAGACAGAACAGCCCAGGAGGGCAAAGGTCTCTTTTTCACGTGTGAAATAGATATAACCTGTTCAGAAGTGACAGCCTTCCTGAGCGCAGGGCTCTGTGCTTTAAAAAGAATTGCCTGCGGTTCTTTTTAGTTTTCTATTGAAACGATAATGGCCTGTAATTGATATTTTCAGGTGAGACTTGGTGTCTCGGATTTAAGATCACTTGCTGTTTTATTTCACAAAGTATATTTCTAATCAGATTTTTATTTGTATCCCTAGACTAGATTTTCCCTTGCATTATAGAGGTGATGTTAAATGTGTAAAATCAGGACATTAGAAACAAACATGATAATAAGCAATGCGTCATACCCAAAGTAAGAGAGAAAAATGAAGAAACAGCCTTTGGGGTTTCTGGTTAAGAATTAGTGCCTGTGATGGGGCGCCTGGGTGGCTCAGTCGGTTAAGCGTCCGACTTTCACTTAGGTCATGATCTCGCGGTTCGTGGGTTCGAGCCCCGCGTCGGGCTCTGTGCTGACTGCCAGCTCGGAGCCTGGGTTCTGTTTCAGTCTGTGACTCCCTCTCTCTCTGACCCTCCCCTGCTCACGCTGTCTCTCTCTCTCTCTCCTAGAAATAAATAAAAATATTTAAAAAAAAAAAAAAGAATTAGTGCATGTGACCACCTATATGAAAAGGCTTGTCAGGTTTCAGTTACTGGGGTACCTTTATCTTCATCTTATTGCAATTATGTATTAAAGGTAATTTAAATACTTCATAAACTTTTTATGCATCATTAGAGATGGTGCTACCACTTCATTTCCTTAAATGTTTATTTATTTTGAGAGCGAGAGAGAGAGAGAGAATGCGTGTGAGCAGGGGAGGGACAGAGAAGAGAGAAAGAGAGAATCCCAAGCAAGCTCTCTGCAGAGCCCCGATCCCTTAAACCGTGAGATCATGACCTGAGCTGAAATCAAGAATCAGACGCTTAATCGACTAAGCCACCCAGGCGCCCCGATGCTGCCACTTCAAATGATGAGATAAAATATTTTATTCAAAACAAACCCCTCGATTTTCCAGTAAAATGTTGTTCTGATTAGTGTATCTATATGGTTTCTGTAATTACCAAATCTTCTTCTTGCGCAAATCGGTCAGCTGATTCTATCATCTATCTATCATCTATCTATCTATCTATCTATCTATCTATCTATCATCTATCTATCTATCTATCATCTATCTATCTATCATCTATCTAATCTATGTAATGTGTTACATTCTGTATTATGTAATATATTGCCAATTGATATATTAGTTCAAAATAGGAGTTCTCTTCATTTTCTGCCTCTGCAGACATATTGGTGATTGGTTCCATTTCTAAAGTCAGACACAGCTCAGCACCTGCAACAATGTGTCCACACGCAGGAACGGAATAAAAATCACACAACTGCGTATTTTCTTTCCCCCTCTATCCCAGTCTTTTGATGGTTAGTGATTGTTACACTTTAGGTCAGTGGAATTTTGGCAGTCCCCTGGAAAGCTTATATAAATTAGAGTCTGACTCACCATCCTCTAAACAGTTCAGATTCAACAAGCCTGAGGCAGAGCCCAGGCATCTGCATATTAAATGAGCTCACAGGTGGTTCTGATCCGGATGGTCCTGGAATCACACTTTGAAGAATAGTGCTTTAAGACCTGTGTGATCAATAACAAATCACAGGCTTTCATATTATACCTCAGTACTCCTAGAATTAGGTTTCCCTGGGAGACAGAGCCAGGAAGCTGTGTTTACTCATCTTCTCTTTCAGAAATGAATATCATCATGTTATGAACAAGATGACCATCATGTTAGCTGTATTTCTGACACCAGGGGGCAGATTTTCTGAGTAATGGCATTCCAGTACATTGGCATTGATCTTCACAGCTCCTCACTCCATCCCAATCCATCTGTCTTATGATTCCTGGTTGTGACCTTTACTTGAATCACATTTGAACTTGTTCTGCCTTTCTGGACACTGTGTCTACTCATATATTTACCCCTAGGCGGTCAGACTCTGTGGGCTGGCCATTTCCACCAGCGTTCCTCTGGGTCTAACAGGTGACATGAGCCAGGTTTGGGAGGCCACCTCTTTCATGCCTGCTGTGCATACATGATCACGAAGCCTTACAAACCCACCTAAAGGCATTAAATATTAACTTTGAGATCTTGAGTTAGGCATTGGCTAAAGGTCTCATAGGAAGTAAAAGACATAAGCCCTAAAAAAAGAGTGTGCCAAAGTTGATCAAAATCAAAACCTTCTGCTCCTTGGAAAAAACTGTAAAGAATGAAAAGAAACCACAAACTGGTAGAAAATATTCAGAAATAAATATATGGTAACTAACTGGTTTCCGGAACATATAAAGAACTTTTAATAATTAAGAAGTTGATATTTCAATAAGTAAAAAAAATATATTCGAGTGACTTGAACACACACTTCATCAGGGGTGCTATATGGATGGCAAATAAACATGTCAAAATATGCTAAACTTCCTTAGTTAATAGCATAATGCAAATTAAAACTTCAATGAGGTATCACTTAGCCTATAAGAATGGTAAAAACAAATGCAACGATATCATGTTTGCTAAAAATAATGGGCACCAGTAACTTCGTAAATTTCTGTGTTGATGAAAACTGGTAAAACCCGTTTTAAAAACAGTTTGGCAACTAAAAAAATTTTTTTTTAATCTTTATCTGTTTTTGAGAGAGAGACAGACAGTGTAAGTAAGGGAGGGGCAGAGAGAGGGAGACACAGTATCTGAAGCAGGCTCCAGGCTCTGAGCTGTCAGCACAGAGCCTGACATGGGTCTGCAACTCACAAACCATGAGATCATGACTTGAGCTGAAGTCGGATGCTCAACCGACTGAGCCACCCAGGCACCCCTAGTTTGGCAATTTATTTTCCAGGTTACCATGTGCTTGCTATGCAACCCAGAAATCCCACTTACCCAAAAGAAATGAAAAATATAAATACCCATACAGAAACCTGTTTTATTTTTTATTTTTTATTTAAAAAAAATTTTTTTTAAGGTTTTTATTTATTTCTAGAGAGAGAGAGAGACAGTGTGAGCAGGGGAGGGTCAGAGAGAGAGGGAGTCACAGACTGAAACAGGCTCCAGGCTCTGAGCTGGCAGTCAGCACAGAGCCCGACGCGGGGCCCGAACCCACGAACCGCAAGATCATGACCTAAGCGAAAGTCGGACGCTTAACCGACTAAGCCACCCAGGCGCCCCACAGAAACCTGTTTTAATGTGTTCATAGCAATTTCACTTACAACCATCAAAAACGGGAAAGAACTTAAATGTCCATCAACTATGGAATAGACCCACAGAAAATGTTGCAGTCAAGCAGTGGGCTAGTACTCAGCAAGGAAGCACACGTTTCATGTAGCAACAATGGACTTCAGATGCATTAGACTTTGTGAAGGAAACCAGACCTCAAAAACTGGAGACTATATAAATCCATGTGTTTACTATTCTGGGGAAAGCCAAACTAGAAGGACAGAAAGTAGATCCCTGGCTGCCAACGTCTTGGAGGTGGGGAGATGGCAAAGGTGGCAGATGGGGCTTTCTGTTAACAATGGGAACAATCTGTTTTCACTATGATGGCGGTGACGTGTCTGTGTGTGTCTGTCAAAATTCATAGCCGTGAACCCCTTAAAAAGGGTGAATTTTATTGTATGTAATTTATGCCTCAAAAAACACTAGCGTGAAGGGGCACCCGGGTGGCTCAGACAGTTGAGTGGCTGACTCTGACTTAGGTCATGATCTCACAGTTTGTGAGTTCGAGCCTCAACTCGAGTTCTGTCCTCTCTCTCTGCCCCTCCCCGGCTCATGCTCTGTCTCTGTCTCTCTCTCAAAAACAAATAAACATTAAAAATTAAAAAAAAAAACAAACCCACTAGTATGGAAAAATTAAATTCTATCAAATAAAGCAAAATAATTTTCATGAAATACTCCACTGTGGCCTTGCCGTATGGTACTGAGCCTCTTTGTTGTACATTCTTTGAAGATAGAAGCCTAATTTGTGCTATTTCTTTCAACAGAAACCCCCTAATCATTAAAGTCAGATGTCTCCTGACATAGTAACAGTAACATAGTCTCCTGCCTCATAGTAACAGACCACAAATGAGCTGAAAATATCTCCCCTTAATAGTTTTTAAGGATCTGATGAAGTGGAAGGGAATAAAGGTTGTGATAATCATAATGTTTTAAAAAGTTTAATTCCATTCAGTCTGGAATTCCTGATTCCTGCTAATATGACATGTGTTTGAGCAATACAGTATGGACATAAGGGGACAGAAAAAAAATTTAAGCTTATTTATTTTTAAGAGAGAGACAGATAAAGTGAGCAAGGAGGGGAGTGAGAGAGAGGGAGAGAGAGAATCTGAAGTGGCTCCATGCTGACAGTACGACAGCCCCGAGGTGGAGCTTGGACTTGCAAACTGTGAGCTCATGACCTGAGCTGAAACCAAGAGTCAGACCCTTCACTGACTGAGCCACCCAGGTGCCCAGCTTGGGTTATTCTAATACTTAAGTCATGATTACTATTGACCTTGTTAAAATCTCTTAAGAATCAACTCACTGCTTGCTGACCATGCTCTGGCCATCCGTGAGGTCAAGCAGCAGACTCCTCCTAATACAAATAATCCAGCCCATACCATCTAGCACATCGTGGAGATTTTGCTCTCATGGGTGCTCTAGAGACCGAGGACTGGGAGGGAAGAGAGCACACCACATCCTGTCTTTTCAGTCTTTAGAACCAATGGAGTGGCTTGGTCGGCCAATCTCTAAAGCAAAGACAATGGAGGCCAACGGCGGGGACACAGCTTTCTAGGTCTTCCCGCGTGAACTGCAGTGTTTCATGAAGCACGCATTTATGACAGTAAATTACTGTCGCTTCCGGAGCTGACACTCTTCAATATTACAAGATAGAATGATTTTGTTTATTTAAATAACACCTCATGAAAGCACTAATTTTCAACTTGATGGATGTGGTAGTCTTCCCACCACCATTGGAGTTTCTCAGTGATAAGAAAGGTATGCTTTGAGTTTCACGGAGGCCTCGTTGAAAATTAAATATTCACAACTGGTAATTAAAAATGGATTTGAGGAACCAGTAGGTTATGGATTTATCTGCATGAATGCAACCATCTGAGTGAGTCTAGTTGCATTTTCAAGCAGAGGAATTAAAAACACACACACACACATCATTTCTGGTAATCTAATGGGAGGCAGGATGCGTGTCAAAGGATAGGAAAGACTTAATATTCTTGATGGCTATCATCATCACTCATCAATCCAACAATCATAAGGTGCTGACTATGTGCAAGACTCTGACTTAAGCCCTATGGAAATAATAAGAACAATCTCGACTTTCAAATATCTCTGTGAAGAGTTCCATCACTTCACTGAAGATTAAGCACTGGATACTTAAACTATGAAAATGCCCAGCCAGCCTCATCATCATAATACTTTCAACCAAATAACTGAACAGTTTTACTTAAATCTTCAATAGTTAAAATACCACTGAGCTGGAGAGGGAATGAGAGCAACATCTCTTTAATTAAATGGAAAATAATGTAGAAAATATGTCTTTGGGTTAAAATAATATCAAACTTATGAAATATATGCCAGAGACATTTTTAAAGCAAGTTCCAACCCATTAATAATGACTTTTAATTAGAACATCCGTAAACATGTCAGCAGTATTGTTTAATGACGGAAACCTTGCAGACTATTGTTAGACTGTGCCTAGTACATTAAATTTATACTATACTATAGGGTACATTTACTGTGCATCTTCTTAATGGTAATAAATAAAACAGTTGAGAATAAAGCTCATGAGGGGAGTAGAGATGTATATTCATGTCATTTAGTGGGAAACAAATACTTGATTTGTATGTGTTGTTCTATATTAGTCATGATTGATCCATAATTATCACCAAAAATGATCAGATTTTAGCCTAGAAATGACTTCTGTTGTTTTTGTTCCAAAACAAATTTCTATCAAGAAAATTTAAAAAGTTGGAGGGAGACATCATTTGTTTGTGATTAAAATAAAATACAGTCAATGCTGTGTTTATGTGGAATACCAGACGGGTATGCTGTTTTGGGGTTTACTGGCTGCAGAAAGGAGCACAGGCATATGCAGTAGAGAAGAGGGATGGAGTTGGGTTTATTTTTATCCGTTCGAACTCTGGTTGATGATTGTGTTTGCTTGTGACTGCATGTGGTAGGGGAAGGCTCTGAAAGCCATGACTCGGCACACATTAGATGCCTACTAGATGTCGGTTGGGGTCAAAATGTGTCTTCAGAGAATATTCGATTCATTACGAACCAAAAATTTCCACCAAAACCAACTAGTTTTCAGAAAAGATCAGAAAAAAATTTGATAGTCACGCAGAGCAACATGTGGGAAAGCTATTTATGGCAATAAAGAATTACATCTTTGTAATATGTGAGCGGGAAATATAATTAGATTCACAAAACAACAATATTTTCCTCTATGAATGGTAGGTAGCAAACTGTCTTTTTTTGTTGATTTCATAAAGTTACTCCCTTCATCAACACCAAACCTCTTTATATGCTACTTGAGGGTAGCAAAGTGTTACCCAAAAAGCATATCCTTTCAACAAAAACCAGACTAGCTCTGAGTTCGACGATTGTATTGTGAAGTTCTAATTTAGTATAAATAATAAAAGTTGGGAATAAACTGTGTTTTAAACTATATAAATATATAGTATTTTATATATACATATATAACTGTATCTATCTATATTTATATATACATATATATTATATACATCACTTATAATGTATTATATATTATGTATTATAATATATAATATATATCACTTACATTATATATGTATATATATCACTCAAGGAGAAGATATAATCATTTACTGAATTCTGAGTTGTAATCTAAAGTCAAATATTATCATTGATAACCAAGAAACTGATTTATCTCCTGAGGATGGCACCCACTACTTCTTTCATGAAGTGGTATGTATCTACCTCTATCTATCTATCTATCTATCTATCTATCTATCTATCTATCTATTTTAATATTAAATATCTCTCTATGTCTCTGTATCTATATAAATATCTAAATAAAAATATCTAAATATCTATATTTACATAAATGTTTATATATCTCTGTATATTTGTATAAACATCTATCTATATTTAGATATAGGTCTATATAAATATAAGTAGATAGATATATGTTTATAGATAGGTAGGTAGGTAGATAGAAAGGTAGATAGGTAGGTAAATAGGTAGATAAATAGATGATAGATGATAGATAGATACATAGATATATAGATACATAGATATGTACCCCTCATGAAAGAAGAGCATGCCAACCTCAAGAGATAAGCCAATTCCTTGGTTATCAATGATAATATTTGACTTCAGATTACATTTCACAAGTCAGTAAATGACTGTGTCCTCTCCAAGCAGGAAATACTTTTACAAATTAATCTAATGGCCAAGTTTTTACTGCAGCAAATCTTAGGACAATAAATAGCCAAAGGGCCAGGAATGCCAAGGTATTATTGGCTCTGGGCAATTAACAGTTTAATGCTAAGTTAAAAAAGAAGAGGAAACAAAAAACTCTAAAGGTTAAAAATGGTTAAGGACACATTTAATAGGAAAGCATTGCTATGCAAGCATTTTCGGAAGAAGAGTGAATGCTACATATGATTTGGCTGGATAGCATCAACCCAAGAAGATACAACATGTCTGGTGAAGGCTTTATTTATTTATGTTTGGAAAGCAGTTACTTCCAATTTTTAAAGGAAGAATTTGAAAACAAAATATATCAAGTATATTTTTTATTAAAATATTTTTGCAAAGAGTTCTTTCTTTGACTGAAATGATGACATTTGTAGATATAAAAGCTGAAGAATGTTGGTTGGTTTTCCAAGTGAAATGTGTTTCCAGTTTTTTTTATTTTGGGAGAGAGAGAGAGGTGGGGGGTGGGGGGCAGAGGGTCTGAAAGTGGGCTCTATGCTGACCACACAGAGCCCCATGAGGGGCTCAAACTCAAGAACTGTGAGATCATCACCTGAGCCAAAGTCAGATGCTTAACCCACTGAGCCACCCAGGCGTCCCCTATGTATACGCTTTAGAAGATACTAAGGATACTTCCCGTCTGGACATGATAACAAGGCCTCCTTGTCATGTAGCTTGTCTTTACCCAGTGTCACTATAAAACCTGAAAATGGCAGGGGTCAACCAAACAGAGCTGGTTTGGAACACCAACCAACAGATGGTCACCCAGATCCAACACTTCCCACCCCTGACTCAGGTAGGTTTATTCTCCTTCCGGATTGACCAGGCATCCTTCTGGCACTAATAGAAGATCCCGACAACACCGCTAAGAGGGATTAGCTGAGAGCCCCACGGACGATTAGCAGCCGGAAGAGGCCCTGCACTTCTTATTAAGCGTGAGACTTACCTGTCCCACCAAAAGCTACCCAGGTGGGGGCAGCAGAGCTGGCAAGAGAAAACCAGCTACGGAAAGCAGTGTGGTCCAAGACGCCAAGAAGCAGGACTCCTCACCCAGAGACCAAGACAGGTCAGCAGAGCAGACAAGAGGGAGGTGGTCAAGCCAAGGGGCCTGGTGCCGGACAGCTTTTGTCCCCAAGGACTGAGACGGTCCTCCTTACCGGAGACGCTTGGCCTCTGGACTTGGGAGAGGGTCTTACCAAACTTCTCCCCCATCAAGAGATGCCTGGCCTGGGAACTCCTTTGTACCCCTGAGGTAGTATCAGCAGGGAACTGAAATGGGAGTCCAAGGAGCACCAGATAAATGAAACAGAATAAAATGACTCCCCAAAGCCTCTGAAAATTTTAACAGCCCGAAAAAGTAGGTTAGACCACATCATAAACCTGCAAGATTTAAGTAAGACCCAGTCTCCTACCTTAGTAGACAAAATGCAAAGGATAAAATGTCCCTTGTGTGCTTGAAAAAAACTGTTGCATGTCTTAGATTAAGCCTGTTAATTATTTTCTCAGCCATTGACCAATCGAAGAAAACAGGAACGACTCTAAAATGCTTCAAATTAAGAAGGTTTTAGTTAATACAGAAACCTGTCACGACAGCATTGCAAGAGTTGGAGACGCAACAAAGAAGGAAATGTTGCCTTAGCTGAAAAAACTATTTTTTAAATGTTTTTATTTTATTTATTTTTGAGAGAGAGACAGAGCATAAGTGGGGAAGGGGCAGAGAGAGAGGGAGCCACAGAATCTGAAGCAGGCTCTGGGCTCTGAGCTGTCCGCACAGAGCCCGACGTGGGCTTGAACCCGTGAACTGTGAGATCATGACCTGAGCTGAAGTCACAGGCTTAACTGACTGAGCCACAGAGGTGTCCCATCTAGAAGTTTCATTTGCTCCTGGCTGCTCTTTCTGGCACCGAGTGGAGATGCCGATGAACTGCTATTACCGACACTAACCAGAAATCACCCCTATTTTTATAGCCAGTGCTACTACCTGCTGGAGCGTCCAGTATCCTTCAGCTGCTTGTAGTCCCCTGTGGTAGGAGCTTGCTCCTCGGGTACCAGCTGAGCAACACCTATCTTGCTGCTGCTGCTGCTGCTGCTCCTGCTGCTAGTTAGAAAGTTCTGGAAATCTGTTCGAGCCTACTGTTGTCCCTGTTAACTATGACGGCTATGGTAGCAGCTGTGATCAGAATACTTCTTGCTGTACCCATCGTGTCTGTGGTGTATGGCAATGCCATTCTGATGTGAGCAGGTCTGGATTTCACTATTACATACTGCACTCTACACATTGGGATTTCTGCATCTGCATATTTTGGTTAAATCTATTGGATTAATCTATTCAGAAACGTTCTCAGCCATTATCTCTATAAATGATGACATTGCCCTCCCCATTTTTTGTCTTCTCTCCTTCCAGGAAATTCAATAAGTCTGTCAATTTCTTTCTCTCTCTATTATACTTGAGATAATTCCCCTACATAATCTTTCAGACTACTAATTTTTCTTTCAGCTGTATCTTATCAAGCACTACATTTCCTGTTTAAAAATTTCTCTCATTTTACTTTTCATCTCTGGTGGTGCTATTTGATTCTGCTTTAGATCTGTCACTCTGTTCTTTGTAGATTTTTATTCTCCTCAAAATATTCAAATTTTATGTTTTTAAGTACATGGTTATATAATATTTTGTTTGATAATATTAGTAAATGAAGCACTGGCAGATCTACTTCTGCTGTCTGTTATTCTGCTGGTGTTCCCTCACGGTGCCTTCTTTCCTTCTGAATTTATTAATGTTGTTGGTTGTATGTAGTTCATGTAGAATTATACATGATTTATTTGAAGTCCGGCAGACAGTGAAGCTTTCCAGACAGGTTCTGTGCTTGTTTCTTCTAGGCCTTTGGATAAATACAAATGCAGGATTACTTTAAAATATAATCATTGATTTATGGTCTTCACACTACAGAGGTATGAATTTGGCCTGCAGAGCTGAATGAAAGCTTGCTAACTTATGAGTTCAAAGTCTCAGAGGATTATTCTAGTGCCAAGCTCAGCATCAACGTTAAGGCAGCCAGTTTTTCCTTGCAGTCTATGTGGGGTAAATATCTTCGTGGACTGGCTTATTCCCATTTCTACAGCTCTTTCAAGGCACAGACTTTTGGCTTCCAAGATTTATGAAAGAAGATCCTATTACAGGCAATGGACTTTTCCTCCAAGCCTGGAGGCCTTGAAAACAGATGGACAGGATAGCCTGGCTTCTCGAACCCCCTTGGGTAAAACCAGTTTCAATCCTCTGCTCACCGCTTTGGGGACCCACATGCATGCATTCTCTTGCTGAGTATTTCTTGATCACTTGCGATCTCCTTAACACTTTTAAGGTCATACTTTATGTGTTTTTCCAGTGTTATGAGCCATTTTCAGAAGGTTCCTATTGAGAACTTATTACTGGATTTTGAAGTCCTTTTCTTTTCACAATTAAAAAAAAAGTCAAGGTCTTGGCATTGTATTCTCTAGACTATTAAGATGAAAAGACTGTTGTAGAGCTAGCTAATAGAAATGGAAAAGAATTCATATTAAAAAAAGACAATATTCTATGTAGAGCTGTTACTGTCCACTCGGTTAGGAATATTTATTGCTGAATTTTGCCATTGACTGATTTCTTCAATGATTAGTTATATATAATCTTAAGCAAAAATGTCATGAGTGGAGAATTTCAATGTGATCCTAATGGTATAATCTTTTACAGCTGGTATTTATATTCTAAGTACCAATCATCTCTCCCCTAACTGATATAATAGTGTCCCATCAGGCTTTTTATTTCTATATGGCCTAATTAATGTGATTCTTTATGTAGCAGATCAAAAAAATTAATATCATAAATTGATATTTCTGGTTAAATATTTCAGAAAAAAGCACTAAAGCACTATTCTGCCTGAAACTAATAGGAAAAAGAACAGAAAAAGAGAAAAGTGAAAGCCACTGGTAGCAGTAGAAATTCAAAAGACATGAAAGAAAACAGTATCATTGGTATAGAAGACAGTGTGAGCGAAATTAATTTTTTTAAGCGGAAAATGATAGCTATAAGATATCTAGCACATACATAACTCTTCTTTAGGAATAAAAACGTGAGAAAATGGAATTGAATTATATTCTCTACTATAATAGAAGCAGTAAAGTTTTCAAAAATAAATAACACCTGAATCTGCAAATTGAATTTATACCATGTACGCTAAGTATACTATGTACTAAGAAAATTGATACAAGGCAATTAATACTAAGTCATGTCCTTAAAGTAATTGGACTTTAAGGCAAAGAAATATTTTCTTGGTGACCTATGCATTAAAAAACAAAAAGATGTCAACGAGGAGAATCAATAGCTTGACGTCATTCTTCTCTAGGGGAATATTAAGTGATAGAAGGGAATAAAACCATCGATACACACAAAGTCCTTGGAGAGAGGATGTGTGAACTAAAATGCCTTTATGTAAGACAACAGGGAGATATTTTTAAATATATAAAAACTCAGGAAAAATAGTAACCATGAGCCCTGGTGGAAGTAAAGGTGGAAAGACACTGCTTGCTGTTGTAATTTAACTAAACAAACAATGAATAGGGAGTGGCTGTGGTTAAGTAACCAGTGACCAGCATCATTCATTTCCAGTATAGAATTAAGAAAAACTAACTGGATACAGTGCTTATAAAAGAATGTTAATGGCAGGGCACCTGGATGGCTCAGTGGGTTAAGCATCTGACTTTGGCTGAGGTCATGATCTCACGGTTCGTGGGTTTGAGCCCCCCATTGGGCTCTGTGCTGACAGCTAGCTTGAAGCCTGGAGCCTGTCTTCAGATTCTGTGTCTCCCTCTCTCTCTGACCCTCCCCTGCTCGTGCTGTCTCTCTCTGACTCTCAAAAATAAATTTTAAAAAAAGCATTAAAAAATAAAATATAAAAAAAGAACACTAATGTTATAAAATGTTACAACTTTGTTACATGCTTATCACTTACATGAATATCTCATAAAATGAAGAGGTAGAAAGGTGAAAGGAGATTGAAGACTGTCTCCATTTTCACTTATAAATGCTTTATAATTTTCATTACTTGTGTTTTTGACCCACAAAATATTTACATGTTGTGGTTGGCAACTTTTTGTTTGCTTTGTTTTTAATTGTATTGCCACATGAATAATACATTATTGTAATATAGTTTATACTATATTATTATATAAATTATAAGCATTTAGTTTATGTGATAATATAATGGTAGTGTAATATTATCAAATTGTTGCAATATGAGCAATGCTATAAGAATCAGGAGGTGGAGAGGTGAGAGGTCACACACTTTCATTGTTTTGCAGTTGTAGATATTTATAATTTTCATTTTTTCAGCTGAATGGAAGTGTAAGTAACAAATAAAATTGTAAGATATTTAAAGTATACAGTGTGATGGCTTGATATGCATAAGCATTATGAAAGTATCCCCCCACTGAGTTATTAACAAATCCGTCATCTCATATGTTTACTTTTTTTAATTCCACATATATTAGTGATACTATAGTATCACTGATGATGATTGATGTTGAGCATCTTTTCATGCACCTTTGGGCTATTTGGCTATTTTCCTTGA
This sequence comes from Hyaena hyaena, assembly GCF_003009895.1. Lineage (NCBI taxonomy): Eukaryota > Metazoa > Chordata > Mammalia > Carnivora > Hyaenidae > Hyaena > Hyaena hyaena. The sequence goes on from NW_024080757.1 coordinate 849,099, forward strand.
AAAATGTGTGTTCAGGTCCCTCACCTATTTTTGACTTGTTCATTTGTTTTCTTGCTAATGAGTTGTGTGAGTTCCTTATACATTTTGGATATCAACCCCTAGTCAGATATGTGGTTTGCAAATATGGCCTCCCATTGTACAGATTACCTTTTAATTTTGTTGCTCATTTCCTTTGCTGTGCTGATGCTTTTTAATTTGATGTGGTGTCACCTGTTCATTTTTACCTCTGTTGGCTTTGCTTTTGCTATCAAAGTCCCACCAAAAATTGTTGTTAAGACTGATGTTAAGGAGCTTACCTGCGGCTTTCCTTTAGGAGTTTTATGTTTTCAAGTCTTACATTCAATTCTTTAATCCACTTTGAGTTTATTTTTGTGTGCGGTGTTAGAAAGTGACCCAATTTCATTCTTTTACATGTAGCTGTCCAGTTGTCCCAACACCATGTATTGTAGAGACTGCTCCTTCCCCAACATCTGTTCTTGGATCCTTGATTGTTAATTGACCATATATGCATGGGTTTAGTTCTGAGTTCCCCATTCTGTTCTATACATCTATATTTTATGCTCATTTCATGCCTTTACAATACTGTTATGATGACAGTAGCTTTATGATACAGTTTGAAATCTTCTTTCTCTAGTTGTTTTGGCTATTCATAGTCTTTTGTGGTTCCATACAAATATTAGAATTGTTTTTAAGATTTCTGTAAAAATGCCATTGGAATTTTGATAGGGACTGCACTGAATCTGCAGATTGCTTCAGGTAGTATTTGGTACATGTTAACAATGTTAATTCTTCGAATTTATGAGCATGAGACATGTTTCCATCTATTGGTATCATCCTACATTTCTTTCATCAGTGTCTTATGGTTTTCAGGGTACAAGTCTTTCACATCATTGATTAAATTTATTCTTAAGTATTTCATTCCATTGGAAGCAATTGTAAATGAAATTGTTTACTTAATTTCTCCTGTAGTTCATCACTAGTATATAGAAATACTACTGATTTTGTATGCAGATTTTGTGTCTGTGACTTTACTAAATTCATTTATTATCTCTAACAGATTTTTGGTAGAGGTTTTAGAGTTTTCTATATTTAATATCTTGTCATCTGTAAATAGTATGTATGCAATTTTACTTCTTCCTTAACAATTTAATGGCCTTTAATTTTTTTCTTGCCTACTTGCTCTGGCTAGGATTTTCACATCCGTGTTGAGTAGACAAAGTGTACCTCAACATGAGAAAGGCCATTTATGACAAGTCCCACAGCTAACATCATATCCAAGAGTGAAAGCTGAAAGCTTTTTGGCAAGATTGGGCATCTTTGTCTTGTTCTTGAACTGAGACAAAAAGCTTTCAGCTTTTAGCTAACCTTAAACAGTTTCATTCCCCTATTTTGGGGCATTTTCTAGTGTTTCTAGTTTGGGGCAGTCTAAGCAATGCCATCATAGGTACTCAACACTCTTATCTGCTAGTACCTGTGTTTCTACTATGTTGATCTCTTGAATGAAATTGTTGGATTAAAACGGCATTTTGTATTTTTAATTTTAATATAGGTTGTCCTTTTTTTTTTTCTAAAAGGATTGTCATGCTTTACATTTCCCCCATCTTTGGATAGGCATGCTCTTTTGTTGTTAATCTGATACCTGTAGGTCTTTTCTTTATAATTTCTGCCAGTCTAGTGCACATATGGTAATCATTTTTTTTTGTTACCTTAACTTGTATATTTTCACTTATCAGACTAATAGAGAATATGAAAATATTTTAGTGTGTTTATTTTCTATCAGGTTTTAGTTTTCTGTGAATTCTTTGTGTTTTTCTCCATTTTCTATTGAACTATTTTTAAGAACTCATACATATTAATTATTTGTGTGTCATCAAATTAGAAATACTTTCATAGATCAATCATTGTCTATTGACCTTATTATGTACTTTTCCATATGTGGTTTTTGTTTATATGAAATAAACCATGTTTATTTATAATACTTTTCAGTCTTCTAGAACTGATCATGAAGGTCAGTCAGCAACTAACATCTTGGTATGCATGGTTTTCTAAACTTCTTATAGAGTTTTCAATTTTTCCTTTGTCCGTTAGTCTTTCAATCTAGGCTTTGGTCCATCTGGAATATATTTTTATGTATGGTGTAAGATGGGGTTCCATTTTTACTTCCCACCAGATGGATGGCCAGTTGTGCCTGTATTGTTTAAAAAAAAATCATATTTTTGGCATTGAATTATTGGGTTTTTTCTGTATTAAAGCCCTACAAACTAAAATCCTCATTCTTTTCCTATTTCACTAATGTACTTACCTTTTCCTACATCAATATCATATTTACTTCATTTAGTGATAATATGGGATATATGATACACTATTTTCCCTGTGTGTGTGTGTGTGTGTGTGTGTGTGCATGTGGGTGTGGATGTGGATGTGTGGGCATGGGGTTGTGGGTATGTATATGTGCATGGATGTGGATGTGCATGTGTGCATGTGCATGTGTGTGTAGGCGTAGGTGGGTATGGGTGTGGGTGTGTATGGGAGGGTGTGTATAAATGTGTGTTTGGCTGCAAGCTTCTCTGATCCATTTTTCATTATGGATGCTTCACCTTTCTAGACTCTTCTCTGGTAAATGGCATTTTCGGCAAATAGTGATGTTCGAGTAGCGTTCCCTTTTTACTTCGTCTTTCCTTTTCGTATATGGTTTTGTGTCTTTTCTCATACTTAATCTTATCTACTTTGGGCATCCACTAGTAGCTAATCAGACTTCCAGGAGCTTATCTATTTTAGTGGTTTTTCTCCCAGGAGAACTGACTTATTGATCTATTCTTTACATGTTTTTGATTGTTTTCTATTTTATCAACTTAAATTTTTCTCTATTCATTCCTTCCTCTTGCATTTCTATTTTCTATTTCCTTAAAATGGATATTTAATTACTTATTTTCTTTAATCTCAAAGGCATTTAGTTCAATTCATATCCCTTTTGAGAAAGCAGGGAAATATTACCTAGGTATTATTTGCTATGTTACATAGATATTCTTTTGAAGTATTCTTTTCCTTGCTCTCTAGATAGTTTTTATTTCACCTTGAATTTTTCTTAGATTCAAGCTTTCTTAATTACTATTCATATTTACCTTAAAAACTGGCAAACTTAATTTTATTCTTTCCATTGTATTATACTTTATCTTTTATTATGCATCGCTTTCCCCCCCTCTTTCTTTCCTTGTTTTTTGCTCAGTTGTTCGACTGACTATACTTTCCATGCTTCCCTTGTTAATTTGGAAATTCTACTGAAATTTTCCAATCAAAATAGTTACTGTTCTTACAATCCAACACTTATGACTATATTATTTATTGAAACTAAAATAGTTACTAATTTTCTCACCAAGCTGCACTTACATCCCACGAAGTGGCCAAACCAGGATTTTTTTTTTTTTCTGTTTCAAAAGTCCTTAAAAACCTCCAGGAAATATTTTCCTCCAGCAAGTGGGAATCTTGGCTGGTATAGGATTTGTAGACACCTTTTCCTCTTCTCTTCTTTCCAGGTTGCTACTCTATTGATTGATTGATTGATTGTTGCTTCTAAACTTCCAGTATTAGAGATGAAAAGCATCCTGATGGCCTGATTTTTTTTTTCCTTTGGGGGATATTTTATTAATTACGCTGGGATAATTTCCATTTAAAAAAACTGTTCTTACAGTCATAAATTTTACTGGGATGTTCCAAGATGTGGCTTTTTCTCATCCACAGAGCCTGGTGTGAAATCAGAACTCTTTATTTCAAAGACATTTTATTTTTTTTTTTATTTGTTTCAGTAACACTCTTTTCCATAATTGTTTTTTTTCTCCTTCTGGAACTCCTAATTTTATTTATTTCCTGTCCTCACTATCATTTTCATTTCGCTGTAGTTTTGCCCTGCTTTGAGATAAGTTGCCACTTGATCTCCCAAGCCTCTCATGCGTAATAACCAACCTCAGTTTTGAGTCACCTAATAAGTTCCTGTGGGCGGTTGTATTGCCGCTGGCCGTGATTCATTCCTCATTCTTTGTAAGAGGATGATACAGTACCGACCCACAGCATTCGGTTTTGGCTCTGTGGCGTGTTTGCCTAATGAGCATGAATTCATGGGACCCGTGCTGTGTTGGAGCCTGGCCCATGCGGGGCAGGGGCTCCACCGCCACTCTGGTCCATCCTTTCTGCCATGAGAAGGTTACTTCCCAGAACAAGACTGCTCCTTCTGCTTGGGCTGCACAGTGAAAATACAGGTGGAATGCAGCTGCTGCTTCCCTGCAGAGATGTGCATATAATACAACCCACAAGGGAATCTCTGTGACCCGGAAGCCATAGAGTTTCGGGGAGGTTGCATCCGCACACCTGATCAATGAATTCTCGTCTTCCAGATGTCCATGGCTGCAGGTAATAACGAATGCTGTACCACTTCATGCTTTGGCCCGTCTACCACAGATAGAGCCAGTGATGCCTTTACATCTAAACAAAACAGAGAATGAATTCTAGTAAACTCCAGACTTATTTGGAGAAAGGATCCGATTCAGATTCAGCTCTCCTGGAGCCATTTCTAGCGCCAAATTCTGTGCCACAGTCTTATCATGAAGGCAGAAACTCCAGGGATGATATCAACCCATGGATTTATTATGGAGATTTGACTTGATGAGATTATGAGAGCCAGTTGAAGAGTGTTGGAAGCTGTCACTCCCATGTCCAGACTGAGGGAGGGCCCACCATGGAAGGGCAGGCAATTCTGAAGGAAGATAGATGTGTCGAGGCGTGGGGAGTGATGACAGATGGACAGAGAACTCTAAGAACAAACTGGAATCCACAAGGATGGATTGGAACGCATGCTGGTCTCTGACAGTTTCCTTTGATGGCAGTTGAGCCAGCAGGAGAAGCCGGAAGCTCGCAAAATGGTGGTCGATCCACAAGTGGAACAGGAATCTGAGAAGCTAGAGGAGCACATCCAACAGGATCTGGGAGTGATGTGGCCCCGGCCGCTGTTCCCTTCAACAAGGAGAGCCAAGGAGTGAGTGACAGGGTGCCAGAGACAACATGGCTGTGTTTCACTTCCACCCTCCAGGTCTCACACAACATGTCTCTTGTCCTGAGGCCCATGCTAATGGAACTATGTCGGGAAGGGACACAGAGTTCCAGCTCAGCTGAAAGCAGACAACAATAGGACCTATGATAGCTTCTCAGTTAATATTTGCTGATGAAGGAATGCGCACATGAACAGCTAATCACATTGAAGATTTAACTATAGTGCATTTTGGACATCTAAATCATCAATTATCTGCTTTTCCCTCAAGGAATTTTAACTTTCTTTGGCTGGGAAGTCGATTTATTACCATTTTGTTTGTTTCTTTGTTAGCATCAAGCCTCTCACCTCATTCCTTCTGTAAAGCATCATCTTAGCCCATTGGGTAGAATGCAGGCTTGCATCTGCCTCAACCCATTTGTCTCTGTCGAGGAGGCTGTATTGCCATAGATTAACCAAGCATCACTTTCTTGATGTTTTGATTATTCTAAATGTCTATCTCACCATGCAAGAGTAATCAAGTAGCATTTATAGAAAGGGTTCAGGAAGAGATACAAGATAATAAAAACTGCATCTTGTTTAATGGAGCATGCGATGTTCACTTCTTTAGATAATGAAAAAGAGAAGACAAGGAGAGATAAGGAAAATAAAGATTAGCTGCTTTCCTTCACCCCAGAGCTCAATCCTGATATATTTATAATAAGCCACCATCAATCAGAGTAAAACTAAATATTTAAAATTAAGAGATGAAATGATAGTATTTTGTTAGTATGAAATGATTTTCCAGTGTGACCCAAATTGGATATGGAAGTTAGTTCATTAAGAGTAATTACAAAAGTGATTCACATTGAATTGTTCGGTGCCCAAATAGAGTGTGTGCGATTCCAATGTGTGCAGGGTTCTTTTACAGCAGTGGTCTTCAGACTGGCATTGGGAAGAATCATGAGGAGGGCTCGTTCAAGCAAATATTACTGGGTCCTACTCCCAGAGTTTCTGATTCACTAGGCCTGGGATGGGGCCAAGAATTTGCATTTCTCACAAGTTCCCAGATGCTGCTGATATTGCTTGTGTGAGGACTGAACTTTGAGAAACACTGTTAGAATAAAGCCACCATAAGAGGTTGGAGAGTCCATATCTTATTTGTCAAGATCACTTTAAGGTATATCTTGCAGGTACCTGCAATTAACTCCACAATTAAAGTGCTTATTACCACAAATGGCTAAACACTAAGCTATATGTCAAATCATTGCTTAGCACAACCTTAAGTTAAAGCACCCACGGTATGTCTTGTTATCCAGCCAATATAGAGACTTGAGCCAGACATTTAAAACCCTGTTTAAATAGACACAGTTACTATATCTAATCAACACAGCAGTGGGGCTTGCCAAAAACCTATAAAACTAATGGATTTGCAAGAAAATTACATCACCTTCAAATCAATGCTGGTAACACAGGTGGCATTTGTAAAAAGTAAAGAAATTGACATTAACACAGCCCATCTCTACTGCCTGCCAATGAGCATTCCAGCTTTGTTAAGGAAAGATGGTCTCCCTTCCAAGAATTATATTTAAATGCTCTAATTTAAATCATTCCAAAATGGTGTAGTAGAAAGGACCAGGGACTGTTCTAAAAAATGGCGGTTGATAGGTTGGGGATATTTGAGTCTACGTATCACAGGGCTATCATAATCCAGCAATGGGTGAATGGTTTTCAAAATAGGCGGCTTTTTTTTTTCTATTGAAACAACAAATAAAAGAATGAACCATCTAACTCAAACATCCCTTGCTCCATCACCAAGGAGTTCCACAGAAATTGCAGAGCACAGTAATGAGACAGCAACTGAGGACGGGCATAACCTCTGCCGTGGACCCACATTGCTTTGCAGATGGAATTAAAATTCTGATAAGTGATATGAAAGGTTTGTAAGGGAGGAAATTGGCATGTGGTCACATTGTCTGCCTGAACCCTCTTCACTTTGCCCTACCCAGGTTGTTGTTAAAACATCTGCGAGGAGTCATTTTCACCTTGAAAGCTGCAGATGTTCATGTGAAGCTTAGAAATAAAGCTCTTTGGAAAATGCTTTCCTGGATAATCCTGGAGAAATAGGAAGGACATGCTCAAAGCCCACACACACACGCAGGCATACACACAAATGTCCCTGCCTGCACTCCACCATCGTAAAACAGCCATACGAATTTACCGTATTTCCTAGGAAGAGATACAATGATATTGTACGCTACAACTTAATCAGCTACAAATCTATTCAAGCATAGACATAACTTACATTCCACTGACTGAGCTGCACAGATGTTCTATGTACATGACCGGATATTGACATAGAAATAGTTGGACCACTTAGGTTTAGAAATACCTGTACGTTCCACTATGAACATTTTGTTATCTCCTTTAAAAAATGTAATTAAAGGGGCGCCTGGGTGGCTTAGTCGGTTAAGCGTCCGACTTTCCGACTTTCGCTTAGGTCATGATCTCGCAGTTTGTGGGTTCGAGCCCCGCGTCGGGCTCTGTGCTGACTGCCAGCTCGGAGCCTGGAGCCTGTTTCAGTCTGTGACTCCCTCTCTCTCTGACCCTCCCCTGCTCACGCTGTCTCTCTCTCCTAGAAATAAATAAAACATTTAAAAAAAAATGTAATTAAAGGGAGAAATTCACAAGCATGAGCTGAGAATGGAAGAACCAGATAAGTAGTGGTCTGTTTGGTTATAAGGTTTGGTATCTTACATAGGTTATTCTGTACCTGAGAACTATAAACATGGAAGAAATGTGTGAGCAACACTTGTAATAAAGATACGTACCTATATATGAGAATTCCCCAAGGAATTGTTTTAGAAAGGGAGGCTTTAACAAAGGGCATCTATGCATATAATTACTACAACACTCTTTGTTTTTAAGAAAACAGTGTGTAAGTCAGCCCAGGCTGTCATAAAGCACCATAGGCTGGATAGCAAAAGTTCAGATAAACAACAGATTTTTCCCCTCTCTGTTCTGGAAGGTAGAAGTCTCAGATCAAGTTCAAGCTGGATAGTTTCTGTGAAACCTTTCTTCTTGCCTTGCAGATGGCTACCTTCTGATATCTTCACATGGTCTCCCTTAGTGCATGCACATGGAAAGGGACAGGTAAAGATCTTAGGAAGATCTAGATTAACCTTGATTGCTTTCTTATTCCAAATACAGCCATTCGGGGATTAGGGCTTTCCCTTATGAATTCTGTGGACACATACATTCAGCCCATTACAAGTATAATGCCTAATAGCCACGAATTTACTTGGCATTCACCTGCATGTGTCCTAATGTAATCACATAAGAAAAGACAAACTATGAATTTCAGACACATCGTATTTTCAGTGCTATCTTTGTTTACTGTGTTTCTAAGGTTGTTGTTTTGAAACGAAATGAAGAAGTGTGGCTTTTGAGGAAATGTTGCTTCCTGCTTTAGATTGCATTATTCGGTTCTCCCGCTGGCCCATGATGGGGACACTGGCATCATCCCCGTGTCATACAGGAGAAAACAGTCACAATCCTTGCAGCCAAACTCCCTCAGAACTAGGGAAAAAAAAAAGAGGTGTTGGATCATTCACAGATTTCTCCCTGGGCATCACCTGAGCTAAGAAACTATCTGTTTCTTTTCTTTTTTAAGTGTTTGTTTATATTTGAAATGGATAGAGAATGTGTGAGCAGAGAAGGGGCAGAGAGAGAGGGAGACAGAGAATCCCAGGCAGGCTCCATGTTGTCAGGGCAGAGCCTGAGGTGGGGCTTGAACTCATGAACCACAAACCATGACCTGAGCCAAAATCAAGAGTTAAATACTTAACCAACCGAGCCACCCAGGCACCCCAAAAAACTGCCTTTTTCTAAATTATGTATTAATATTTTTTGACCTAGAAATACAGAACAGCACTTGACTTCTTTTTCTAGTCCAAATTTCTCCTGATCATGTTAACTATGAAGAGTGTAGATGATATCACTATAAAAATACTCAGCTGAAGTGTCTGACTCTTAATCTGAGCTCAGGTCTTGATCTCAAAGTCGTGAGTCCAGACCCCACATTGGACTCCCCACTGGGCATGAAACCTACTTTAAAAAAATTAGAAATAATCAAATGAATTAGCACCACTTTCTCATTTCAAACCCAAAGTAAGCACCCCTTTCTCCTCTCTGATTTTAGGCTCACCTTCTGGTCACATTCTTCTTACAGCTTAGTACTTAATTTGCAATTTACTCCACTGCCTTACATTCTTGTCCAACCTCACAATTAATAATTGCCACATGCAGGGTATCTGGGGGGCTCAGTCCATTAAGCCTTCGGCTCTTGGTTTCGGCTCAGGTCCTGGTCTCAGGGTTCCTGAGTTTGAGCCCCACATCAGGCTCTGAGCTGGTAGCACGGAACCTGCTTGGGATTCTCCCTCTCTCTCTCTCTCTTCTCTTCTCCCACTCGCTCGTGTGCTCACTCTCTCTCTCTCTCTCTCTCTCTCAAAAATAAACTTTAAAAAACACAATTTCCATGTGATAATATGCATAATACACATCCTTATGTCTGAAACCATCCTACTTTTCTAATATAAGTTTGGTCTAATTTGAGCCTGAAGACCCTTGAGGTGAGTAGGACAATCATGAAGTGTTTGCCCCAGGCCCACTGTGTAAACCAAGCAGCCTGCACACTGCAGTCTTCCAGCCGCCATCCTCGTAAATCTGTGATGTGGATGGTACTCTCTGAAACAGTACATGGTCACTATTGCAGCCTTCTGAGAAGAACATAGAAGCATGGGAAAGAGAAGACTGAATGAAACACTTAACTAGAAGAGCCTCATGAACCAGTATTTGATAGATTAATACATTTTATTGCTTTCATGTATCAGCACAGTAGAATCTTTATCTTTACATTATGCCTCGGATTAAAACAAACCCAACCCAACTTTCACAGCCACTGACCCTCTGGATCATACTTCCGCACATGCGTATTAGGGGTTCTCTATCGGAATGAGGAAAGCAGTTTGAAGTACCGATGGAAAACTTTGAACACGGGGGCGTAAAGCATCTATAACATCGAGTGGATGACTGAGATAACATTTTTTCTGATGGTGAGTGTGTCAACACAAAGCAGATCAAAGACTAAAAGACACAGCGATAATGGTTTTCATCAGCTATATTCACACAATTCTGGGAAAGGCACAGATGGAAAACATTCCAATTGTGAAATGTTAACAGGCAGTATTTCGAGGAGAAAGAACAATTAAGTCGAGCAATGAGCTGTTTATGATTTCATTGCCTTGAATCTTGAATTTTGTTTTGTTTTGTTTTTTACCACCATGTGGCTGTGGTTTTTTTCCCTGAGTTTTTGCCTTAAGTATCCTAATAACAGGTTTTCAATTTGTTAAAAAAAAAATGACACTTCCGAAAACAAAAATAATACTAAGAAGGAGTTGCTACTGATATGTGAGAGGGGACTTTTAATATCTTTTCATTTTTCCTGATGTCCTTCTGCCCCACTATTTTTGCACAATGGCTGTGAATCCATCATCTTAGGCAAAGTGATGGTCAAGGAGTCAGAGCGATAGGACGAAATAAACAGAAAGTTCCAGTATCCCAGATTTTAAGCTTCTTGAGGGCAGGAACCAATGAATGTATTTGTACGCCCAGCATCTAGCATACTGCCTCTTAAATAGTGTGTGTGTATGGGGAGAATGCTTTTTTGAATTAATGAATGAATATGTAACATGTACATGTTTAAACAATATTCAAATAAACAGAACATTATCAAACTTTTGAAGCAATTACATTGCTCTAAATTCAAGCTGTCTTCTGTGATTCAGCAAAACTAGGATCTTATCTAGTCCTACATCAGTGGTATGAATCCTGGTAGTAATCAGATCTGGATTACTTTAGCTTTCAGTTATTGGTCCTCTTGATGGGTGCTGTAAAATTTAAATTATCTTCTGATGGCTTTTAAAAAGCATTAAAAGCCTTTTAAATCCTCCCCTTTCCTGTAAAATGGCTGAGAATGCCTTTCTTTGTTCTTTAACATGGGCCTGGGCTTTGAGGAATGTCTCTAGCAGTAATTAATAAGGATGGAGCACACAGGCAACTTTTTTCCTAAAAGCCATTGTAACAGCACTTGGTTTCTCACATAAACTCTGCTCTCACTGAAAGAGTTATCAATCTCACATCCCCCAGGAGAATCTACAAAGCCAGGTTGGTTTTTGGGTTTTGGTTTTGGTTTTGTCAATTTAAGCTATATTTATAGAAAGGTAGGGACTGTCGGTTAAAGAGGAGACTGTCCTCCTGGGAGGCTCTCACACCGAAGAAGCCTGCTTCAGCAGCTCTCCTCACGGCCTGTGGAAGGGCAGCAGCGTCCCAGTCGCCCGCCATGTCTGAGGGGCTCTTTCACTCCTAAAACGTTTCCTTAACAAGAGCTGAGGTGATTATTTTAACGTGGAGTTGATAGTAACCAGTAAAGGATTCACATTGGGGGAAAGAAAACTACCTTGTGGAATAAACAATTTACAACATACTGTAAGGCCACAAGTCTAAACGTCTAAACCAAACCGACTCCATGACAGGCTTTAAGTTTCCCCTCTAAACTAGAAGGCCTGGGTTTCGGCTTCCCCGAAACTACCAGGTAGTTAGTTACACACTGCCCAAGGCAGGAGAAACCACCCTTGCAGCACCCAATCCAGAAAGGCCAGCGACCACCCTCCACATTGTTAAGGGAGAGGCCTGGAGATAGAAACTATCGATAGGACCCTGTTTCCTAATGTTAAAGTTAACCTGTTAGTGGCCCGAGTAAGACCCTAGGCTCGCTCTGTGATTGGTTGAATTTAAAGGTACTCTAAATGTTGTAATTGGATCCCGCCAAAAGTAACGAATACTCTAGACAATGTGTATGGTAAAACCAGCTGTCAATGATGTTGTATAATTATGATTGGATCACTGTTCCCATGTCACAACTTCTGTAACTCCCCCGTCACAAACCCCATAAAAGCCCTACTCTGCCCTTGTTCGGGCCTCTCAGAATGGATCCATTGCGTTGGTGAGGTCTGGGAGCCCGAGCTTAAGCCCGTAATAAAGCCCTTTGCCTTTGCATATGTGACTCGGACTCCTTGGTGGTCTTGGGATTTTGGGGAGATCGCGATCTGGGCATAACAATACTACACTCACTCCCTAAGTATTTATGGAGAGCTGCCCACAGACCAAGAAATGTGCGCCTAAACATTGTGCCATGAGGCTCTGTGCCCAGACATAAAATGCAAAGTAAGTAACAAGTAATGTGTGGGTCTCATTGCAACCTTTAAATAGGATTGCCTCCTCGCCGTGTGTTTTTGCAGACTCATCTAGAAGCAATGGGATGAGGGGTCCTGACTGGTGTGTTCATTCGGATCTTTCTTCATTGCTACAAATCTATGGCTCTAGTTTCTGTAGTTGCCTATGAAAGACTGGCTGTGTCGTGGTGTGAAGTCTTCTAATATAATGATGGAACGTTCTCGGTCTCTGCCAACTGCAGTTTGTCAATTTCATCCGTATGTCTTCTTTTTTTTTTTTATTTATTTATTTTTTATTTTTAATATAGTTTATTGTCAAGTTGGGTTCCGTATAACACCCAGTGCTCATCCCAACAAGTGCCCTTCCCCATGCCAACAGCCCCCTTCCCCTCCCCCCACATCAGTCCTCCGTTTGTTCTCAGTATTCAAGAGTCTCTCATAGTTTGCCTCCCTCCCTCTCCCCCAACTGTTTTTCCCCCTTCCCCTCCCCTATGGTCCTGTTAAGTTTCTCCAGTTCCACATGAGTGAAAACATGGTGTCTTTCTCTGCCTGACATATTTCACTTAGGATAATACCCTTGAGTTCCATCCATGTTGCTACAAATGGCAGATTTCATTCTTTTTCATTGCCATGTAGTATTCCATTGTATATATAAACTGCATTTTCTTGATCCATTCATCAGTTGGACACTTAGGCTCTTTCCATATTTGGCTATTAGCACATTCATATCGATGTTTGTGATTGTCTTATGTATTTGGGTGTTTCTGAATTCAGTGCATAGACATTTATACTTGTTAGCTCTTCCTGATGGATAGACCCTGAAATTATTATATAATGCCCTTCTTTGCCTTTAAAATAAAAAATAAAGTCCAGTTTGTCTGATATAAATATGGCTACTCCAGCTTTCTTTTTGATGTCCAGTAGCATGATAGATGTTTTCCCATCTCCTCACTTTCAATCTGAATGTGTCCTCAGGTCTAAAATGGGTCTCTTGTAAATAGCAAATAGATGGATCTAATTTTTTTAATCCATTCTGCTACTCTGTCTTTTGATTGGAGCATTTAGTCCATTTACATTCAGTGTTATTATTGAAAAATACGGGTTTAGAGTTATTGTGTTCTCTGTTAGATTCATGCTTGTAGTGGTGTCTCTGGGACTTTGTGTTCCTTGCAACATTTCCTTCATAGGATCTCTTGTAGGGCTGGTTTAGTGATGATGAATTCCTCCATTTTTTGTTGGGGTAAACCTTGATCTCTCCTTCAATTCAGAATGATAGGCTTGCTGGATAAAGGCTTCTTGGCTGTATATTTTTCCTGTTCATCACACTGAAGATTTCCTGCCATTCCTTTCTGGCCTTCCAAGTGTCAGTAGATAGGTCTGCTACTACCCTGATATGTCTCCCTTTGTATGTTGGGGCCCTTTTATCCCTAACTGCTTTTAGAATTCTCTCTTTGTTCTTGTATTTTGCCAGTTTCACTGTATGTCGTGCAGATCGATTCAGTTTACGTCTGTGGGGAGTTCTCTGTGCCTCTTGGATTTCAATATCTGTTTCCTTTCCCAGGTTGGGGAGGTTCTCAGGTATTATTTGTTCAAGTACACTTTCTGCTCCTTTCTCTCTCTCTCCTTCTGGAATTCCAATGATATGGATATTCTTCCGTTTGATTGTATCACTCAGCTTTCGAACTCTCCTTTCATGTTCCTGGACCAATTTCTCTCTCTTTTTCTCGGCTTCCTCTTTCTCTATAATTGTATCTTCTAATTCATGTATTTTTTCTGCCTTTTCAATCCGTGCAGTAGCCAACGCCTCCATTTTATTTTGTGTTGCATTTTTTAGTTCATCAGTATTTGCAACAATAATGGCTCGGATGTCATCCAAGCCCTTTTGAAGCCCAAAGAGTAATTTTATGAGTATTATTCTAAATTCTTGTTCAGTTATGTTGCTTAGATCGGTTTTGAGCAGTTCTCTAGCTGTTATTTCTCCCTCGAATTTCTTTAGAGGAGAGTTCTTCCGTTTTGTCATTTTGGCTAGCTTTCTTTCTCGTTAGTTTTAAAAGCTTGTGATGTGTTCTGCCCCTGTGAGTGCTGCTATATTAATATTAAAGGAGGCTCATACACTGTCCAGGGCCTGGCCATTCAGGAAGTCTTCTTTGAAGGGTGTCCCTTGGTCTCTCTTGTGACTTTGGTTTTATTTCTCTACTCGTAGTGATGTTTTGAACTCTCCACGATGTGCACTTTAGGTTTGTTCCTTGAAGTAGCCTGTGCCACAGGCGCAGAGGAGGCGGGCCGTCTCCCGTGCCTCACGCCCTCACTCCGTGCGTTGTTAATGATGCCACCCAACTTGCAATCCCACAAGCCAAGGCACTTCAGGGCAGGGAACTGGTTCCTCCTGATGCCGACCGCGTCCCTGGGGTACCACCTAACCCGGAGGGAACTTCCACTGTCCAGTGCCAGACCGAGGCCACCAGTCCAAGGAAAGCCCCACAGTTAGAGGTGGGATATCTCTCCGAAAGCCCTGCTTCTCCGCGAGAGCAGACGGGAAGGCTCATCCGTATGTCTTCTATGCCTCTATCGGTGATCATTCTTCCCTTGTACCACTTCTGATTCCTAATTACCACTGCCTAAATCTAAGCAATGTCTGTAACCATTAACAGGTACAAAATCTTTTTGGTGGCTTGAAATGTTTGCAAATATGTCCCACCTTTGAAGTGGGTGATGGGCAGAGACTTACCAACCCCTTCAAAGTTAAGATGAAATGTGACTTTGGAGGTGAAAGCTCATGGTCATTCACCCCCATGTTTTATCTTTGATCCAGAAGAAAATTCTCTTTCTTCTTCCCCCCTCCCAACACCGTGGTCATCCTCTACCACAGCAGCAGAAATCAAGAGATAGATCCGACGAGTTTGACATTTCATATATTGCACTCATGGTCAAGGCAGACCCCCTTTTCAGGTAAACTTGTATTCACTAATAATTCCTTCTCTATAAGGCTATCAGCTAAACCTACTTTTCTAATATAAGTTTGGTCTAATTTGAGCCTGAAGACCCTTGAGGTGAGTAGGACAATTACATTGTAAGGCTTTGTTGTTGTTGTTGTTGTTTTTACTGTTGTTTTACGCCATATTTATTCATATTACTGCAAAAGTACTCATCATATCCCCCCGTAACTTAACTTCATGTCTCTTCTCCAAAACATTGTAACCCTCTTCCAGGAAGAGGACATATCTTTGTATCTGCATCCCTCTTGACCAGTGCAGTGACATATACATGGTAGGTAACAGGAGTAAATATTTAGAAAAAAGTAAATGAGTTCATTAAAAATATAACTTTTGAGGAAAAAATCTGTCATACTGGGTTTTGTTGCTTAACTGTTTTGTGTCTTTTACATGTGGGATACTTTAAGGATTCAAAAAGGGAAAGGGCGAACACTTATTTTTAATGAAAAAATCATGATGTGATGAGAATTAAGAGGAAATCATATTCTTTATTTTGAATATCATTGTAGAGCTCAGGACACAGGCACAGCTCAGACAATGAAACGTCTTCATAGTTTCTACTTGGCACTTAAGCAAATGCGAAGACTATAACTCCGTGCACCACTTCCTCTGCCCCCTTTGACAAATTGAGCTGGGCCACATTGTCACGGATCCACACTCAACAATCCAGGGGAACCAGAGGGCCAATGCAAACAGCCATCAGCTTAGCCAGAAATTGGTAAGGGTAAGGGTAAATCAGTAAGATAGCTATCCCTGGTTGATTAGATCAAACGTCGCCCTTCTACAAAGGTGTGCTGTTTTCCGCCACATCCCAGTGTGTTGAGAAACGCCTGACCTGGCACGTGCATCCTACCAGCATACGTAGGATTCCGAATAGTAATCTGAAATGAAGAGTCAGTGTAACATTACTCGCAGCTTGGGATAAATAGTTTCGGCAAATGTGAGATCGTGCTCCATGTGGAAGGAGGATATTTTCACAAGTTTTTTTATTTCTTTTTGAAGGGAAGGGGGAAGGGAGGGGGAGAGAGAGAGACAATCCCAAGCAGGCACTGTGCTGTCAGTGCAGAGCCTGCTACAGTGCGTGAACTCATGAAATGTGAGATCCTGACCTGAGCTGAAATCAAGAGTTCAGTACTTAATGGACTGAGCCACTCAGCCGTTCCAGGAGGAGGGTATTTTAGGATAAGCCCACTGACTTTTGTTGGCTGATATTCACTTTGTTTTTAACTATGGGCACAAGCAAATGAATAGATTGATTCCTTTAGAACAGATAACACACCTTATTTTAAAGACTTTAGAGTGATTGCATGCTTGGGGATCACATGATTCTGGAGGCATATGAACATATTGAGAGCTCTTCGCGTCATGGGCACTGACTGGGATGCATTTTCACTCAAAATTCAGTCAACAAGTGCCAAAAAAAAAAAAAAAACCCTCACAAAAAGAATCTCAATCACCTTTGGATATCTCTTTTGGGACTCTCTGGACAGATGTTCTAAATATATTTTAAACATATTTTTTTTACTGCCTCTGGATCCTGAAGGGAATGTTCAAACACTTTTGGTGTGAGTGTTTGCCACTCAGTCGCGGGCATTTTTCTTAATCCTCTCTTTATCCTTTGTATTGAAACTGTTCTCCATCCTATGTACATATTACACATAGCCAAGGACAAAAGTAGGCTGGCCTTGGGAGGAGGGATAGTCTTCAAATTGGGAGGTTTATTGCTCTTAATGGTGAAAACTGTCAAAATGAAATTTTAAAGAATCCAAAAAAAGACCAGATGAGGGGTGCCTGGGTGGCTCAGTTGGTTAAGCATCTGACTTAAGCTCAGGTCATGATCTCACAGTTTGTGGGTTCGAGCCCCATGTCAGGCTCTGTGTTGACAGCTAGCTCAGAGCCTGGAGCCTGTCTTCGGATTCTGTGTCTCCCTCTCTCTCTGACCCTCCCCTGCTCACGCTGTCTCTGTCTCTCTCTCAAA
>NW_024080757.1:871378-1074448 GCF_003009895.1 Hyaena hyaena
AGAGTAAATATCACCTAGAAATACTAACAGTCTTAAAGGTCAGAAATCCTTAGTCAAACAAGAAGAGCCATTCATTAAAAACAGTTACAAGATAACCTGAGCAACATCACAATATGAATCCCCTTTAAAGGCAGAAGTTATTCAGCTAAAAGCTATTAGCTGAGTGCCCTAGGGGTAACTAAATAGAGCGGGTAACAAACAGAAACCGAAACCCAAAGAAGTCAGAAAATAGGTGCACTGGAAACTGCTTCACACAGAACTTCAAAAGCACGGAAGGTTTTTGTTGTGAGACTACCCATCCCAACGCGGCGGCTGGCAATGCATGGAAGAAAAAACAAACTCCTCACTCCATTCAGTATCCCTGAGTGAGTCTTCATGGTTGACAACGGCTTTCAGTGTTTTCCTTGATTTACAGATAATTCATCTTTTTTAAATCACTATTTGAACGTGAAAATGCTTCAAAAATAATCCCCTTTTTTTCAGGGTGCCTGGGTGGCTCAGTCTGTTAAGCATCCCACTCAAGATTTCTGATCAGGTCATGAACTCCCGGTTTGTGAGTTCAAGCCCCACATCTGGCTCTGTGCTGGCAGCATGGAGCCTGCTTGAGTGTCTCTCTCTCTCTCTCTCTCTCTCTCTCTTTCTCTGTCCCTCCCCGACTTGCACACATGCTCTCTCCCTGTCTCAAAATAAATAAACATTAAAAAAAATTCTCCTTTTCCTTCAAGCTTTGAAAGAGGCAGATGTTAGATTGGTTCGCTGCTGTGTTGCGTGTGGGTTTTTTTGGTCTTCTTTAATGTTACATACACTTTATAAATTGTTAGAACCTCTATTCAACTCATCATGGCCTTGGCTTGGTGAAATAATGTTAGATATTATGGAAGCTTAACATCTTTGAACCCTTAGAATGCTCAAGTGGATGGTATTTCTAAAGACATTTCTCATGTCTCCTACAAATCTTTCTCCTAGACTTTCATATTATGGTTTTCACTTTTAGGTAGCACACGAATTATTTGTCACGAAAGCCCCAACTCTTCTCACAGGTATGGACATTGGCCAAACCCATCAAAACCTTCTAACTCTCAAGGACAGTGTCTTTTTATTTTTTTTTTTAAGTTTTATTTGCTTATTTTTTTAAAAATATTTTAATTTATTTCTAGAAGAGAGAGAGAGAGACAGTGTGAGCAGGGGAGGGTCAGAGAGAGAGGGAGATACAGACTCCGAAATAGGCTCCAGTCTCTGAGCTGGCAGTCAGCACAGAACCTGAGGCGGGGCTCGAACCCACGAACCGCGAGATCATGTCCTAAGCGAAAGTCGGACGCTTAACCGACTAAGCCACCCAGGCGCCCCTTATTTGTTTATTTTGAGAGAGACAGAGACAGCACGAGTGGGGGAGGGGCAGAGACAGCACGAGTGGGGGAGGGGCAGAGACAGAGTGACAGAGAGAATCCCAAGCAGATTCCATGATGCCAGCTCAGAGCCTGACGTGTGGCTTGAACACATGAAGCCATGGGAACATGATCTGAGCTGAAACCAAGAGTCAGACACTTAACCAACTGAAGCACTCAGGTGCCCCAATAGTGTCTTATTATTAAGGCAAATTCAGAGATCCCCACATGTAGAGTGTTTCATGAAACAGTGAGTAGTTTATTAATAAGAGTCCTATGATGTGGCAGAAAAAAAAAATGCAGTAGGACATGCTCTCATGACTTTTCCACTTTCATATATGTTATTTGAGCAAGGGAAGAATTCTCCAGAAGGTGGATTCAACTTTTAACCTCTCAAAGTTGTAACCTACTTTGACTCGGTAATAGAGCTTTCCTTGGAAGGTCAATCATGAATTGCAAAAAATGGGAAGAAATATTTCTTCCTTCCTTTCCTCTCTCCCTAAAATGCTGAGCTTTGCTCAAAAGCCTTATTCTCAACCATGTGTCAAAGAGAGACTTCTCTACCTAAAGTAGAATCCGAATGCTTATATAACCAGATCCTTTAAAATAATTTCATGGAGGCAAAATCCACGCAGGTCAATGTTTTCTAGATCACTAAAACCTAGTGTGACAGTATGCTTTTATTTATTGAAATAAATAAAAAGCCAATGACCATGGGGCAGCAAGAGAATTGTTCCCACATCAGTGGGTTGGATGAGGGGCTGAAAATGCTGGTGAAAGTTAGGAATCTTCTTCTTCTTTTTTTTTTTTTTTTAATGTTTATTTATTTTTGAGAGAGGGCAAGCAGGGAAGAGACAGTGGGGGGGCGGAGGGGTGTGTGCAGAGGACCCAAAGCAGTCTTTGCGCTGACAGTGGCAGACTCTATGCGGCGCTAGAACTCATAAACCGTGAGATTGTGACCTGAGCCAAAGTTCGACACTTAATCGACTGAGTCACCCAGAAGCCCCTCCTTTTTTTTCTTTTTTAAAGTAGCCTTCACACCCAACTCAGAGCACCACATGGGGCCTGAACTCATGATGCTGAGCTCAAGATCTGAGCTGAGATCAAGAGTTGAGGCTTAACTGACTGAGCCACCCAGGTGCCCTCAGGAATCCTCCTCTTTAAGGTAAATTTCTTGCTAATTATAAACCTAAGTGTAAGCTAGTGTAAGCTGACCTTTTTTTTTTTAAATGTTCATTAGCATTATTAAACCATCCCTTTAACAACCCAAGCGTTTTGTTCTTAATTACGAGTGTGTAATTTGGGGGGATTATTTATTTTCACACTGAAAGTTTGCTTCATTGTCCTGAAATCTTTCGCCAGCGAAAAGGAAGAAAACATGGCATATGCATCCCCCATCTAAAACATGAATTTCCATCAGCTGCGCTTTCTTTCTCTTGTCAATCCTGTGGTCAGGCCTCTGGAGCACAGATATTGTACACAAACTGCCTAATTATGAGGTTCTCCACAATCAAAGTGATTTTTTTTTAAGGACAACATAATCAGTCTCAAAACCTGCCGTTCCAGCAGACACGCACATGGCCGTGGATCTGGAAGGAACAATGAGTTTGTAACATCTTTAGTGCAAATTGTTGAAATAAGGAGTTGAGAAAACACAGAGCCGCCCTTTCTTCATCTGGTGTTCACAAGTCTGTCTGTGTCAGCAACTCCATCTCAAGACGGTCAAAACAGAGCCCTCGAGTTGACCTCATTCACTCCAAAGCTCGCTGGCCTGCCACTCGGGGAACAACATTTTTGTGAATTTTTAAAAGTCTTATTTCTGAGGGCAGAGAGCAGAGGAGAGCATAAATGTATTGCTACACCACTGATTAGGTTGGCTTTCTGTCTTTCTTTTTTAAGTTGCTTGGAAACATGGTGGCCCTCCCCGTATAGATTTTTAAAGATCTTCTGTCTGCACGCCCTTGGAAAATGAAAAAGAAAACAGGAAGGAAGGGAGGCAGGAAGGAAGGAAGGGAAGAAAGAAAAACAGAAAGAAAGAAAGAAAGAGAGAGAGAGGGAGGGAGGGAGAGAGAGAGAGAGAGAGAGAGAGAGAGAGAGAGAGAGAAAGAAAGAAAGAAAGAAAGAAAGAAAGAAAGAAAGAAAGAAAGAAAGAAAGAAAGAAAGAAAGAAAGAAAAGGCAAAGTCTCTGTGGCACATGGCCAGATTTGTCTTTAAAAGTTGCTAATTTTGGACTCACTTCTCTCCCCATTAGGGCAGTGTAAGAATTATGCACACAAGGCTGAGGCTTGTCTCTGCTTAGAAAACATCTGCATTCGATTAGAAATATGCCTGAGTGTCGTGTTAATTCTGCAGAACCAAACAAAGTCATTTTTGTTTAAACTCTTTCAGTACTATGAGGATGAGCGGTTACAGGAGAAACAAGAAAAAAATAATAAAAGACAGTAAAACATAAGTGCCATGTGGCCCTGGGAGGAACTGAGGAGGTAAATGAGAAGATCCGTCTCCTTGAGAATATAGACCCTGCAATTTTCTTCCAGAATTCTCTCCTCTACCATTTCTCTCTTGGGGACTGGAGGTGGGAACAAGCCTACCCTTTCCTTTAAAAATGCAACTTTTAAAGCAATGGAACATTCTCCAGATTCCTCCAAAATGAAGTTGACCAACTAGTTGACGCGTTTGGCAAATGAGCAGTAGCATTTTATTTTTTAGTTTCGTGGAAGCCAAACAAATCAAACCTGTATTTGTAGCCCATTGGATACATTTCACGTCACTCCTATAGTTACTTAAATAGGACTGGTGTTCCGACCTCAAATATGCTACAATGAACTCTATAGAAACACGCATCTTGCGGTCGACATCAGTATCCACGCACACTTCTTGTTAGCGTCGGTAGCACGGATTCTCATGGAATTTGAGTTTATCCCTCTCACAGAAGTCTGTGGCTAACCATAGATCTAATTTTCACACAAGTACATTAGAGCTGCATGTTGGTAAAGCTAATGGTCCCCAGAGAAAGGAGGCTTCAATTATTCCCTTGAGCTTTTAGAATTAGTTCTTACGTACTGTATGTCAGGTAGGGAAGGTAGATGAAGACCCTATTTAGTTTGATAGTGTGGAGAGATAGGATTTAGTCCTGAATCTGCAGCACCACATAGCTTCCCTCAGGTTCTCTCAGGCAGGTAAAAATGTCTAAATCTCTGCTATTTAACCCTTATCAAAACGTGGGCTGTCAAGAGATGTTTGTGGATGTTGGCTTGATGGGCATGCTAAATATTTATTCTTTCATGTATTTCAACTCTATCTTTGTTTCAAACCAAAGAACTGGGCATGGAACCAAAATGTTTGGCACCATCTTTATTGGTTTTTCACTAAATTGTCCAGTAACTTCATGCCAGTTGTCTATAAGGAAAATGCTGTAAGAAAGCGTCCAATATCGGGGCGCCTGGGTGGCTTAGTCGGTTAAGCGTCCGACTTTCGCTTAGGTCATGATCTCATGGTTCGTGGGTTCGAGCCCCGCGTCGGGCTCTGTGCTGACTGCCAGCTCAGAGCCTGGAGCCTGTTTCAGTCTGTGACTCCCTCTCTCTCTGACCCTCCCCTGCTCACACTGTCTCTCTCTCTCTCTCCTAGAAATAAATAAAATATTAAAAAAAAAAAAGAAACCGTCCAATAAAATGTGCCATTATACTTACTGTACGATTATTTCTATGACATTTTCCAGTACTTGTTTATGAGAAGCCATGAAAGAAATTTCTCAGATTTTTAGTTTGGGGTATTTTTTCCTGAATTATGGTTCTCTCTGTTGTTTTTATTTGTAAGTCTTAGGAACACTGTGATTCTTGTAACTGATATGAGCTCCCTTTTTGCCTTAACTGCTAAAGGCTTTGGGGGCAAATTTGTGACTTGCCTTCAATAACTACAGTGTGTCCATTATATATATTTATACTTATATATATCACGGGGTTTATTAGAGTGTAAACCATATATCCTCCTTACTCTGTCTCTCTCAACCTTTTTTTAAAAGTCTTTTTTTATATTTATTTTTGTAAACTCTGACAATTCCTTTGTGAAATAAGTCTGGGAGTTTATAAGTCAGTAAATAAGTGAATCTAAATGAAACCTTGAAATTGAAGAGCAGAACTGTGTAACCTAACCCTTCCTTGTGAGTGCTTGCTATGTAATCATTTTCTGAAAATATTTAATTTTTGTCTGATTTTTATACTGGAGCATTTTTTATTTTGCATCCCAAATGTTTAAGAGTGAATAAGATGAAAAGGACCATTCTGAATGCATCAAGAAACTCAAGTAGAACATCTGAAATGGTGACATATCGGCAAAGAGGACATGAAAGAATGGAAAAGAAATTAAGATTACTTGACTCTAAGGGGAGGAATAATTACAATGAAATTAAATAATAATATTCAAGATGTCAGCCATCTTGAAAACTGTTTTCTATCTCTTTAGAAAGTAAAGCCTATAAAAATAAGAAGAATTAAGCTTCAAAGTCTGAAACGAACATTGGGAAGATGGCGCTGTGTACTTAAATAATATTTTACTCAAGAACTTTATGCTGGAATTTAGCCAGTAGGGTTATCTATGTTTGCTCAAGTCTTGCTAGTGTTATCACCATATTTATAAGCACGGATGAAGTATAAAACTGAAGCACCAGAAAGTTAAAACATTAACATTATTCCACTTGTTTTCAGATATGTAAAGGTAGACCCGTCTCTTGACTACTGGTCCAAACTGATATCCTTTAGTTTTCAGGAACAAGAAGATGGGGATGTAAGCTTTAGCCTAAATAGGAAAAGAAGAAGAAGAAGGAGGAGGAGGAGGAGGAGGTGAAGAAGGAGAAGAAGGAGAAGAAGGAGGAGGAGGAGGAGGAGGAGAAGAAGAAGAAGAAGAAGAAGAAGAAGAAGAAGAAGAAAAAGAAGAAGAAGAAGAAGAAGAAGAAGAAGAAGAAGAAGAAGAAGAAGAAAAGTTGTAAAGATTAAATATAAAGCTCATGTTTTTGTCTCTGCTTTATTGTGTGTGTACTGTCTTTAGATTTTAGAGTTGCAAAGAGATATATTGATATTATTTAAAAAAATAACAATAAAGGCAGAAATGAAGCCAAAAGCCAAGGCCATATTGCCAGACTCTTCTGAACCTCCCCTACAGGGGGTATATTTTTATCCAACGGCATGAGATAGAGAGCCCAAGTGGCATTTGACCAAGCCTACATAGATGACTAAAAATGCTGGAAGCCAAAGAGTTCCCACCATTTTGTCCAGTCACAAAGGACTATTCTGTTTCCCACCAAAAATTGCTTCTGTCTTCCTACTGTCTCTCAATATTTTATTAAATATTGAAATGAAAAGTTACAATAGCATATCAGCCATTTAGCTCATTCTGGAGTCCACGAATGCTGGTCCTAGGCCACCCTAACTCCATTTCCATATGATATAAAAGGGTTGTTTTGATAAAGAAGTAATTGGTGTACACATAAAGAGCCATCGCGCATCTTAACATGGAAAGTGGTTTTAGTAGACAGTTATTTAAATTCAGCTCTTCATGGAGGCCAGGATAACCACAATAAGCTCTCACTGAAATGATTTATCCTACTTCATCTCCATCAACAATTTGGGAATTACTAGCTCATAACTGTATAGGTCCCTTTATATTTTTCAAGGAATACTTCTATTTCATCACAGGTCTATATGAACCCAAAAGTTTTACATTTATGGAGAAGGGTAAGAAGAGTCAGGGGAAGAAAGTTGAGAGACAAGGGGATGTCACATCTTTCATGTTTTTCTATGTGGATTTTTTTGTCATGAGTTGCTCTAGATTTGTCATTATATCCCAAGTGAGTACTACCTGGGTAAATTATGGCTTACATTGCCCGCCACTTGAAATGAAAAGCAGATTGCATTGCAGACTTGAATTATCCTCCAATATTGCGTGATATATGATCCATCTTGATGGGAAACTATTGTATATATTTCATAGTTATGATTTCCAGGGTATCAAACTCCTCATTATCTTCCCGTGCTAGCCAGCTATAAATGCCAAAACACTCTAGCTTCCAGTGCGTGCTTTTGAAACTTATAGTTCTGTGCTCTGTGTATGTTTAGCATTTTATGGTGCTGCATAATATAGAAATGTCATCATGCTTTATCAAAACCCCAGCTAGGCTATTGACAGTATAGGTTTCATTTAATTCCTGGCTGCAGCAGACATTCTTTGGTATTTCCTGAATAATATAATAAACACCAAATGCAGTGCTTAAAGTGAATATTTAAAAAAATCAATCAGGCTTGAAATTTAATTTTATCTAATTGGATTGCTATAGTCTAACAAAATTGAATGACATAAAAGTTTCGCCGACCCTATATAATTTCATATGTTCTTCAGTCATAAAACTAGATATTTTTTCTCTTTTAACTTCCTCTGATATGATCTTTTAATTTGCCTAGTTTATTTAACCCTCTCCTATATAGGTTGAAAAAAGTGTGTATCATCATCCCAGGGTAGTAATCACACGTGCGATATAATTTTGCATCAGCCGCTCTATTCATGCTTCCTTTCGACTCTGAATGTCCAAGGCAATTAAAGCACTTGAAGAAGCCTGTGGTGCACATGGCAAGACTTGACTTTTTTTTGGTCCACACATTTCAGGAATTGGCTGAGCTAAGAGATACATACATTGTCTCTTCTGCTCCCCTTGAACCTCCTGGAATGAGGCACCCCACATTTGGCTCATCTCTGACAGAAAGGAGCCATCAGCCTGACTCACACCACAGTGAATATTACTGATGCCTCTGGGAAAGAACAAATAGGTATTAATGAAAAAATGTCAAAGCAACAGCAGCAGGTGGCTTATAAGCAGACTACGGTGGGGAAATATATTTTCTTAGATGCAGTTAGTATGTCTGGTGGAAAAACTAAGACTGTGTAAGTAGAAGAATACCCATATAGAAACCCCAAAGAGTTTGAACCTCATGTGTGTTTCTGATTAGCTATTCTGATTTAGTATACTGATAGGGCTGTGTTCCCTTACTCAGCTGGGTTTACTGTATTTTTCCTTAAAGTTAAAAGAAAAGAGAAAAGCATATTTATAAAAACAATGTTATTGTTGCTATTTCACCATCACACCACATAATTACCTTGGTCGTGTTTTATCTCTCTTCATTGCTCTCTAGCAGTAATGTCACCACAAACTTATAGCCAGAAATCACCAGGTAATGAAAATGCAAGCATGTCGAGTCTGACCAATGATCGAATATTGCAAACTGAAGTTAACATATTCGTGACAGGTAACAAACACCTCTACCTACCAACCCTAAGTACTGTGAACTCTTAGAATTTCCCTTCTTAATGTAGAAAATAAGTTTGAAGTGTCACTACTCTAAGATCTTTTTGAAATCCTGAGACTCAAAACAGGGCTCAAAGCTCCTCCAACCAATTTTGTATTCTTATCTAAGATGGTTCAGCCATTTAGTTGGTTGGCACAGTGAAATATGGGTTGTAATGTTTTTTCTCAGAATGAAAGTTTCTCTGATGAACCAGACAAACTAAATGAGTTTCTGGAGCTAAAGCAATAGCCTTGAGGTAGGCTGATTGTCCAAGCCTAATGGTATCATGAGACAAAACCCTTTGAAAAGCAAAGTCCATATACTTCCCCCCTCACAAAGATTTTGTCCTGACCAGGATCACTAGCAATCCCAAGAGCCCATGTTTCTGATTTATTTAATTAAGGAAAATTCTTATTTAGTTGTAAGGGCTTGAACTGAAAGTCTGCAATTGAAAATTCGGGATATAATGCAAGGAACTGTGCACAGACTTTGTACGAAAATCATTTTCTCTCCACTGACTTCACGTAGCTGTTTTTAGACTAACTGGGAATGTCTCAGTTTCACCCATGTATCTGATTCACATTCAGATTAATCCTGCTGTTGTGATTTATGATGCCCTCAGTTTCATATTTACTGCCAGCTCAAACTAATAAGCTCTCTCTGGACCAGTGCCATAACACGAGGTCAATGCCTAGTTAATCACGCCATTGTTTTCCCATACATGTTGCCCTCTGAATTATCTACAATGATAACTGATTAAAAACACGTCTTGTATGATGTCATTTTTTTTAAAAGGAGCAAACTCAATTTTTCAAAGAAAGCTTCCTTTAGGTTTATATGAGACTCTTTTTGAACATCTTAAATCACTTTATGAAATACATTCTGTGTGTATATATATGTGTGTGTGTGTATATATATATATATATATATATATATATATATATATATATATATAAAATCAGCATTAATCACCATTAAAGTTTCTTTTTCCACAGTGCTTCAAGTTCCAAATGTCAGCGAGAACTAGGGCATATCATACCATAAAGAGAGAGGGAAACGTATTGACAGTTTTATTTTTGACACAGGACTTCACACTCCATAAATCTCTTCTTCATATTCTGCATTTTATTGAGAATAACAGTTTTTTTGTTAATCACATTAGAATGTTCGGGATAACAGCATTACAGCATAAGACATTATATGTACTACTGAGTTTTTCAGGGCTGAGACTAATTTCGATTATATCTCTCCACATAGAGAGTAAATACCGTTTCAGCCCTTAAGAGAATGCTTTATCTTATTTTATAGTTTTCTTCTATATTTAGCAGATCCTAAAAGGAGAAAGTCAATTTTGGACACATCTTTTTGAGGTAATCCTGACCATACCAGATGCTACAGATATACAAAAGAAGTTAAAGATAGTGCCAAAATATTAAATCAGGAAGCAAAAGGTTTTAGATCTATTTCTGATTTTGTATACCCTAACCATAGAAGAGTTGCTTTGCTTTGGTATCTTACATCCCTTAGAGTAGATATAACTCTGTGTACTGACAACCCCAAATATATTATATTATGAAAACAATTATGAAATTTAGACACTGACTGCCAGAAATGATAAGGTCCATGAATAATGTGTGGTTTGTTTACTATGTTTATATTGTTTACATGGCACATAATTAAAAGAACAATATTCTATTGTCTTAGGGGTCTTCAGAAGTGCCTTCACAAATGGTTTTTAAATCAAAGTGAAGAAATTCTTTTTGGAAAGGAGGTGGAGTATGAGGAAGATGTGGGAGACATTAAAAAGAGCAAATAGAGAAGTAGATCTATGCAGACAGTACTGGGAAAATTCCATTAGTAACGCAATGTTGACTCCATTATTGGCCATCATTCTTTTATATTTTTTGTGTTATGTCCATATTCCCATTCACCATTGCTTATTTTGGTAAAACCTATTAGCACTGGGTAAGACAGTAATCCCAGGCAAACAGTGATTGCTAGTGTCAGTGTCTACTTTCTCGTATTTGACTTTGTTTTATCTGCAAAATAACTCTAAGGGATTGATGACTAAAATAATTCTATGTTAATGGCTCTGTGCACTCACATTGCCATTTCTACAGCAAACCCATTTCATATTACAAAGCTATTTAACTTGAGGCTTATAATACAAAATCACACATACCACCATGTGATCGCTGTCCTTTTTCTACTGAGTTCTCAGTTAAATCCTCATACTCACAGGGAACTGGGCAAATGTATCTCCAGGCTTCCATCCTTCTTATTGGCTGTACAGAAATTCTTTAAATCTCAATTGACTGCATGGATCATTCAGTCCAAACCTTAGTTATTTCATCCCTGAGACAAATCACCTGGGAACTTCAGTTTTAGTAAATCTGAGTTATAAGATATCTGTTCTACTGATTGTAATGGATGCCTTGAGGTCTGGAGGCCTCACGTATTTCCTGATTAATAAAGAGTACAGGTTGGGTTGAATGATTGCTAAAGTCCAGTCAATTTAACATTGGACTGGTAACCTTCTTTGCCAAAAATTTTCTTCCTTCTTTCATCTCCATTTTGTAACATGACCCTACCAATCACACCCACCTTCATCAATACTAAAAACAGAGCATTGTCTTTTCTATGGTCTACAACCAATCTGTCATTAATTGGGTTACTTTAAACTTTATAGAACAGCCAGTACCTGTGTCCAAAATATTATGGTTCACTCTCTCATGGGTTCAAATTTAAAGGCATCATCCCACTGTTGTGTCTCTGGCTAGCTCTGAAGAGTACGCTAATCCACATTGACCAACTGACCTGCTCTCCAAACACCTGCACCACACGCATTGACAGAGTCCCTCTTTAGGAGTCAGAGGCATGTCTGCAAACTTCTGACTTTCAAGGCTGCCCCAGCATCTCACATCTAAATGTTGTTACTGAATCCAATTTCCAGAGTGTAATTAAAGTGACAGCTTTTTCTACTTAAACCTTGGTGAGTTCAACAGATAGTGAATATTCAAATTATCTCCTAGGTTTTGTTACAAAATTCAAGAATTTTAAGCAAACATGCCTCGTAGATCACACTTTCATGATTCTTGCCCAGTACTGTAGGAATCTCTAAGTGATACCTTGTTGGTCAATGGCACATCACTTTAGCAGAACCCATAATCCAAAGTAAATGTGAATAGCTTTTTCTATATTAGAGCATAATTTTAAATCCAACAAGTCATCAGTTTTTAAGCTTCCTTTAAAGCAGGGGAGAGCCCAGCACAGGACTAGGGTAAGCATGGCTATTAATCCACTGATAAGGACTCGGGCCAGATCCTGCAGAATAAGTGAGTCAGCAAAACATCCCAGTCTCTGAGACGTTCTATTCTTTGCCATTAAAAATCTTGCTCAAACCCAATATTTTTCACCAGTCATTGGCATGCTTCTTTCTGCCAGTTTCTCAAGTTTCTGTTAGCAATTAGCTGGTATCAGTGGTTCCAAAGCCTGTTTATTTGAAAATCCCACAGCAATTTCCAAGTCCCCAGGGATCCAGTTTCACTTGTGGAACTAGAAACTTCGAATTAATCCAAACTTGGCCACCATCAATCTTCTCCACACTTCCAGAAGTGACTTGAACTTCTTAAAAAACAGGGCTTCCTTAGAGGCTAGGTTAAATACTCCCAGGGGGCAAATGCAGAAAAGATTTCTCAAAGAGTTCTTCTAGCTGGTGAACACATATCCGGACTCACAGAACTGTTCTTTCTCTGGAATATAGAGCCCTGGCCGCACATTCTCCCTTGTTCAGCAATTTTGACCCCAGTGTAAATTCCACTAAATCTTTTTTTTTTCTTTCTCGTGTGTGTGTGTCTTAATGTGTGTGTGTTGGAAGAAGTTTATGTGTGTATGTGTGTGTGCACATGTGTGTGTGCTTTTGTTTTGATTCTGGTGTTTGAGGATTGTCGTGACTCAAGAAGTTTGCCAACCCCACCAACTCCTTTTTCTGACTAGGCTTTTTCCCCAAATCGAAAAGTCTGATAAAAAAAAAAACAAAACTCTTGACTCAAGGCTAGTGTGATTTTGAATAGGAGGGAAAACTGAGAACTTTGAAGTTCACCAACCCAGTGGTTAGGCCTCATTATTTACCCAAATAGAACTGGGGTTCACAGTTGCTGAGTGGACTTGCTTTCATAGGAGCACAGCCTGGAAAACAAACTTAAAATCAAATCATCAGATTTTTACATTGAATCTCAAGGATGTACTGAAGTCCTTGTGCAAGTATGGGCAGTGCTAATGCACAGAATAATCTCTCTCTCCCCATCAGTGTCTCCCCAAAAAGTATTCACCTGAAATTCTAAAAGTCACTTGCTTACAATTAAATTCCAGTCCGGAGGAGTCTTACCTCTGACCAGTACAGGCCAAAGTCTCCTTCTATTACAGAATCATTGCAAAGCTCATATTTCATCATCTCAAAGGTCGAAAATTTCATCTAAAACAAGTGTGGATAGAATCTACCCTGAGGCACAATTCCTCTCCACCTGTGAACCTGGAAACCTAAGATAGAAGTTATCTTTGCCAAGATAAAAGTTGGAAAATGCAAAGGAAAACAGTTATAGATATTCTTATTCAAAATGAGAGAAAATGGGACCAAAAAAAAATATATATATAGGTCTCAAGAGTCCCAAGCAATTTCAGAATCTAATTGATCAGACTTCATTGGGTTTCATGTCCAGGGAACGATACCACATGATACACCTCCACATGTGGGGTCATTCTCACTTTTTTATGAAAATCGATGAACACAATACTCTATCAATAGAATAAAAAACAAAGCATACAGGATTATCTCAACTGAAGCAGGAAAAATAATCTGACAAAATTTAACACGTATCATGATAAAAACGTTCAAATAATTAGAAATAGAATGAAACCTCCTTAATTAACAAGAACCATCTATGAAAAATGCCACAGCTAATGTCATGCATACTGAGGGAAGCCAGACACTCTCCCTAAGATCAGGAGCAAGCCAACAATGTCCATTTTTGGCACTTCCATAAGACCAGAGCAATTAGATGAGAAAAAGAATAAAAGCCATTCTGACTGGGGTAAAAGAAATAAAACTATCTTTATGTGCAGATCGTGTTCTCTTGTATGTAGAAGTCTTACGGAATCCACCTAAAAGTTATTAGAACTAATGAGTGTATTTAGCAAGGTTTCGGGACACGAGATCAGTGTACAAAGATCAATTGCATTTTGATACACTAGCGATGAATAATCAGAAAATAAAATTAAGAGAGCAATTGCATTTTAACAACACCAAAAT
Source organism: Hyaena hyaena (assembly GCF_003009895.1). NCBI lineage: Eukaryota > Metazoa > Chordata > Mammalia > Carnivora > Hyaenidae > Hyaena > Hyaena hyaena. The sequence goes on from NW_024080757.1 coordinate 885,403, forward strand.
GAATATAATTCTCAGAAATAAATTTTATTTAAGAAGCACAAGCCTTGAACACTAAAAACTATTAAATATCATTGAATACAATTAAAGAAGATAGAAATGATTGGAAATACATCCCATGCTCATGTTGGAAGACATTATTGCTAAGATGGTGATAGCTGGCAAATGGACATACAGATTCAGTACCATTGCTACTAAAATCCCAGATGGTTTCGTTTGGTTTTGCTTGTTTGTTCAAGAAATTAACCAACTGATCCTAAAATTCATATGAAAAATCAAAAACCCATAACAGGCAATCTATCTTGAAAAAAAATGGAGGATTCACATTTTATTGTTTTAGAACTTACTGTATAGCTACAGTAATCAAGACAGTGCCGTACAGACAGTATATTACTGGATGAAATTGAGGATCAGGAAATAAAACCATCCATGAATCATTTGTTTTTGACAAGAGAGCCAGAACAATCCAAAGGCAGAAAACCTTTTCAATGAATCGTGTTGGGAATCTGTATATCCACATGCTAAAGAATGAAGTTGCAACTCTGAATTCATTATATAAATAAATTAACTCGAGTTAGAACATCACCTCAAATTAAAGAGATCAAACTATATGATTCTTAGAAGAAAAAGTAAGGATTTTTTTTTTTTTTTTTTTTTTTTTACTTTGGGCTAGGCATCTTTAGATGTTAGATAGAATATGGAAAATACTGTTGGAGAATGTGATCAAAAAGTCATGACCGCTGATTGACCCATGAACTGGACCCAGCCGCTCTTCACCCTCTCTCCTCTGTCCTCCAATGTAGTTTCCATTTGCCTTTCCTGGTCCCAGAGGCTGTTCCAAGGACATGACCTTGAGATAGTTATGTGGTGTTGAAAACACCTAATACGGTATGTGTGATTGAGCCCAGGTAAGGCCTCTTTATAAACGTTTAAGATGTGGTGGGTGGGTGCGGTGATCCATCCGGCCCGCTGCCACCCAGGACAAGACTCATATGTAAGTTGCTTCTGTCTTATTAAAAGTGAGCCCTGTCACCTCGGAGTGACCTGCCTCTGTCTTCAGTTTCTCTCTGCCCTCTTCTCATGGGGGCCAGTTTCAGATTACATGAGGGGAGTTCCTCAGAGGGTCCCAAACCAACCAGTATGTGATAAAACAAAAAAGTTCAGACTTAATCCAAATGAAATCTTACCATCAAGAAAGGGAAAAGAAAGCCCACCAGAAGGGAGAAAATATTTGCTGATCTTCTATATTATGATGAACTTATATCTAGGATATCTGAAGCATCTCTTAAAACACAACAATAAAAGACAACCCAATTTTTAAAAGGACAAAGGACTTGAATACAGACGTTTCAAAACCATACAAATGGCCAAAAAATACATTTTAAAAACCACCATGTTGGTTATTAATGCAAATCAAAACCACATGAGATAAATCTTCATACCCACTAAGGATGGCCACCATTTTAAAAAAAGACAGATAATAACAAGTGTTGGAGGGACTCTGGAGAAAATGGAACCCTGGTGTACAGTTAGCAGGAATGTAAAGTGGAATAGCTCTTTGGAAACCAGTTTTGTGGCTCCTCAAAATGTTCAACAGAGAGATGCCACATGACCCAGCAATTTCCGCTAGAAATATTTACACAAGGGAATTGAAAACATACGTTCACACAAAAGCTTGAACATGAGTGTCAATAGCAGCATAATTTATGATAGTCAAAATGTAGGATCACCAAATGTCCCATTAACAGAAGAATGGATAACCAAACTGATAAATTCACACAATGGAATATTATTCAGCCTCAATAATGAAGTAATGATATCTTCTACAACATGGATGTACCTTGTAAACATCATGCTAAGTTTAAAAGCCAGATACATAAAGACCACATATTGTAGGATTTCATGTATATGAAATGTCTGGAATAGGAAAATCTCATAAAGAAAGAAAGTGGGTTAGTGTTTGCCATGGTTAGAGGGGAGGGGGAAATAGACATGGGATTTTGTTTGTGGTGATTAAAATGTTCAAAAATTATATGGCCGCGTTGTAAAACTCTATACTCAAAAGCACGGAATTGTACACTTTAGAAGGATGGATTTTTGATATGCGAATTCTATCTCAAGGAAACAGTTTTTTAAAAAACGCAAATCTTCAAAAGGACGTTATGCGCAGTTATGATTACTTCTTGTAATTGTTGTGTGTGTTGGGTATCTTCTTTCTGGTTCTCCACCAGCTCCCCCATTTCCACTATGCTGTGCTCTAGGATGCTGAATTACGTGAGCACATTAGCTGGCTTCTTGCCCTCTGGGCTTTCTGTTGAGTTACTCAGCAGAGACCCCGGACAGGGCAGAGCAGAATAGGAAGAAGGGAAGGTCAAGGAGTGATCCCAGTTCATCCTTCTGGGACCCATGATTGCTCTGTCTTTCCACCAAATACCCCAGGCTGCCAAAGGCTCTCTTTCTAGACCCACTTTCTGGGTTCCTGCTAATTTTTTCCTCCCATTACTTCAGGCTCATGGGTGGTAAAGTTACCTGATGCTGTGTGCTCTGGAATACTGAGTTATTACTTTGGTGATGTCCCTACACTTGCCCATGCATTTTAAACAGCACTTTTATTAAAGGACCCCTTCTGCCTATCTCCCACCAATCCCTTGTTGACATACTGTGTTTGCTTTAACTTGTTTTCATTTTACTGTATGCTTTCATTCCAATTTTTTTGCTTTTTCACTTATTTTCTGTTTTGGGAGAGGATCTATTTCAGTGTTGTTTTCAGTGGGGACTTTCCAAGGTAAGCATTGTATTTTTAGGGCTCTTTGAGATTAGCTTAATGTCTTAACACTGTATTTCCAACAATATTAAACTATCAGTTAGAGACCAAAATAATTTTTGATCCCTGTTTCTTCAAGGTAGGGATTTGGCCCTTTCCCCACCTCTCTCCCTTTCTGTTTCAGTTAGTTTACTTTGAGTTTGTGAAGTCTTTCTCCATTTAAAAACATTTCATTTGTTTATTTATTTTATTTCATGGTTATTTATTATTGTGTCTTTATACTCTTTTTTTTTTTTTTTTTTTAACCTCTAATGATGTAATAGCAATTAAATGTCCAGAGGATCTAGGTCATTGACATCAGGGGTCAAACAGAAAGAAGGCATGCTTAATTTACCTTGGTTAAAATCATTTTTGATTATCTTAATAAGCATAGTAATCAAGAAAGAAGAAAGAAGGTGACATCACTTGGCCTTTCAGAGATTTCTGAGAGGGGCAGATCTGTAGGTAATTCGGGTGAAGCCTAGAAATTCAAATAGAAACTTCAGTTATTGTGTCATCTTATGATATTTCCGCGAGCAAAAATCCATTTTTTTTTCTGACACTGCAATGCATGTTCTGGCTATTATCTATTTTTTGTTGTATGTTTTGCTTTTTCTGTTGTATTCATGAGCACCATTGACTGTAGTCAGTTTGGCCACCCGCCGCCATTACAAACACAACATCCGACTGGGAACCAGCACATAATTCAGCCCAGGCCGGGTATCTCAAAAGCATAAACGTCTATAACTTGAAACCCAACATTTTCCTCCATAGCAACAGTTTCATGAAGTTGCCTTTTTGGACTAACGATTTATATGATGACTTTTTTATGTTCCTACTTTGGTTTATTTCTGTCATTTATATTTCTTGAGACATTCATTTTGAATTGCTGTTCAAATTTGGTACTATTATTTATCTTCTGTGCAGTTGTCTTATCTCTTCAAATTCATTTGAGCTTTCTGAGACCACAGAACTTTTCATTTATATTTTATATACATCGCACACCTAACAGCTCAATGCTGGAGACACAGAGATGTTCAATAAATATTTCTTAATTTGATTTATTAGAGCTCTTATTAGTTCTGTCTGCTTAGTCTGGTAGTGCTTTCCCTTCTGTTTGGTATAAAGCAGACTGCACTTGATATACTTTGAAATGCAGTCCAGAATTAATAATCTCTGAGAAATCTGATATGCTTTTAAACTTCCCAGATCTCTTGTTAGAAAACTCCAGAGACTTTGAGCATCGACTTTTCATAATCTGTTACCTCATTTGGGTGTGCATTCATATCTACAGCAACATCATGAGGTGAAAAAGGGCTCCACGGATCTTTAGATTTGTTTAAAATTGGCATTTAATATGTATATTTTTTCTTTTTAAAAGCATTTGGGGAGAGTTCAGCTGCCAGGTCCCTGGAGCAAAATGGTTTTCTTGACATTGCTTCTGTGTTGTCTCACGACCATGTATCTGGCCCTGTAACTTGAACACAGGAAAAGGAGGGGGAGGGAGAGAGACCTTCTGTTCATTCCCTGTGGCAATCCATTGGGATTCTAAATACTTGAATATTTTCAATTCATTAGGAGGCTTGCAGCTATTATGGAAGAAAACAATATATAGTAATTTTAAAATAGTAAGCCAACCCTCTATAAACCATAATGATGTTCCCAAGGACAGAGGTTTAAATCACATTCCCCCGTGATCAAGCTTTAATTGTATCAATGGCTCTACGAAATCATTTCAACTGTTCTTTGTCCCCCAATTGAAGGGTACATCTATATGGTTCATATAAATTCACTGAAATGCATCATTTTATCTTGATATGTTTGAATATCCAGATTATTGGCAGGAAGTAAAACAAACATCCAGATGATGGACTGGAATTTTAAATATTTCTTCCAAGTCCTGACAAAGAAGTAAAGAATGCAAGTAACTTCCTAGATAGTTCCATATTAATAATCCTATATTGAGCAAAGAACCATATTCATGAAGAAAAATAAACTTAGAACTTTGTCTCAAATATCATTCCTAAATATACTGAAATGTACAGATGCTGCTGTCTTCCTGCCCCAGCACAAAGAATGTACTAGAAAGCCAGTCTGACATGGAGATGGGTCAAGAGGCATTTCTTCAGTCATTGCTATGTTGTGCTCATGCTGAAATGACATCCTGTCACTGTCGTCTTGATAAATGCTATGGGATTGCACCTGGACACCCAGAGATAAAATGACCTCATGTATATGAATTCCAAACGATAGTGTAGGGGAAGAAAAATTCTTTTCTCTACTCTTCTGGATTCTTTTGGCTGGCTTATTAACTAACAATTAATTAATTAACATCCAAGACAGATTAATGGGAGAAAAATAAATTTAACTTCATACATATGGGAGCCAGAAAGATATGAGGTTCAAGAGCAAGTCAGGCAGTGGAGGCTTCTATGTCGTCCTTAGTTAAGGAGCAGGACAGGAGTCTGAGGCTTCAAAGGGAAGGGAGACAATTCACAGGAAGATCAGCAGAGCAAATGTTTGGTAGGCAAATGTTTGCCATGCCAATGGGCAACGACAGGACCCAGAAAGGACTTTCAACATATAGGCCCTTCCAAGTTCCCCGCCGCTGACCATACCCGGTCCAGGATCTCTGTAGTTGTCTCTGATGAGAGCTCTCTTCCTGGGCCAGGCCCTTCATCTAAATTCCTAGGGGAGTTTAGGAGGGAGGTTAAAAATCTCTTCCTGAGTCTTTTGGGCGTTGAGGATATTTAGCTCAAAATAATCCACATGACAAAGTGGTGCATTCTGGGATGGCGTACTCTACTCTCCTTCTATAGCAATCTCTGAGGTCATTTTGCTAAAAGTCTTTTTAAATAATTGAATGATTAATGGCTTTAGTAATCCCAGGAACCACAAAAATGCCATTTAAAAGACAGTTTTGTTTGGAAAGGATTCTTCATTTTTGTGAGCATTCATTTTCTATTACTTTTTATAAGTCATAGAGCCCACTTGTACAATAATTGGAAGTATTAATTGATGGCATTGGTAGGACTGTCATAAAATCTAATGATGGCAGACATTCAAGACCGAATGGTATTTGTATTGTGAACTTTCTCTGGCTTGTCACCATCTGTCCTCCATCTAAGATTGTAATTTTCCAGCGACCTTTGCCCAGACCGAACTATTGTTCACAGTTGTCCCCAAAAAGGACTTCGTTTAGTTTATTTAGGGAATGATAGTAGGTAACTGTAAAATAACAAAAGAATGAATATCATTGATCACAGTGGATTCCCCCCCCCCCACTGCTTTCAGCCACATGATAAAAACAGGAAGCTTCATTCTTGGGGACCAGTGGCTGGCATAACTTATCAAAGCTGCCTTTCCCCTTCCTCTGACTTTCCCCTTTGTTTCCTTGAGGGATGTAGAAATGACATCAAACTGTTCAAAATAGCTCTGACCTATTATGGATGACCAAAGAGATATTTGCTTTATTTTGGAGAAGAAATAATAGCTCTAACCTTTTGTTTTGTACAGAAAACAGACAAACAGGATATATTTTTTCACTATCTCCAGGTTTTATCTCATCCTTTCCTGCTCTTTGGAAACAAAAGAAGTCAATTTTAAAAAGCAAAGAAGAATAAATAAATTTTAGAGAAGAATGCCTTGCAATTTCCCCTAGAAAATTTCCAGTGCCATCTTACCCACCATGACTATAGACCTTGTTAGCCTAATAAATGACTGAAACCAAAATCATAGCTATTTTAGGGACACAGGAAAAGAGAATAGAAATATCTCACATTTGTAAATCAAGTGGGTTTCTTTCAGAAGTAAATGTTAATATTTAGCAGTGAGTTCAATCTGCATCATATAGTGTCCTCGCTCTGCCCCTCTCAAGATTCTCTTTCAAGTTTTCTGAGGCAGTAAGGTCTAGATCTAGTTGTATCAAGATAATTTCCCAGTGGCTATAACCTTGTAATTCAGCAGAACCAGTTCTGTAATACACTGTCCAACTTGAAAGCTTCCTAAATCACATCACCAAAATCATCCGAGCTGTCCCAGAAAAGGCATCTAATCATTTATAGAGTGTGAAACTTCAATTCAGCCTTCAAGTTCTGTCGAAGCAGCCCCCAACATCCCTCCACCTCCTCTGTCAAGGAGAGTATCTGATTTCTTGCATATGGGTTGAATCATGACATCTTTCTTCAGAGTAGTGCTATTCAACTCAAAGGTCAATAATGGTGCAAAAAATAATTTTAATATTTCCACTGTTCAGTATGGTAGTATGTAGCCAATTATGACTGTTGGGTGCTTGAAATGTGGCTGGTGCATGTAAGAACTAGAATTTTTCATTTTATAGAAGTTTATTAACTTACATGTATATTGCTACAGGTGGCTGTTGACTATTAAAGTGGATAATGCAGCTTCATGATTCCCTAGAACGTACTTCTTGGTGCTGAATTCCCTAATGTACATTGAAATAAGTAACAATATTTCTGATCCTTCGTGTTGTCAGCTGCAAAACATACTAACAAGCATTTCCAGCTGGGATGGTAAGAACGTTTAATAGTTTCCAGTAACACTACATGAAACACCTAAGTTTGGGCACTTCAGACGGAAGTTCCAAAGGCCGTCTGTAGATAGATCCTTTTACATTCCAATTATTTTAGTTTTACATAATTATAAACCATATGCAATGCTATAATAAGATATTGGCAGATACAATAATGTTGCAAAGAGTTATTTTCATAAGCACTCAGGAACTAGTCAACAAACACACTTAACTCTACATCAACAAGGGTAGATAGGAAAATTTCCTAGTGCTATTTACAGAAGATGCCTGATTGGATATGTTAAGTGAAACACCTCTGAAAGATGCTGCCAGCTCAAGAGTGGAACGAATTTTTTTAAATAGTGGTCAGAATACCCTGGCCAATTCTGAAACTTCTCTTGCATGTGAAAGGTATACGTGAGTTTGGAACCAGGGAATGGGGAGTATACTTGAGGACATTTTCTAGAAGAGAGTGGTGTTTCTCTCCCAACCCAAAGGAGGGAAATGAGAATGCCCCTTACTTTAGGAGAATGAAGCTTTAAAGAAATCACCAACATGGCCCCTACATCCTCAGGGCCATCCCCTTTCTAAAAGGAAATTACAGTGGACTGGTGACCAAGGCAACCTAGAGGTGTGTAGAGTCAGCAGAGAAAGGGAAGAGGTTTGTGAAGTAATCACATGCCCAAAGTTCTGACATGAAGGACATACAAAGTGTCCCTTAGATAAATCCATGAGTCCAAAGGGGTCATCTGGCAGAGGGACTTCAGAAGTGTCACTGGAGCCCTAGCACATTTGCAACACTGCAGGGAACTAGATCTGCAAGTTCCTTAGGTCGGTGGAGGTGAGGTAGAGGAGACACACAGGGGTCTCCAAAGAATCCACAAATCTGAGGACAGAGTGAGTTTTAAACTCTGCCAAGCCCCTAGAGCACGACACTAGCTCAGGGGAAAGGTTTTTTCAATTGAAGGGCTTTACTGCTATCTTTTCCTCTCAGCTTTCCCTATGGCCCAACCCCAGGGGATCAGACACAGCAGGAACCAGCTGGAGGAAGGAAAGCTCCAGAAGCAGAGGAAGGAAGGAAGCCTTCACCAGTAGGTCTTTCCCTCTAGGCCATCTTTCCCACCTGCAGAGGAGGCCCGAGGGCTGGAGGGGAGGGTACAGAGGAGATACCCTTATACCAAGTCAGGTTTGCAACTGGAGTCTTGTAATGAGGGGAATGTTTTCGTCCAGAAGTGAAGTTTTATTTTGTTCCAACAAGCCCTGGGTGACATTTTTGCTATGACAGTATTTAAATGGACAGACACTTCTGGTTTTTGACCCAGGACTTTGGGAGGAGGTTACAGGAAGTAAAAACGGCCTTTTTCCTGGTCCACAGGAATAAAGACAGTTTCAGACTAGATGTAAGACTTGAGACAAGGGGGTTGATCTTACTAACACTTAGTATGGTTTAGAAATACCTTATATAATCAACAGGGATGGTAAGATTGAATACTCAAAGGAATTATTTCTACATTTATGTATTCCCTTTTCTTACTCATTAATCCAACAGCATATATTAATGCCTATCATATTCTATGTGAAAAGCTTTGTTCTAGAGTGAAGTTTTGTTGTTAGGCTAAACATATCCTGGTAACTTCTCGGAGGAAAACCAGAACAATACCCAGGTATATTGGGTCACCTGCCTTAGGCAGGAAGTGTATTATCTGACAAATAGATTCAGGTCCTGAACCTGGTGTAAAGAAGGCAAATCTCCTTAAATATAAATCACCTGCTTAGATATCATGGCTTTATTTAGTAGCTGATTGAAGGATCACCAAGCTTGCTTGAAGGGACCTTACAACTTGTTTAGCCCAACTCAGACATGGTAAACTTTACTAGACTTAATATATTTTTATTACACTAAGCTGAATTGAATAAGGAAACGGTTTAAGTGGCTTAACTATGAGAAATAAGCCCACTGGCCCAGTCAAAGGAGGGACTAAGAGACTCTGAGCACAGTGAAGTGAGGCTTTAATCAACCATCTTGCATGGGCAGGTGTTTGATAGACAGGCAAACTCGGGGCAGTTACAGCAGACAATTTATCTCCTAGCATGCAAGCCCCTGCCTGGTTCCTCATTGGCTGAGTATTACAGAGGTTACAGCCTTGCCAGAAGTCACCTATGCCCCTGAAAGGCACAAAGTAGTCTGATTGGAACAAACGTACACTCCCTGAGGTAGAGCAGACTTTAGTCCCTCCTCCCTTTCTTCTGTGGTGCTTGCTCATTGCAAAACCCAAGAAAGTAAGCCCCAAAACGGAGGGGGTGGGTGGGAAGAAGAACCAGGAAGTGAAGTGTCCAAGGGTTTGGGACTCCATTATGGTGGGGTCTGGGGATGTTCATACATATTTCCAATAGGTTGTAAACCTACTGTTTTAGTTTGTATAAAACTACAGCACAGTTTTTATTTGGTGTTTCTGAAAGTGAATCATCTCCCTTACTTCTCACAGTAACCAAGCTCGCAGTACTCAGAGATTGAACAAGGAATTAAACTTGGGCCTTGTAACTTCCTATCCTGGGTATGTCCTTCAGGAAATGCTTTGTCACCTACCTCCTTCATCCACTGGATTCTTTAGCAATAACGTTCTTCAAACTTGACTGTGACTCTCATGAATGTGTGTGTCAACATGTGTCCCCTTTAAATGAATATTTAGACCACTGCCCACTGGAATTAATGAACTCTGCAGCAATACTCCGTTACAATCATAGAAAATGTAGAACTGGAAAATGATATGTTTGGATTTTCCCCTTCAATTTCTTGAAAAGCTAGTATTTAAAATATTTTAGAAAATGAACTGATATAGCACGTTAGAAACTTCTATTTTCAATTTCTTCTTTTTGTTCCTTATGCATGAGTTAGGTGAGACTTGACACCCGTCAGTCATGTCAGATTAATTTAAATTACCCCAGGTCATGAAGTGCATACCTACATAGACCATTAGCTATCGTGATCAGCCATTGATGAAACATTTTGACTGGTAACTTCTTTTGCATGGACTAGATCGGTTAGGAACTAACACATTGATGAAATTGTTCCTTAAGTAGCTTTGCTTTGTCTTAAATAAAGCCAGAATGTGTCTGCTCTTTCTTTCCAAAAATATTTACCTTATTTCAGCTAACTATAGAACCAAACCGTGGAAGTGTTGAGTTTCCAAAAATATGAGCAGCTTTCTGATTTCTTTTCTTCTAGCTATGACCTCTTTTATTTCTTATTATTGAACATTTTCCCCCTGAATTTATTTTGGTAAATTTTAGTTTTAAGGTGAATAAAAAGGTCTGTTTCTCTTCATCTTAAATGTTGCTGAGACTGGTTATTTCCTATTATCAAATTTCCTGACCAAACTACTGCTTCCAGGAAAGGAGCAGAGAACTCCAAAACACTTCATTTCAATGTTATTTCAATCCTAAGGAGAGAATCCTTTTTGCTTTCATGGATGCTATAGTTGCCGACAAGCTTTTCCAAAAAAATCTATAAATGCTCTAGGCTTGTTCTGTAGTGGGCAGACATTTTCTGTCTTCTTAACAGCAGATCAACCATATTTTTGGCTCATAGAATATAAAAAAGAGGGATAAAAGTGATTTTTTACGAGGGCTAGCTAAGCCCTCCATTGTCTTTAGAGGTATCTTTCTGATCATAAACATGTCCGTGTCCAAGAACTAAAGATCGCTGTGAAATAATGTTATCATGCATCCTTCTCATTTAATCACTGCCAGTGGTTCTAGATTTCAAGACATATATCCATTAAGTATCTTCCAGTTTCAGGAATTTTACTTTCTAAAGATAACTGCAATATACTGAGAGGGACAATAAAACATAAAACATTTATTTATTTATAATTTATTTTTAATATTTTAAACATTTATTTACATTTGAGATACAGAGAGAGATAGAGCACGAGTGTGGGAAGGCAAAGAGAGAGGGAGACACAGAATCTGCAACAGATTCCAGGCTCTGAGCTGTGAGCACAGAGCCCTCTGCAGGGCTTGAACTCATGAACTTCGAGATCATGACCTGACCCAGGGTCAGACACTTAAGCCACCCAGGTGCCCCAAAACATAAAACATTTTTAGTAGATAGGTCACAAGAGTTTTTCTGTATAAAAAACGTAAGTGACAATATAATTCAGGTTTTCTGTGATAGTTCCAGTTTCAGATACCTGTTTCTGTTTTGTATACTTGTAAATAATTTCACAAACCAGAAAAATAGTATACTTTGTCATACCCAGTGTGTGTGTGTGTGTGTGTGTGTGTGGTTTTGATCGGGGATGTTTACCATAATATACTCAAAATATAGGTCCATTCTCCTGTTAAGACTAATCTTCTCAGTGAAGGGCCAGCAAAGGGACCCCATTTTACATGAGAGCAGTAAGACAGAAGTCTCAGGATGGAGAAACTTCTGTTCTCATTGGTTTCCATCTGCCAAGGGGGGAAAATGCTTATATGCACAATGTTCATTTGATAAAGATTTTCTGATAGCTTTTTTTTTTTTATTGTTCTGTGCCTAGACACTGAATTTCAGAGAGTTTATTACTTTGGAAATTGATTTTGCTATTATATATTGTATGCCTCGGCCTATTAGAAAGAAGCCTGCAGGCAGTAGGGTGACATGAGCACATTATCTGGATTGTTTTGTGCCTTTTATCCACTGTAGCTCCATATTGCCTTAGTAGCTCTTATTTTTCCTCCCTCAGGCCCAGCGGGGGTCTCCAGCGGCAGCCACCCCTGGAGCTCAGTTTGCAGAGACTGTACCGTGAATTGTCTACAGTGTAAGTGATGTAGGGTACAATTGTCGTAGCCACACTGCAAGGGGGCCCCATAATGCCACCAAGCTATTTAAATCCCACCCCATTTTGTCATTCCACCTAGATCTGTCCCTATCTCCATTGCCCTACATTTTTTTTTTAGTTTTATTTTATTTTTTTTCAGAGATTTATGTTCTTTTTTTATTCTTTTTTTATTTTTATTTATTTGTTTTTACAAATAGTTTATTGTCAAGTTGGTTTCCACATAACACCCAGTGCTCATCCCCACGAGTGCCCTCCTCCATGCCCATCCCCCCCCCCCCCCCAACAGTCCTCAGTTTTTGTCAGCATTCAAGAGTCTCTCATGGTTTGCCTCTCTCCCTTTCCCCCACCACTTCCCCCCTTCTTCTCCCCCTTGTTCCTCAATTAAGTTCCTCCCAATCCTCCTATAAGTGGAAGCATATGGTATCTGCCTTTCTCTGCCTGACTTATTTCGCTCAGCATAACACCCTCAAGGTCCATCCATGTTGCTACACATGGCCAGATGTCATTGTTTCTCATTGCCATGTAGTATTCCATGGTATAGATAAACCACATCTTCTTGATCCATTCATCAGTGGATGGACACTTAGGCTCTTTCCATGTTTTGGCTATTGTTGAGAGTGCTGCTATGAACACTGGGGTCCATGTGCCCCTATGCATCAGCACTCCTGTGTCCCTTGGGTAAATTCCTAGCAGTGCTATTGCTGGGTCATAGGAGAGTTCTACTGATAGTTTCCTGAGGAACCTCCACACTGTTTTCCAGAAGTCCATTGCCCTACATTTAAAAGAAAATTCTTTCCTTCATTTTCTCTGTTACCCACATTCAAAATTCTTTCCTTAACCAATATTATCTCAAGTCTTTAATATGAAGAAAATATTCTAGTTTCCAGAAGACACCAGTGAATTAATGATTCACTCTTCTCTATGAGCCAAAACTGATCTTTAATTGGTAGAACTTGCAAAGCATGCAAAGTATTTATTTCAGATTATGTGAAGGAAACATCTGGGGGCCAGAACGCCTTTGGACTCAGCCCCTTGCCACTACTCTGCCTTCAGCTTTCTCAGCCTGATAAAGGAATAAAATCACATCAGGAGAAATCACTGATTATACAGTAAGAAGGTGACTTAATAGTGTAATAGTGTAGAGGATAGGATATGCTAGATTTAGAAAATTCTTACTACCATACTTCCCCTTATCCACAGTCCTGTTTCCTGTGGTTTTATTACCTGCAGTCAACCGCAATAACAGCAGATGATCCTCCCTCTGACATGTCATCAGAAGGTCAATGGTAGCCTAATGCTACATCCCATGCCTACATCATTCACTTCACTGCATCTCATCACATGAGTATTTTATCATCTCACATCATTCACTGCAAGAAGAAAGGTGAATACAGGTCAATAAGATATTTTAAGAGAGAGCACTCTCACATAACTTTTTTAGAGCATATTATTATAAGTGTTCTATTTTCTTATGAATTCTCATTGTTAATCTCTTACTGTGATTGATTTATAAATTAAACTTCATCTTAGGTAGGTATCCATAGGAAAAACACAGAATACATAACGTTTGATATAATCCATGGTTTCTGGCATCCACTGAGAATATTGGCAATGTGTGCCCCATAGATAAGGTTGGGGAGGGAACTACGGTACTTCATATTTTCCTAGAATTTTCATCTGTTACTGCGTTCCTAAAATATTCTATGAATATAAGGACCATGGTTAGTTTAATTTTTCACAGTAGATATTTGTTAAGTTTTTAACATGTGTCACATATTAGGAATTCAAAATGAAAATAAAATGAAATCCTTGCCGTTGAAGGGTGTATGACTAACTGAATGGGCAGAGTAATGCAAGAGTCAAGATAGGTGCTCCTGGCCAGTTCAGTAGGTACAGTGTGCAACTCTTGATCTCAGGGGTGTACGTTCAAGTCCCATGCTGGGTGTAGAGATTACTTGAAAAGAAAATCTCAGAAAATACAAAGAGTCATGATAGAACTCTCCCATGCAGTAAAGCACAGACCCATACAACTATTCCAGCCAGTGAAAGAGATTTGTGAGATAGAGTTAGGGAAGAACTAATCTTACAGAATTAGGATGAGTCATCAGATGAAAACACAAGTGGAAGCAAATACTTCACAGACTCAGAATAGTAAGATCAAAGGCAAGAAGGTATAAAATCTCCATGAGTGAGAGAACCCCATGTTTTGTTTGTTTTTTTGCTTGTTTGTTTTGCCCAAACATAAAATATGAATCAGGGAAGAGCTGGTGATGGAAGCCCTTCCAATGTATGTGGCCACTGTATGCTAAACTGACTTTTAAGCAAGGGGGTTCAAGACCAGCTTTACATTTCATATTAACTATACATTGAGAGATGTTGGCCTCAGGAAAGAAGAAAACAACAGGGTTAGGGAGACCAGCAAGCAGGTTATTTCAGAAGACTAGTGGAGAGGGGCGCCTGGGTGGCTTAGTCGGTTAGGCGTCCGACTTTTGCTTAGGTCATGATCTCACTGTTCGTGGGTTCGGGCCCCGCGTCGGGCTCTGTGCTGACTGCCAGCTCGGAGCCTGGAGCCTGTTTCAGTCTGTGACTCCCTCTCTCTCTGACCCTCTCTGCTCATGCTGTCTCTCTCTCTCTCTCTCCTAGAAAAAAAAAAAAAAAGACTAGTGGAGAAACAATGACATTCTGAATTGGGGAAGTAGTAACAGTAGAGAGAGGAGAGGAGAGAATACAAAAATAATAATTGAGGGGAGGGTTCAGCAAGAGCTGCTTGGACTTGGATGGTGAGGGAGAGAAGGTCTGCAGGGACCCACAAGTTGGTTAGTGATAACCTGAGCTGCGATAACTGAGCCAAGAGTTGTAGAAGGGTTGCAGAGCTGGAAGGAGACAGAGAATAGGAGACTAATTCCAGAAATTTTTACTCCCTGGCATTCACATTGCAAAGTCTGAAGCGCAAGGCTAAAGATGTATATACTTTTTTAACTTTCAAGCATCAGTGTATGGGTAGTAATTACAACAATGAAACTACCTGGGATCCTGGGGATTCATTTATGGAGTGAGAAGATTGGAGGCAGACTGGAGGTCAATTGGGGTATTTGGAGACATGAAAAAAACCAGGAAAGAAAGAGCAATCCTAAGGAGACGGAAGCGACTTCAGAGAAGATGATGTTATACAAACACATCAGAGATGACCAATGCCACGTTCTTGATATGCTGGAGGGCTTTATTCAGATAAAATAATGAGGTCTTGAGCCCTATACAAAAACCTGATCAAGCCCTGGTTTGAAACACCAGCTCACAGCGACTATTAATTGGAGAGATCATCAATACTATCTCTCTTTCATCTTCTCTGCAAGTTATACATCACACAGTTTACAGAAGAGAGAGAGAAAAAAAAAAAAACCAAAGCTCACAGAAGTGAGTGATTTTCTTGGAGTCTCAAAGATAAGAAATTTCTGGAACTGAGTTTTGGTCTTTTGTCACTCCAGAATCCCAGTGTTTAATCAACAGGGTGCTTTGCTTCCTTTCCTCATTTTTACCAACACAGCTTCCATTTTATGGAATACTAATCAGTTCAGATATGTGTAATACCACTCAACTGTTGAGTGATGTACTAAATCCCCCTCACTGGTGTTTAGAAAATGCCTCTGCTATCGTAAACAATTCTGTGGCCATGCAGCACGGGATCATAAACCACTTCTTTCCTTTGAATTGACCTTGGCTCCCTGTCTTTCTTTAAATAGAACACAGGCAAGAGAAGTACTGTCACCCATGAGAAAGTTCTGTGTGACATAGAACAGAAGGTGCTTAGGAAGAGTGGTAATTAAAAGCGATCTGAGCTAAAGCAAGCTCTGAGGAATGAGAACCGTGAATTTCACTTGATCCAAAGTCCCACAGTCAACAGAGGTCTCCATTTGGAGACATTTTCTATATATAAACAGGGAATCTGTTGGACCCAGGAGGCACATGGATGAACTTCAAGGTGAGGTAAAGGAAGAAGAGCGATCCACGAATCTCTGCAAACGTACACAAATATTTTTGAACGCATGCATATTTCTGGACAGACTATCAATTGCCTTTACTGGCTATTCATAGTGGTCCAAGACAAACATTTTTAAGATTGCTAGTATATATTTATTGTATTATGACAAGTTTTCAACATACACAGAAGTAGAGATAAAAGTAAAAAATTCTCATGTAGCTGGAACCCAATTGCAAAAGTATCAACATTTTGTCAGTTCTATTTGGTTAGCTGCTATTCCTCACCACTTTTGGTTGTGTTTTCGAAGAAATCACACATGCTTACTCGTCGTTTACAATACTTCTTGTATCTCTGCTTTCTCTGCCCTCCTATTCATTCCCCACATCTGCGTGGGGTTTTCTGGAGGCTCTGTTCTCCTCCTAACTGCGATGGTCAAACACTCAGAAGATATAGGGGTTACTGGGCATTAAGACTT
The DNA here is from genome assembly GCF_003009895.1 of Hyaena hyaena. NCBI lineage: Eukaryota > Metazoa > Chordata > Mammalia > Carnivora > Hyaenidae > Hyaena > Hyaena hyaena. The sequence goes on from NW_024080757.1 coordinate 902,011, forward strand.
TCCAAACACCACCTCCAAGTGATCTGTCTCTTTTTCTCTCATGGGAATACTTTAGAACCTTCTGCTCCGGACAACTTTGTCCCTGAAATAGGCCCTAAGTGTTTGCATTGAGATCATCCACGGTCCCTTAGAATGACTTTATTCCATATTTCACTTCGCTACATTTAACCACTCCTTAGAGGACAGCTGACTTTGTTGTGCTTCTGCAGAATATCTTAGCTACCTTGGTAAGAGATCAGACTCTATGGGATCCTCAGGGTACCTGTGTATTTTACATATACATTTGTCATTCTGACAATGCAACTACAAAATTTGTTCTGCATTTTGGATAAACTTTTAAACATGTGCTAGTCAGAAAGCTGCTGACTTTGATGTCTACTTTCTGCTTTCTGGCAAGCTGTATACTAACTAACTCTGGTAGACAACAGTCAAATGCCATGCCATGGGTGTTTTGCCGATGGATTTGCCAGCCTGAATAAACTTCATAAGTTCTGGAAGTTTACAGGAGCCAGTCTGTTGGCCCTGGGTCCCAACTATGAGTAGACAAGAAAAGAAATAACAGGGATCTGATACAGAAATCATTGCAGAACTTGTTTCTTATATATTTTATTAATCCCCATGACAATGTAATAAGGCAGATATTATTACTGTTATCATTAACATTTCCATCATTATTGGTATTGGAATTTTTTACTTGAAGGGACTGATACACAGAGAGAATTAAACTCTTGGACATAGTCACATGGCTTAGAAGAGGAAGGTGTAGACTTTAAAATAAGCACTATCTGTTTACAAATTTTTTGCTTCTTTCACATAACATGAGTCTCCATAGATTCCATGATCACCCTATACATTTCTCCAAGACCTAATCCAAGCCACTCATGATCCCTTCATTCTACCCCAGAGCCATGTGCTTCCCAGGTCAGTAATAATGTTTGAGTCAACTGAATGAATAATCAATATTTGTAATTGTGCATACAGTTGGTCAGATGACAGTGATCAAATAATCAGTTCTGAAACCTGCTTTGCAGATGACAAAGTCACTGACCGACATCACCACCTGTGCTACCACTGAAGGATTCCCTTTCTCTGTCTCTGTCTCGGTCTCTGTCTGTCTCTCTCTCTGGATTTTAAGTAGATTTCTCAGTGACCTGTGGATAATTACCAGCTTTATTGCAGGGTCTATTCTGAGAACTTCAATGGTCAAACTGAAAACAACCAAAATACAGCCTATATCAGCTTAGTTCCATACTGAAATATGCCCACAGGAGTATGCTTTGTCTAACACAAATAGAATAAACAGCCAGGACCTGCAACTTCTCTTAGTACAAACTTGCTAACAGGCCCTTTAAGTATTTTTACACAACCAACTGCAAATGGGGTTGTGGTGTTGTATGTATTAATTTGTAGAGCTTTGTCCAGTTACAAATGAACACTGCAAAGTATTTTTTTGACAACTTATTAAAAATTTAAGTATGATTCGAAACCCTCAGGCTACTTGATTTTGAAAGTTAAATTTCTGAAATAGCAACACATGATGGCTGTCAAAAACCCAGAGCCATAACAGCTCTAGGCTACTTCCCAAAAATAAAATACCAGTCTCTATCAGTCAGCAAAGTGCCAGTGCCTTGTTGTACACGGCTTCCTTTAAAGGTTGATAACTCCTGCCATCAAAATTTGCCTGCAGCTTGGCTAGAAAAGCCCAGCTCTACATTAACAATATGAAACAAATTATACTGTGTCCCTCTAAGTGATGAAACAAGAGTGGACCGCGTGCCTTTGATAAGCAGATGGGTAAGAAAATGACTTACCCTTTTCAAATGAGCAGTAAAGCCATAATGCAAATATTTCAGCACAAAATGTTTCCTTGCCTTGTTTCCTCCTCTTAGAGAAAGGGCATGAGCAAAAAAACTCAGTGTTGTCGAACACCTATTCTGTGTGCTTACAAATTTTCCTGTTCTGGTAAAGTGGCTGATTCTAAGAAGAAGGGATTTTTCTGCCTTTGGTAGCTTGTTTGAGATCAGGAAAAGAAGACACAAGGAAAACAGAAAAATATAAGTGCTTTCCTTGAGAACTTTCTTATTTTAAGAAAATATGCTTTTTAAAATTTTATACCTGTACCTTTCAACCAGAGTAGTACCATTCACACAGGGAACGTATGGAGATGTGTGTGTGCGTGTTTGGGGGGTATTCTTGGTTTTCCTACTCATTGGGGGTAAGGATGCTCCCGACATTTAGGGGGCAGTAATTCAACCATGCTGAATTTACTGCATTGTGCCAGACTGTCCTACTCAAATATGTCAATAGTACCACGCCCCACCCCAGTAAGAAATGCTGATCCCCACCATTTGGTGAGTATCTGTTTTATGTAAACATGACATGAAAAGGCATCCTTAATATTATTCTCATTAATATTTATATGATTATTATCACATATTTGTAACCTTGTTAATGATTTGACATAAATCTGTTAAAAAAAAAGAATAGAAGGGAGTAATGGTATTTTCTTTCTCTACGAATCAAAGAAACTCAGGGATCTGTTATTACTACTGCTACTGCTGTATTCTCAGTGTCTGGGATAATCTCTGAAAATGAAATGTTCCCCCCACCTTGAATAAATTATAGTTCTTCTAAAAGACACATGGTTTGTGATTTAGCTGTCGTTTCCAGAAGGAAAGTTCCTTGCCTAGGAGCAGCATAGCTTACAAATGACTATCTTTATTTCATCTGTTATTTTTGGGGAAAAAATACTCATGATGCATAATAATATTCAGAAACAACTTATGATAGTTCAGATATCTGTAAAATAATAAACATCCAAGCCCAAGGAAAGTAGAGTTGCCTCGTGCACGTGTGAGTAAGCTCCCTCCCATTCTTTGTTGTCATTGGTAAATTCATACCGGCCTTGAAAAGGAAACTAAGAATTAAGCTGGTATGAATGTAGGAAAAGGAATCCATGGAAGATCAACCTGAAATGGGTTTTTCTTAGGCTCTCTTTTATTTCACAAACACCCTTTGCAGACTGCTGTGAGACCAGCCAAATGGAAGGTGTTTTGTTATTTTCCTTTCTTTTCATTCATCTTTTCAGTTTTTATTTCAACTCTAAGTGGTTCAGGACCAGCCTATTCCAGGGCACAGAATATCTTCAGCAACTTCACCTATTTCTTGATGAAGATTTTCTTGCTTGCTTGCTATCCACTTTGTTATTCACGTGTTTTTCTTTATGACTCGCACTCAAGGTATGTCTAGTAAAGTAGGTAGAAAATTCATAACTGAATTTATTCCTGCATGTTCTCTAGCTTTCTTAAAAGAATAAAAAAACAAAGACAATGGGTACTAAAGAAAATCCCTTTCTAAACACAAAGCACCTAGAATATGTCAAAATTTATCTAACTAGATTCTCCCAGCAGTCTGTGAGGGACTTGGAAAAATGCATAAAATCAGTGGGAAGTGGTAGCAAGACCTAAAAATGTGCTAATGTGCAGGCTGTGTGAAGAAGGGTGTGATGGATGATATCAATACCTAAGGAATATTAAATCATGAACTAGGAGCCAAGGTCTATAATGAATGTGCAGAATATACCTGGAAGTCATCAAATGACAACAACTAAGGACTAAGGACAGAGGAAAGTAACATCAATTGTGGAGGGGCAGAGAGAGAGAGGGAGACAGTAGATCTGGAGCGGACTCTGTGCTGACAGCAGAGAATCCAATGTGGGGCTCGAACTCATGAGCCATGAGATCATGACCTGATCCCAAATCGAATGCTTAACTGACTGAGCCACCCAAGTGCCCCTAGGGGACACAGTCTCATAAGACAGTATGTCAACAATCAGCCTAGGAGAAGGTCTTGGAACTCTGTCTGCTGACTTTGGTTCTGGCTACTGTATTTGGCAGAACTTGAGGGAAACAGTCACCAAATAAAAGGCCTGCTGAGTGAAATGAGTGATCAAATGATTAAAAGGTGCAAACTCCTGTTATAAGTTCTGGGAGTGTAATGCACAGTGTGGTGACTATAGTTTAAAATTTAAAGGGACACCTGGGTGGTACAGTCAGCCAAACCTCCAACTTCAGCTCAGGTCATGATCTCACAATGCATGAGTTTGAGCTCTGCATCAGGCTCTATGCTGACAGCTTGAGCCTGGAGCCAGCTTGAGATTCTGTGTCTCCCTCTCTTTTTGCTCCTCCCTTGCTTGTGTTATTCTCTCTCTCAAGTAAACAGTAAAAAAAAATAAATAAAAATAAAAATAAAATTTGAAGTTTATACCTTTTGATCATTTGATCACTCATTTCCTGTATCCTCCCCACCCCCATGCCAATCACAAATCTATTCTCTGTATCTATGAGCTTTGCTTCTTTTACATTCTACATAGAGGTGATATTATACATTATTTGTCTTTTTCCATCTGATTTGTTTCGCTTATTTCACTTATGCCTTTGAGGTCCATCCATCTTGTTACAAATGTCAAGATTTCCTTCTTTTTCTTGGCTGAATAATACTCCATTGTATGTGACATTTTATAGGACGACTATATATGGTTTCTCGTGTTGAAGTTTGAACCTGTCTCAAAATATTCAGAAAGTGTGGGATCCAGCAGAAGCTTCAGTGGCTAGAAACTGGAAAGATAGAGTGGGCCTTTTTCCCTCATTTACATAAACCAGGTGGGATGCAAATCTGTTAGCGATAAAACCACACTTTGGCTCTTCTCTATGAATTAGCAACTATACTTACCCTCAATGTAGTTGAAATTCAAAGGCCTATTCAAATCATACCATGCACTTTTCTCTGTGCACGGACTCCCCTAGGTCACCCATCTCATTCTTAAGGTAAAGTGGAGGATAGGAAGAGAAAGAAGAGTGGAGCTTAAGCCTCAGTCTACTGATTTACTTTACTCAAGGGAACTCTTTGAGCCAGAGAAACCAAGTTCAAAACCAATCATATCATTATGGTAGAGCATATTATAAAGGAAGGTATATATGGAAAGTCCCCAATCATTCGAGTCGTTTTGAAAGTCTTTCGCCTCCGAATTTAAGTTGAACTCTTTGTTTCAGTTCCTATTTTGTTTTGTTTTATTTTGTTTTGTTTTGTTTTGTTTTTTAGGTGATGTAGCTGTCTGTTTGTATGTCTGCATATTCTGATATTTTGTTTGCGTTTTGGTTCAAATGATGAGCTACCTTCTGGAATATTGGTTTGATTCTCATAAGGAACAACAGATTAGATTTGAGTCAGATTCAACCAACTCCAGCAGTGGAGCACCTACAACATACCCGGACAGATGTCCCCTTACGTAAATCCCACCAAGTCTATGGATAGGTTGTATCAAGTGCATGAATATTTTTCTTCAAGTTGCTGGGAAACTAAACAACCAGGGATCCACTGTCTTTTTCACTCCAGCAAACCTGACCAGGCAAAGTTTTCCATCATTGTAAGTCTCCAGCCCGTTTGTGTTTTTTCAGTATTCAAATAGAAATGACAATAATTGTGGAGAATCATAATGCTGGGACACACAGTGAACTCAACAGCGTGTGAGAGGAGATAGCCCCGTGTGCGTGCACTTATCCACACCTCACCCTGGCTGTGAGCGGCTCTTGGCATGGTGGCGAAAGAGGAATGCTGCCTGAAGTATAAGAATTGTATTTAAGAGTAATCACTTTGAAACAGGAAGTGTTTTACTTGTTCTTGTTTTTTCTCTTTTTTCTTTCTTGTAAACAAAGGGGGACTTGTTTATAGCAGCTCAGATATATTTTTGTAACACATCATTAAAATGATCCAAACCAGGCCATTCTCAGGAGCCAATTTTTTAGGCAATGATAGAATTGTAATACACAGGGGCCAGACGCGTTATTCTGCTGATTCAGTCCGATTGGGGGGGGGGTGTATATACATAGTTTTCTCCAAAGACAAAATTAATAATTTTAAAAGCACCTAAAATATAAAGACGAATATCTTAGGACTCCAAATTAATGGGCCTATCTCAATATTATTTCTCTCTACATCAGAGGATCTAAATGATTATCTGGTAAATGGCAGTGATTATTTTATTTTTAATATTTATTTATTTTTTGAGAGAGAGAGGGACAGGGCACGAGCGGGGAAGGGACAGAGAGATAGGGAGACACAGACTCCAAAGCAGGCTCCAGGCTCCAAGCTGTCAGCACAGAGCCTGACAATGGGGCTCGAACTCACAAACCATGAGATCCTGACCTGAGCTGAAGTCAGACACTTAACCAACTGAGCCATGCAGGCGCCCCAGTGCACTGGATACCGAGTTTAATTTTTCTGACATATTACCAAACCTAATAGTGTAGCTTTTTTTTTTTTTTTAATGGTTTGGGGGGGAAGAAAAGTCACTATTCATGTGTGATCTCTAAGTTCATTCTAAGCACCAGGTTTGCACTATTATGCAATGATGAAAGAACATGCACTTAGACATTTAGCATTGCCACTTTAATTCATACATTTCCTATCTCTGCTGTTTGGGGGAAAAAAAACCCTGCAAATATACAGTACCTTGTGTATATTCTTTTTTGTCTGCCTGCCAACAGATGGATTCTCACTTCTGTTCCTAGACAACAGAGATGTCATCAGCTGTTATGAGAAAAGACAGGTTCCTAAATTCAGACCTTGAAGGAGAAAATCGTTTTACTTCACCTTTAGTAAGGATTTCATTTGTAAATGTTCCTGTCAATGAAAACATACCGAAGAAGACAATGACTGAACATTGCAGCAAAACAACGTGGCAGAAGGAAATTAGGCAGTGGCAGAGCCTGGACATGCTAGGATTTGCTATTTGTGTAGACAAGAAGCCTCTTGAAATCATAAGTCTCTCCTACAAGCTCATCATTGGGTAAAGGTCACCTACCTTTTGGTATTCAAACCGACCCTCTTTCTGTTTAAAAAAAAAAATGGAGCTCAATCATACAATGAATGAGGATGTCTTTCAGTATGACTCAATTAAGTTTCACTAAAGAAAGTAGATATCAAATCATAAAACCTACTGAGAGAGACAGTGACAGAGAGAAAGAGAGAGAGAGAGAGAAATTGAGAGGTCAAAGGCAGCTGTCCACAACCAACTTTAGTTTACTCTAGATTTTGTTCTTAACAGTCCTTCCTTCCTTGTTCTCACCGGTACCTGAAGAACTTGAGGCAGAGAAAGAAGCCACAGGACGTCAAGAGAAGGCACAGCAGAATCCTCTGAAACAGATAAAAGGAGGGATTGAAACTACCCTGATTTCAATATTTTTTCTTTGAGAGAGAGAGAGAGAGAGAGGGAGAGGGAGAGAGAGGGAATCCCAAGCAGGCTCCACTTTCAGCGCGATCATGACCTGAGATGAAATCAGCCACTCAGTTGACTTTGCTCCTCAGGAACCCCTTGACCTTCTGATTTTGAAGAAAGAAGAGCTTTATCCTGAAATCTTGGCAATACATTAGTCCCTTATCTGCTGTTTCGTTCAGCAATTTCAGTTCCCCACAGTCAACCACGGTCTGGAAGCAGGTGATAGTCCTTCTGAGGTAAGGTCAGAAGGTCACTAGTATCCTGACACTAGGTCGCAACGCCTGAGTCTCTCGCTTCACTTATCATGTGGACATTTCATCATCTCACATCATCACAAAAGGAAGGGTGAGTACAGTACAGCATTTTGAAGGCAAGAGAGAGAGAGAGAGGGACCACATTCACTAACTTTATTACAGTGTATGGTTACAATCGTTCTATTTTATTACTAGTTGCTGTCATTAATCTCTTGCTGGGAGTAATTATTTGTAAATTAAACTTTATCATCGGTATGTATGTATAACACACTCCCCTGTGCTAAGCTTTGGTATTTTCATTAAAATTCACCCTGTTTTGTTGAGCCCAGTTGCTGGGTGACGCAATGAATTTGTCTTTACTTTCAATTCGTGGCATATACGTAAATAGATGTTCACTAAGAGAGGGGATAAAGGCAGAAGATGAAATGAAATATCCCAGATGACATTTGTATTGGGCTTTGAAAGATAAGCAAGAGTTCAAGAAATGAATATTGCAGAGAACGTTATATATTTTTTTCTCATCCTATTACATACTTTGTTGCCTGTCATCTCCTCCACCCACCAAAACATATCTTACACTGACGATCCTAGTCGTGCGACAAGAAAAATAAAAACATGAAATGTCAACACCACCACACAAAAAAAATCCATTATCTTTACAATTTTACTCTGTTTAGGCAGCCGTGGAGAATTTGAGAAAGACACGACAGGAGGCCAGTTAATTTGTGAAGCAAAAATCTCATCTACCAATAACAGAATAAAAGATACATAATGGTTAAAAAAAAGATTCTCTTAAGGGTGATATGACTTATCCATTGGTAGCTCCTACCCAATGTATTGAAAAATGTGAGAGTTTAGGAGAGGGGGTTCCTGTCAAGATAAGTGGAAGACAGCGCTTGTTGGTGAGAATGGTAACTGGGGCAGCCACTGTGGACCACAGTGTGGAGGTTCCTCAAGAAGATAAAAACAGAACTACCCCAGGATCCAGCAATTATACTACTGGGTATTTATCCAAGATATACAAAAACACTAATTCCAAAGGGTACGTGCACCCTGATGTTTATAGCAGCATTATCCACAATAGCCAAATTATGCAAAGAGCCCAAATGTTCATCGACTGATGAGCGGATAAAGAAGATGGGGTGTGGGGTTATTTCTAGAGAGTGTATTGTAAGCCCTGGGAAAGAGAATGGGGCAATTGCTGAAAGGTCAGCGATGTTCTGGTCGCAAGGCTGTAGAACGTGATTGCACTGTGAGAACAGAACCCCATGATCCCCCAGGAGGCAGCGAGGGAACAGACCCACTGTAATCGCCCAGCAGTCCTTTTGAAACTGCACATCTTCCCTAGATGCTTTCACGTAAACACCGGCTGTGTGTTTGGTCTATGCCTTGAGGCACTTTGTGTTTTCCTTTCATGCTTTAACAATCTTTGACGTTTATACCTGGTGAACATGAAAGAAAGACCAGGTGCAGTTTGCTGCGGCCAATGTTTTTCGCTGGCAGAGGCACCCTGCACGTCCGTTCAGTCTGTGTCTGAGAACTGTTTCTTCAGTGGGCAGCTGTAATGTGGTTCTATACATAATGGAATATTACTCAGCCATCAAAAAAGAATGCAGTTATGGGGCGCCTGGATGGCTTAGTCGGTTGAGCATCCGACTTTCGCTCAGGTCATGATCTCGCGGTTCGTGGGTTCGAGCCCCGCGTCGGGCTCTGTGCTGACTGCCAGCTCAGAGCCTGGAGCCTGTTTCAGTCTGTGCCTCCCTCTCTCTCTGACCTTCCCCTGCTCACGCTGTCTCTCTCTCTCTCTCCTAGAAATAAATAAAACATTAAAAAAAAAAAAGAATGCAATTTTGCCATTTGCAACAGCATGGATGGAGCTAGAGAGTATTATGCTAAGTGAAATAGAGAAAGATAAAAACCATATGGTTTCACTCATGTGAAATTTAAGATATAAAACATGAACAGATGAAGGGAAAAGAGAGAAATGGAGAGAGAGACGAACCAAGAAAATGGCTCTGGACTATGGAGAACAAACTGATGGTTACCAGAGGGGAGGTGGGCAGAGGGATGGGGGAAATAGGTGATGGGGATTAAGAAGGGCACTTGTGATGAGCACCGGGTGATGTATGGAAGTGTCGAATCATTAAATTCTATACCTGCAACAAATATAACACTGTATGTTAACTGCGTGGAATTTAAATAAACACTTAAACATTTGGGGGGTGCCTGGGTGGCTCCATCAGTTAAGCGTCCAACTCTTAGTTTTGGCTTAGTTCATGACCTCGTGGTTCATGAGTTCAAGCACCGAATTGGGCCCTGCCCTGACAGTGAGGAGCCTGCTTGGGATTCTCTCTCTCCTTCTCTCCTTCCTTCTCTGCCCCTCCTATGTTCTCTCTCTCTCTCTCTCTCTCTCTCAAAAATAAATAAATAATAAACAAACGAATAAATAAATAAACAAATTTTTTGGAGAAAAAAAAAGGAAGGTAGTTCTCACCTTTGATATTAGGGACAAAGGATGGTAAACTTCTAGCAGATTTTTAGGCAGACCCAATAAAGAATTATCCTGTTCCAAATGTCAATATGAACCCCATTGTGAAACAACTGTAGTGGTTAAATGGCTTCTTAAAAAAACAGACAAGGTATGCCGGAGCCAGGTCTCAAATTCTGCCTCCGTGTTTTGTACAGAACATTCACTTCTTGAAGGTTTACAATTCTTTATATTTGAACAGGGAGGTGTTCTATAAACATTGTTTGTAAGAAGTGGATTTATTTTCAGTTTTCACTTTTGCTTTTATTTTCCATGTGGCTTACTTGGCATTTCACTTGTGCTAGCCAGTTGTGTCTCATTCTATGAGCAGGGATTTAGACAATGTCAGGAAATGAAAGGGCTAGATGGGAATTGTGTGCTCGGGCGTGTAAATTCTCAAGGATGTACACAACTGTCATTTTGCCGAATAAACTCTGAGAACTATAGGGGCAAGTCTTTGTCGACTATTTTATGTTAACTTTAGTTCCAAAAACAATATCCTATGAGATACAGACTCTTCACTGTTTGACTTTGAGGAAATCAGTAGGGAAGTATTTATATGTGTGGGTTGAAAGGGCACTTTACTAGGAAAGTATAGTTATTATTATCTTCCCTAATAAGATTATGTCTGGGGGGGGGGGGGGGGGGGGGGGGGGCGCGGATATTCCTAGAATCAAGCTTTAATAAATAACACAAATGTAGAAGGAAGCCTAGAAGAACTGAAATGCTTGGGCTCTGCATATTTCTTGAAGAAAATATTGAATATGCACAGAGTTTATAATAATCACTTCAAAACAAAAAGTTAAAACATATGCACATAAATAAGAGAATAGCCTTCTTTTTCAATACATATTTTGGCTTACAAACATGCTTATAAGCATACCCCATTATTGGAATTTATGGTTTGTTTGAGTATCTACCAAAGATTGCAAAAAGGAACTGTGCTTTGCCCTCTTTCTTTCCCCGTTGATTAATTCTCTAGGGGACACTGGGAAAATCCCTCATTTTTCCTGTATGTCAGTGTCTTCACCTCCACTAATACGTCTTGGAGCCAGAGACAAGGCGATCCATACCTGTGGAGAGCACCATACCTGCGGAGAGCAACGAAGAGCCTAATAGCTTTTTAACAAAAGAGGAACTGGATGTTTTTTTCATTTTTTTTAATCAATAATATAACTTTGGGTTTTCTTAAGAAGTTGACATTTATTTATTTCAGGCCATTTGTTTCTTATTTTTGTCTTCATTTTATATGTTAACACAATGTCTAGATTTAAGTGGCTGAGAAGATTTCTTAGATCCATTCTGCAACAATTCCCTTACTTCATGTTCAAGACTCCTTTGTTCCCTGATAACACGACCTCAGGATTTCCACAGAGGCATCTAGAAGCCAAAGTCATACATTTGGGAAGTATGTCACTTTTCCTCTGGGTACATCTCTCATTACTTACCTATGTCCATGCTCCATTGCTCAAAATTAATTTACTAGGTGGACCAAATAGAAAATTAAGAAGGAAGCAGAGATGATTAAGCAACAAAACAAATACTACATAAAGTTCTCAGCATTTAAGCTGGCTACAAAGTCTCTGTGTACAACAAAAATTATACAGAACCTTTACTTATCATCTTTTCTCTATTTCTTATTTCCCATTTAAAATCAATCTTAGGGGCACTTGGGTGGCTCAGTCAGTTAAACCTCCAACTTCAGTTCACACCATGATCTCACAGTTCATGGGTTCGAGCCCCGCATCAGGCTCTGTGCTGACAACTCAGAGCCTACAGCCTGCTTTGGATTCTGTCTCCCTCTCTCTCTTTCCCTCTCCTGATCATGCTCTGTCTCTCTCTCTCTTAAAAATAAATAAGCATTAAAAAATAATAATAATTTTATACAATTGTCTCGGTTCATTAAAAATAGCCTCCGGTGCCCTTATGGGTTTCTTTGTTTGTTTCCTTTCTAAACCACACTAATTTTAAAAATAAACTAACAAAATCGCAGACAAAAGGGAGGAAAGCCCCAAACATATTTAAAGATGCAATTCAACAAGGCCAAAAGGATCTCTTGATCCCCTGGGATAGCTTTGCCTTAACTGCAGGAGGAAAAGCCTTGATGGCAAGGATGGTAGTGAACTGGGGGAAAATGAATCTTACATCCATGATGTCTTGAGCATTCGGAGCTCAGTTTGACAGAAGAAAGTAACCTCAGTCGAATGACTCGGAGCAGTGCTGTCTCCTGGGAAGTTTTGGTGGTGGTCTCCACTTGACTTGTATGGAAAACCATTAGAACTATTCAGCCAGAGCCGCCAGGATAAAATCTTTCATTTTTACATCCAAAGCTGTTCTAGGTAGCTATGATTGCATATTTATTTCGGGCAACTTCCAGTCCTATGTGAAGTGTGTAACTGCTAAAGGCTTGGTGCATCATGTTTGCACACGGTTGCTGGTGAGGGGTAATCATTCACTATTTGAACAATCTCACTTCACACAGGGGACAGAGGCTAGAACTCAGGAGGAAAGAATAATTCCTTGTCCTTAAAACAGGGCTGTCAAGAAACATAACACCAAATCCTAGGGAATATACAGGAAAGCTATTTTAGGGGTAAGACAAAAAGGCTATGTGTGAGTATCCAGGTTGGTTCAGGATCTAGGATAATACATTCATCCCTAAAGGTGAAAGGTAATAGAGAAGGAAATGCTAAATGGGAACTTTCCCTACTTTCCAATTTTGCCTCCAGGTGGCTCTGAGTAAAAAGATTCTTTGAGATAATGATGAACTTTGGGCATGCGAAGTCTCAATACAGTATTTATTATATTCCTGTTTAAAAAAAAATTCTTCTGACCTGAACATCTGAAATAGACTTTAAAATATGATAAATCTATTTTAATGTATGTATAATGTTGAACAGAAAAAAAATCTCTAAATAGTACATTGTTGATTTTTCTTTTCTACTTTATATCTGTGTATTCTAAGAGTGTGAATTTTAAAAATTATGCATACATCTAGTGGCAGAGCTGACTTTTATAAATGTTTATGTAGTTCCATATCTACTCTCATAAAACAAAATACAGGAAGCTGAAAGTTTCCTAATACTGAATGCATAAGGCTGAGCAAGCAATCACTTTATATTGACTTACATCTCTGGCCAAACCAGACCTTCTCAATATGGCCACATAACTTTATATTGACTCACATCTCTGGCCAAGTCCAACTTCCTCGGTATGGCCACTGTGATACTGCAAATTTCTGCCAACATTGAAATTCACAAACAGACAAGGTTCTATGATGGCTACTTCTCAGAACTGAGCAATACAAAAAAATACATAATCCTTGACCTTAAGACTCTGAGAAAGTTCAGAGATTTTAGAACTATCCAAATAACCTAAGTGGAAGATTTGGGAGAAAAAACAGAATTTATTCATTTCCTTCTCAAATTAAATATATATGTTCAGGGTACCCAGGTGGCTCAATCAGTTAAGGAACTGAATCTTGATTTTGGCTCAGGTCATGATCTCACAGTTTGTGGGTTCGAGCCGCACATCGGGCTCTGCACTGGCAGTACAGACCCTGCCTGGGATTCCCTCTCTCTTTCTCACTCTCTCTCTCTCTGTCTCTGCCCAAACCCTGCTCACCCATGCTTTCTCTCTTTCTCAAAATAAATAAACTTAAAACATATATACATGTCCAATGACTAGTATCTGGGGCATTTGGTTAACTTTTCACCAAGTAATTTGGCTAAATTTCCCCTTTGCACAGAAAACTTCTCCTTAGGACCCTGACCACTTGCAGCCTATATTATTTCAAAATATAATTCCTACTTGAGCTTCTTTCTGTCTTCTCTTACTGTAGAATATCTTTAAACCCACTTTCAATTGAATGCCTTATTCATTTAAAAATGTTAAAGTATTTTTAAGTATTAAAAAAAATAGGAGACTACAGAGAATAATAAAAAAGAACATATTAACCACCCAAAACTTCACAGCAGGGAAAACCAGAGCTAATATTTGGTTTATGTCTGTTCAAATGTCTCTAATAATAAATCTACATTTATGGAAATATTTTGCAAAATTGAGATCGATTTGAATATATTGCAATCTGATTTTGTTTTAACTTAGCAATATATCAAATGAATTTTCGTGTGTTAACTATTACTTGAGACATGTTTTAATGGCTTTAAATTATCTCAGCATATGCAACAAATATTACTGTTTACACATACAGATTCAAATTTTTACCCTTATAAATAACACAACAATAATCGTACATGTATATAAATTTCTCATTTTTAACAAGCTCTCTAAAGTGAAACTCTTGGGTCTAAGTTTATGAATGTAATTTTTTAAAGTTTTTATCTAATTTCTACAAGCCCCCACAAAAGTTCCTTGGTGTCACTCAGCTAATTTTTCTCACAGTGGCTGTTGTGAGTAGATGCGATACAACCTTGTTTCCTAAACTGGATTGTTCCAGAGAGAGAGGACCACGGTGTATAACTTTGGTAGCACCTCTGACTAATTACACTCACAGCACACCTATTTCACATAAAGAATGTTCAGTTAATAAATTCTTCTCCAGGTAGTGCTTGCAAAGTTTTACCGTTTTCCAGACAATTCCCACCCCCTCCCCCGACTTCTTTTTTTTTTTTTTTTTTTGAATAGTAAGGAATTTATCCCAAACTTGCTAAAATAAATAGGCTTTCAGAAGAAATATTCCACTATAATTGGTTCAGGCAGAGACAGTTTAGCCGACACAGCTGAGGGCTCAGAACGCTGGTCTGAGAACGAGGTAGGAAACAGATGTGAACCGGGTCGGTTTTCCGAAGAACTCAGTACCTTCACCCACGCGCGGAATCAAGCAAGGGCATCTGGCTCTTGGGTCCTTGGGCATCCGCACTGCTTCCTCATATTATGAAACACTCCTGTTTCTCAACTTTGTTTGCTTTCAAGGTTTTTCTCTGCGCTCCGACTCTATCTGGAAAAGCAGTGGGAGTGAGAGATAATGGAGAGGAAACGGCTTCTACAGCAACATCTTCGTGGCTCCGCTGGACCACCCACCGCCCTTCATGGGTCTTTTTCTTTCTCAGGTGAGTAAAATAAGCCTTCATTGCATTGCATTTTTTATAAAAAGTGTATTTGTGCACTTCCTAGTTGTCACCGGTTATGTATAACTTGTTCAAGTGAAATATTTTTGTCAGCAAAAATGGGATGGAATTAAATAGATCATATTTCCCCCAATAAAATAATGAAAACATGTCCTCATGTTAATGTGTTTTGATACAGCAATGAGGCATTCAGAAGCAAATTAATGTTGTTAGGTGAGGATTGACATGTATAATCATGTGGGGGGGGGGAAGCAGATTACAGAGCACTTGTGATCATAATTGAGTGTATTTTTATATGTTATATATATTTAATCTGAAAGCATATGAAACACAAATTTTCTAAAAGTAACCAATGTTTTATTTTAGGCATATATACTTTGATTTTTTAAAAATGCATTTTGGGGCACCCGAGTGGCTCGGGCTGTTAAGAATCTGACTCTTGATTTCGGCTCCGGTCATGATCTTACAGTTCGTGATTCCAGTCCCATGTGAGGTTCCATGCTGACAGTGTGGAGCCTACTTGGGATCCTCTCTGTCTCTCTGTCTCTGTCTCTCTCTTCCCCTCCCCTGCTCACTCTCTATCTCTCTCCCTCTCAAAAAAACATTTTGTAAAACAATGCATGTTGCCGGACTTCACTTAAATTGTTTAGACATGTAGGACTTTGGCTGTCGTCCTAAGTATGGAGCTTGCCCAGATGTAGAAGTGTGACCTCCATTGGGTCATCTGCAGGATACAGACGGGGGACCAGGCCAAATACTGTGGCCACAACCAAATTATTTTCTGTCTTAAAGCTTCTCATTCTAAAATTTTCTAAATGCTTTTTCTACCCTGCTCCCCCATGAAAGTGTTTAAATTTATAGATTCAATATCCATCTGGAGGTTCCCACATTTCCTTTTGTCCTTGACAATAAGAATATTATCATTATCTCTGCATGCACAGATGTCGTCTGAGGTTAGAACTTTTCTTAAACAAATATGAGAGAATTAAAAGCATCACCTCTCCTGATAAAAATATCAAAGCTTCTTTTTTGTATAAATGAGTGATGATTAACAGTGATAACACTTCTGAGTTCATATGCATCATGTTTAAATCAACTGAAATTTCCTAAGTCTAATGCAATAATGAAACATGTCATTCTAGTTAGACTTTTAAAATAAAAATATAGGCATATTTATTTGGTCGTTTTGTTTGCCCCAATGTACATTTTAAGTAACTTACTTATTTTAGGAAAAAAAACTCAAAAAGTCACTTAACTTTTAAATTTGGCTTTACTACTTTAAGTTCTTAGAATCCCCAAAGGGTTAGGTCTTTATAGCATATCCTTTACTCTGGAGTAATGGCATATTGATTGCCAACAATAAACTAGGTACGGTATGAAAGTAAGCTTAATCTTAGATCTGTTGGTTTTTTTAATTGTTCAAGTTGCAAACACTTTCAAGGCAGATAACATGGTCTATATTGATATAAGTGGGAAATAATCTGGTATTTCAGTCATGGGTTTTCAGTGAGCCTAAAGGTAACCTAATTCTTTGGAAAGTAAGGGGTAAGTCAGTTAAGATTTGTTAGTACTCATGTTAACAATGAGCAATACAGCAGATGGTTTAAATATATCATCCCATAGATTCTTTACAGTAATTTAATAATGAAGTTATTAGACCATGGATTAGTCTCTGACTGCTGCCATAACAAATCGCAACAAATTTAGTGGATTAAAATAAGACACATGTATGAACTTACAGTTCTGGAGGTCAGAAGTCCAAAATGGGACTCACGAGGCCCAAGTTCAGGTATTGGCAGGATTGCATTCCTTCGGGAGGCTCTAGGCTGGGAAGATTCCCTGTGTCGCCTTTTGTGGTTCCTAGGGAACTGCCCTTGTTCCTTGCCTTCATCTCCGAAGCCAACGTTTGCATCACCCCTAGCTTCTGTTGTCACATCTCCTCCTCTGGCTCTGACTTTCCTGCCACCCTTTTTCACCCATAAAATCTTTGCATGTGACAGACTGGCGCCATCCGGATGACCCTGGATAATCTCCCCATCTCAAGATTTTTAATAACAACTTGCAGCATCTCTTTGACCAATCAGATAACACATTCATAGATTCTAGGATTTAGGGCATGGACATCTTCGGGCAGATCATTATTTTATATGTCAAATACTATTTTT
Organism: Hyaena hyaena; assembly: GCF_003009895.1. NCBI lineage: Eukaryota > Metazoa > Chordata > Mammalia > Carnivora > Hyaenidae > Hyaena > Hyaena hyaena. The sequence continues at coordinate 919,323 of NW_024080757.1, forward strand.
CTCTTTATGAACCAACATTAAGCATCTGTTGTTTGGGTTTCTGTCAAAAATGGGATTTTTTCCCCCAAATAGTCTGAATATTTTCTGACCGATTGCCAATTTCACCCTGGTTGAAGAACTGGAAAGAAGCTTCAGAGATACCAGTGTCACATAGATGGATCATTTGAACATAAAATCATCACAATGGGTATGGATACAAACACTTTATCAATAATTATGATAACTGACCTTTGACCTATCACTTTATTCTGGAAATTTTGACTTTTGAGTCCCCTTTTCACTCAAGGAAAGACAAAGAAAGGAAGGTTTGCACACTTTCCTATTGTGAATTGAAAGTGTCTATGGAACAATAGCCAGTTAAGACAGCTGAGCATTGGTGATGGCCTCTCCTATTGGCCTTGAATGATCACCATGGGGTATTTTTCTCTAACTGTCTTAAAGGGCAAGTCAGAGTTTATCAGTCTCATTAATCCAGGCTTCCACTGGGGCCTGGGCAAAAAGGTTTAGAATGTGATCAGTATGCAGTTTTCATGACCTTTCTTTTGAGTCAGGATCTTAGCAAGGGAGGGAAACCTCTTGTAAGACTCAACCTCCACAGGAGGTGGTTTTCTCATTGCTACATGGGGATGAAAAGAACCATATTGAAGTCAATTCAACAGAGATAGTAAAAAGGTCACTGTATTCTCATGTCAGGTATTCTCAATACAGACTTAGTGGGTCCAGCTTTAATTTTCTGTTCCCAATCTATTTAGTTACTTAGTGTCACTGAGTTTTTATTAATAAGTATGGTGAGATCTTTGTCACTATTTCTATGAAACGGTCTTGATCAATAATCAAAGAGGAAAGATTGGCATTGGGTGATTATTTAGTCTTAAAATCACTGAACGTACTTTGTTTTTATATTTGGTGTTTTTATTGGGACATACAGTAAAAAAGGAGTGGGAAAATCCACGCCCTTTATGGGCGTTTTTGAGGGTCAGATGCAAGAAGATCTCTGTAGTTTTGATTCCATATGTCCCAGATGTTACAATAGTTTAAAAGAACAAATTCTTGATTCTGGTGAAGAATACTCCAAGGATATAGAATAAAATACAAACAAAAATGCCTTTTTTTGGAGGGAGGGGGTTCTAGGAGGATGGTAACCAACTACTTTTATCTGTGCTTTCAATGCTTCATGAAAACATAAAGTAAGTGATGTCGAATGGTTGTATTACATGTGAACCCTTGGGACTTCTGTGAATCTTCTCAGCCTTTAGCATCATCTGGGGCAAATAAAAGATGCCAAGACACTATATTGCTTGCATTTAGGCCTTATTCCTCAGTAAATCAGCGAGAATCATTTCTGTGGTCAAGATGATCTTCTAATGATTGCATTCACACCCGTAGGAGACCTATATGCAAGAGTTCACCACTTTGATATTATTCTAACTTTAGTAAGAAGTGTGGTTACGTGAGCTCACACCACTTGGGGCAAAACAAGAAGCCTTGTTTTGTGGACATGAGAAAGCTATAATCATTGAATGCTATTATGTTTTCTTAGTTGAACACACATACACATACACACACACACACACACACACACTAATTTTGGAGCATTTGGGGGAATGTCTAAGTGATTATAAGATTGAGTGCTCTATTTATAATTAATGGCCTAATTGCACTAAATGATCATAAAATATAGAAGGTATCATTCTTCTAAGAGTTTCAAGAGGGGAAAAAGCTTGTATGTTCCTATATTCTCTTACTTACACTGAATGTTTATTTTTCTTTAGAGAAGTTATGATGAGTGAGATTAAGTTTAATAAGGAATCCTATTTTAGGGAAGCAAAAGTATTACCAGTAGTATCCACACAATCCTCCAGTGTCCTGAAATCTTTTGTGACCTTAGTTGCTTGGCCTGTCCCATTTTGTCTTCTGGATTGAACCATGTCTCAGATTTTCCAAGAGTCTTGCCTTGTGTTTTTTGCATGCTCATTATTTATAACTCTTTCTTCTAACAATCTCAATTCAATTCTAATGATGAAACCACTTCTATCCTCCTCTCTTTTTGCCATTCTAACAAGGCCAACCAATTCTTTAGTTCCATGGAGGTCTGAGGCTGGACAACCTGGTTAATCTACTCTGTAACTACAGCAATGGATTCATGAATGGGTGCCTAGCCATCTCATGTCAATAAGATTCTTTTCTCCTGAAATTACTGAGTAAGAGGCAGTTAATACTCTTACTGTGTTAGAGGCAGTAAAGTGCTGGTAAACCAGCTGTAGGATGGTGGGGCTGGTCGATAATGAAGAGATAGGAAGCTCTGATTTGTAGTGTTGGCTGATTTCCCATGGAGAAAATACTCCCCCTGGAGATGATTTTAAGCTACTGAGTTGACACCACTTTATACAAAATTTTCTTTATGGTCTTCAAAAGTGATGGGTAGTACAATGCCCGGAGGAATAAGATTTGATACCCTCTTAAGGAATCATTTAACATGTTATTCATAACATCTTCGATGCGAACAGAACCTTCTAAGTAAAACATCCCTGCCCATAGTTCCTGAGGAAGAGGGAGCTCTGTGTAAAACAATGAACTATCCTCTCTTCTCTTTATAAATGATGGAGCAGGAGTTGGTATTGACCAAAAGTAATCAACCTACTAGCTATATAGAACCTATGATATAGGAAGTTCATCAAAATTCACTTTCTCTGGGGTTTTAATTGAAAAGTATGGAAAAAATTAAGCAATTGGTGGTCATTGCTAAAGGTCAAAAGAGGCATAAAGAAAGAAACCATGAGGCCGTGTAAATAATATGACAAACCAAAGCTATAAAAGAATAGAAACTCAGAAGAAAAAAAAACCCAAAGACATCAAATTACAGAATCTCATTTACCCTGAGAGATACAGCTAGAACAGCTGGCCCCTAGAGCTGTTTCAATTCTGGTCAACAGTCTTGTTCTAGATCTGGACCACATATATCCTCAAGAGAAGCTCTTTTTATGTTGAGGCTACTTTAATGAGTTTGTTTTCTTGTAACAAAAAGACTTTAAGTGAAACATAAATTTGCACAAGGAATCAGGTATAAGCAAGTGGAAATGATGGGGTAATTGGAATTATTTAATGCATTACCAGGGCTGTGATGCCACTAATAAAGTCCTCATCTGTGATTTCTGGAGAATAGGAGAATCTGGACTCTTCACTCTAAGAGAAAATAGGTATTAAGCTAATATCCTTGGAGTCACTCATCCTATTAAGTATCTTACCATCCAAAAGTAAATGACCTTGTAATACCAACGATGGAAACCACTTGTTTCAAAGCTAGTGATCTCTTTGAGAAAATGAAATGTATGTTCAGGACTAAAGACAGGTGAATAGTACAGAGCTCCCGGTACTGAGAAATGAAGGTTTCTTCTCATTTCTCTCTTCCAGAAAAGATAGCTGTTATGACAGCTATAGGTTTTTACTACTATTTTGTATTATTTGTTTATTGGGGCTTGTGTAAGTTACAAGTGCAGATAGGAGACAAATACTAACTGAATGCATTTCAATGGTCCTATTTAAAATAGGTAACATTTCATATTCCTATAGTCTTTGAAATACTTGAAATATATTGATTCAATTTATGCTCCCCAAAATCTTATTGGGTAGGTTAGAAGCAATCATCTTATAGATTAGGAGACTGAAGAATAAAGAGATTAAGACAATTGCCCAGATGTTAAATATTAGGGCCAGCTTTCAGAATTTAGCTGTAGATCAATGGTCTTAACCATTACCTGGTAGACTCTAAGATCATCAATTTTTGCTATGGCCTTTTGACATTGTTTCTAGAGGCTGTAGATGACATTGACATGAGATTAACAGCATCCTGTTTGCAAGGTTGGCTGTATTTACAATGAGTGTCATAGATGTAATGTGTGAGGTTGGGACAACTTTGAAATTGTGTGGATGGGGCGTAGGCAGCTGCCTCACAAACATCTTACTGCACGGTTTTTTACCTCCTCAGCCAATCTCAACTGGACCAAGAGGTAGGACACCAGAGGGGCGCCTAGGTGGCTCAGTTGGTGAAGCCTCCAACTTTGGCTCAGGTCATGATCTCACAGTTTGTGAGTTCGAGCCCCACGTTGGGCTCAGTGCTGACAGCTCAGAGCCTGGAGCCTCCTTCAAATTCTGTGTCTCCCCCTCTCTCTGCTCCTCCTATGCTCATGCTCTGTCTCTCAATAATAAATAAAATAGTTAAAAAAAAAGGGGCGCCTGGGTGGCTTAGTCGGTTAAGCGTCCGACTTTCGCTTAGGTCATGATCTCGCGGTTCGTGGGTTAGAGCCCCGCGTCGGGCTCTGTGCTGACTGCCAGCTCAGAGCCTGGAGCCTGTTTCAGTCTGTGACTCCCTCTCTCTCTGACCCTCCCCTGCTCACGCTGTCTCTCTCTCTCTCCTAGAAATAAAAAATAAATAAATAAATAAATAAATAAAATTAAATTTAAAAAAGTTAAAAAAGAAAAAAAGAGGATACCAGACTCAAGGCTGTTAATCCAAAAGTTGATGAGGAAGCTTGTCATGTGGCCTGGCTCACCAAAGATTAGCTCAGTAAGTGAGATTCTCTGAAAGCTGGAAATTCTAGCAGAATGAGTCATTTAGCAGCAGAAACCAAAGTTAAATATTGTAGAGATTGGCCTGGAAAGACCATGATGGACTTTGCCAAAGTTATGAGGTAGCAGAAACTATGTGTAAATGGAGCAATTAAGTAGAGAAAAAAATATAAAATAAAGGCTAAGGAAACTTTTTCTCCCATAGGATATTAAAAGTGGGCATGTGGAGAGTATTTACCCCATAATGTGGGCACAGCAGGGTGTGTAATAAAGGCCCCCAAATTACTGCTGTTGAGGTTTCTAGATATATTGTGTATCCAGAAATACCTTTCTTTTTAAGACTCCATTGGAAGGTGGCCATTGTCAGTAGATCCTCTTCCTTTTTGAGTTTGTTTGTTTCTTATAAATGGAAGCTACCACCTAAGACAATAAAGACGGGTTCAGAATTGTTCAGAGCCTGCTTTTATGGTCTTAGGCAGCAGCTCCTGGTAATTACGATTGCACAGCTACTCCACATTAAGAGTTAGCAACTCTGGGGTTGCCTGGGTGGGTCAGTCGGTTGAGCGTCCAACTTCAGGTCAGGTCATGATCTCACGGTTGGTGGGCTGGAGCCCCACATCGGACTCTGCACCAACAGTGAGGAGCCTGCTTCAAATTTTCTATCTCCCTTTCTCTTTGTCCCTCCCAGCTTGTGATCTCTCTCTCTCTCTCTCAGAAATAAATAAGCATTCAAATAAAAAAAAAGAGTTAGCAACTGTGGGATATAGTCAGCTACAGATTGGTCATTTCTTTGTATGGCACCAGTATGTGACAGTATTTAAAGCAGCATTCTTTGTCATCCACTACTAGAAATGTGTGTGAACTTCAAAGAACACAAAGCTAACCAAATTAGAATAATTATTAGCTGCAGAAATAATAAAGAAATGTGTCTCTTGCATGAACTAGATCTTAGATTTGGAGTTGAAAGAGAAACTTCTTATGAGAATCTATTTATGGAGAAAACTGGAAAAATATTTGGGCTGATTTTAATCTTTTCCTCAATTCCAGGTTCTCCACAATAAATTAGATAATTAAGCAGGATCATTCACCTATTTTGTCAAAAATTATGCAACTGATATCTTATTTTTCTAACTGCTTCAGATGAATTTCCTAAATACCATTACTAAATGCCAATACCAATATGTTACATACTAAATTCTTTGTTCCCCCTGACTGTTCTTTTAGGAAGCAACACCCATGCCATTTTCTCCAGATGTTTTTGTTTGTTTGGTTGGTTTTTTTTCCCTTCTTCTGGCAGCTAACTGGTTATCTGTAGCATTCCTTAAGAGTTACTCTACAAATCGTGTCTAGTCATACCACCTAGAAGTTGTTTTCTTTCTGTTTTAGGAGTTTGTGATTAACGGTAGTCTAGCTTCGACACACCTAAGTTAGGAGTTACGATATAAATATATGGTGGTTTAAAATTTATAAAACATTTTCAGTCAAATTGCTTGTTTTCTACTGCAACAGTTAAGTTTTGAAATGACAAATCATTCACTACTAATTTTTTCCAGGTGTATTGTTAAGAACAGTTTCTATTGCAGTTGACACAAATCCAAACAAAAATGGGCAAAATGATAAAGAAAATATTAGATGACTGGAAACATCAAATGGCATATCTGGCTTTAGACAGTTCAAATGGAGCACTCCATCTCTTACTCTGGAATTTTCTAGGTCTGTCTTCTATGTGTTGGCTTTCTATGTAGATGAATTTTCCACATGGCAGCAAACATTTCTGGTAATCAGTGATCTCACATCTTCTTACCTGACCATCAGCTGGACCCGACCAAATGGCTCTCTTTGGAAAAGGGTTGCACTGAAGTCCTGGACGACTCTCTCACTAGACCAATGTAGGTCAAGTCAAGTGTAGTCTCCTAGAAGAATAATCTAAGTAGGTCTGGATTAGGTGGCTGTCACTAAAGCAGTCATTGTGAATCTGGGATGGTTTCAGGCTGAGTTGATGAAGCTCTTCACTGGTACAGATGGGGAGAGGGAGGGTGGGCCCATGTTCATTGCCCAGCTGGTGCCCCATCAGAGAGGGCAGCAGTGTGCTGAGTGGCTACTTCTATGATGTGTACCATGATCCAAAGTGGGATCTGAGAATGTGGCTGAGATTTCTACCCTCCATTCTGAAGTACTAAGACCCTGTACAAGTTACTTCACATTCTTAAGACTGTTTCTTCCCTCATAAAGAAGAATAATACCAATATCTATGTCTTGAAAAGGAAATAATGAATGCCCCCTGTAAAATGAGGAAATACTCCCTGTGTTTCTCCTTTACGCACATGCTCTATGGGCAGAGACCAAAATGTATTTTTTATTATTTCACATCTGCCAAGTAATTTGTAAACCATTGTGTGCTATAAAAAATGTGTTAGTTTACTATACTTGAGGTTGTGGCTATCTATAAATGAAGATTTAATTTTTTTTTAACATTTATTTATTTTTGAGAGACAGAGAGAGACTGAGCATGAGCAGGGAGGGGGCAGAGAGAGAGGGAGACACAGAATCCAAAGCAGGTTCTAAGTTCTGAGCTGTCAGCACAGAGCCTGACTTGGGGCTGGAACTTGTGAACCATGAGATCATGACCTGAGCTGGAGTCAGACGCTTAACTGAGTAAAAGCCACCCAGGTGCCCCAAGATTTTTTTAACATAAAGGTATAATAATACTTTACATATTTAATAAGAACTCTGAAGCTTTAAGAATTTCTTCTAAGCAAATCCATCGCTTGTGTACACATTCAATTTCACCAGGATTTTCTAATGTGTTTTGTAACAAAGTGCAAAGACTTATAATAGCAATTACTGAGATACAGATGATTCTGTAGTCAAAATATTTGGGAAATGTTAAATTAAACAAAAATAAATTGGTTTCTATGCAGTAAGACTTTTCAGAATCTTTCATATGCTAATAATAAATGTGAATCTTTAAGAGTTATACTATTACAGAATTTGTCATGTAAATGCCATCACAAAGTCATTGAGGAGGGATGAAACACTAGAAAAGCAGGTATCAACTTCGGTCATTCCACCCCGACCCCGGCCCAGCGGATGTTTAGCAATGTCGGGGGACATTTTTGATCACCACAAATGCCTGGATGCTACTGTCATCCAGTGGGTAGAGTTTGGGGAAGCTGTTAAACACCTCACATAACACAGGACAGCCTTCCACAGCAAATAATTATCCAGCCCAAAATGTCAACAGCTGAGAAGGCCTGCTTTAGATTAGCGTTATATGAAATTAACTTTGGGGAACACTGATTTGTATCACTGATGACAGATTTTCTAACTCCAAAGAATAGTATCCGGTTTTCAAATGACTCACCATCAACTTGACCTTTATTTAGTATAAGGACATATACTCTAGTAATTTTAAGTGTACCAGAAACAGAGCAAGGTTGAATCCTAAATTATGTACAAAATATGCCTAACGGTGTGGTGGCTATATATTATATTTATTAAAATGATTGAAAACTTTGTCATTCTGCCAAAACTGTTCTCTGTCATCACACATTTTTGTATGGAGTAAGTCCAATCAGGCCTGTCAAATAGGAACAGCTACAGTAGTTAGTGGTGTAACTAGTATAACTACTGACAGCTCATGTTTGAAAACCACTTGATCCTTTCTAAACAACTCTTATATCTCTGTTCCTATTCTTTTCATCGTCATCCATAATATAAATTACTCTAAGGAAGAAATTTTTAATAGTTTCCTACAATTTGGTTGACTCCTGAAAATACGATTGAATGGTTCAACTAGGAAGTTTTCCTTTGTCCCATAAACTCCAATTTGATAGTATTGTCAACTGCTCTTGCTTGAGACTTTAGTCTATATTTAATTTAAAAATATTAGCTAATAACGTATAATATTAAAAATAAATACTTGATATCAAAACAAAGTTCTCTAAGATTCATAGAGAACTAATAAATTAAGTAATTAAGGTAATAAATTAAGGTAATAAACCTTTTGGGATGCCTGGGTGGCTCAGTCAGTTAACTGTCCAACTCTTGATCTCAGCTCAGGTCTTGATCTCAGTGTTGTGAGTTCAAGCCCCATGTTGGGCTCCACACTAGGCATGGAGCCTACTTAAAAAAATCGTTTAAAATAAAATTTTAAGAACAGAAAGGTGAATGAATTCAAGGGAAATGAAACTTGTGGAAAACTCTATGTGAGTAGACATCCCTGGCTTTAAGATGCACTGATACTATAATATTACAATGAGTTTGTGATTATTGGGCCAGTCTCTGACCATTGTCTCTTAGAAATTCCTACCTTAACATAGAGAGAATTAAACCCAGAGCCTTGAAGACAAACAAGCAAACAACCACAAAAACAACATTAATAAAGTCCCATGACATCTCAGCTTTTCTCCTCATTTTTCCAAAGTCAAATCACACAGGGAATCCAAGGTAACAGAAACATTTACACATAAAACAGCTGAAGCCTAAAGTACTTGACCAACTCAAATGTCACAGTCAGATCTAACACACTCTGCTGATAATAAGTCACAGCTCTTTCAGTAAATATATTTGTCTTCATTATGGAATTCCTAAGCAGTAGTCTGATCTAACTGATAACATTCTTAAAGAAAGCTGTTGATTCCTACCTCCTCACATTACCAAGTAGAAGGGGAAATACATGTCAAATATGATCATTAACCACTCCAATTTCTTTCTTTCCCTCTCTCCTTTTTTCTTCCTAGAAGAACTGCATGGTTAGCAATAACAATGGGTCATGTGAGGTAACTGGTCTAATAAGGAAGTAGAGTAGCTTATGCACATCCCTCCTCCCCACCGCTGTAGTGGAAATTCCCCAACATTGTAATTTAGTAAGGCAAAGGTATCTGGCTCAGACTTACATGATTTGCTGTATCCAGCTTTTGTTTGCTAACCTGAAAGGACAACAATGATGTAATGTTATTTTCCTTATCTCTTGAATTTCTAAAGGCTCTGTAGGTAGTCTAAGGGAGTAGAAGAGGAAAACCCATAATTTATTTTACTTCATCTAGTTTCTTCACCTGTTTATAAAGATATCTATCTATCTATCTATCTATCTATCATCTATCTCCATTTTATAAAAAGGAAAAAATGTAGGGTAAATTTACTATCAATAAATAATGTCAATTTCATTCCTGATTAATATTTTAATATTTTTATTTAATATCTGGACACTTTTTTAGATGGAATCTCTCAAAATTTAAACCATTGGATCTAATTATTAATCTGAAAAAGGTATAATGAGAATATCTTTTGCCCTGGGTTTTCAGAATTTGGGAACACACTATAATGTGTATATACTATGATAACCTTCTCCTCACAGAAATTAAATCAAACAATTGCAGCATTAAAGATCTGGCAAGAAGTCATTTTCCACTTTTGACCTTTTAGAAGAAGCAGTTTGGGATAGTAGGAAAAGCTGTTTCTGAAATCAGAGGTAAGACCAACACTGGCCCAAATAATAGTTACAAGGCACTGTGCTGAGTCCTTTACAAGCCCTAGAATGATGAGATGGCCTAGATGGCACTGTGATCTCTATTTTCTTGATAAGAAAACCGAATCAGTTAACTCAGGATTGCACATGTAGGAAGTGGTGGTGTTGGCATCCAAACCCAAGTCTGTCTGAGTCCGGTTTTCACTTACAACCACTAAGCGGACCTGGGTTTACATCCCAGTGCCCCCATTTTAAGATACCACGTCTACAAATTATACCAACTCTTTCAGCCTCCACTTCTTCATTTGCACCAAAGGTTGTAATGCTGACTCTTTAAATGGTTAAAGACAAGAGCATGTTTGTATAGTCACCAACCTTGAGTATGTGTTTCATAAGGATTCATAACTCATTCCTCAGAATCAATCAGAACAGAGAAATTGGTGTAGAAAACAATTAGCAGTTAATAGAGTGGTTCTCATCCCTGGCTGTACCTCAGCATTGCTGTGGAAGTTCTAAGAAGCACTAATCCCTAGTAGGAAGGCATGTGCGTGGACACTGGTGATGTTCTGTTTATCAGAACACAGGTGTGTTCGTTTTGTGATAATTCCTTAAGCTGTACATTTATGAGAGTAGCGTTCTTCCCATACGCACATTTTACTTCAGTTAAAATGGGTATATATTTTTAAAAATATGACTTCCCAGGCCTCACCCTTCAGAAATTCTGATGTAATAGCTCCATAGAGGAGCGTAAACACCTTCTGCAGGATTTATTTAATACAGTTTATTTAGAAACTCTTGGTGGTGTTAATATGCAGTCAGCATTGAGGACTCTTGTTAGAGTAGAGCCCAACCTCAGGAGATTTAAGAATCAACGAAAGCATGTTTTATGGCAAAATAAGTAATTTCTGCCAAATTTAAAAGTCTGAGTTAGTGTACAAAAATTAGATATACAGAAGAGGAATTAGTATCTTTGTTTCATGTAAGGATCCTCGCCCACAATGGGAAATGCAGTAGGCAGTAAAAAAGCTATTGGGGCACCTGGGTGGCTCAGTTGCTTAAGCATCTGACTCTTGATTTTGGTTCAGATCATGATCCCAGGGTCAGGGGTCTGAGCCCCGTGTTGGGCTCTGCACTGGTTGTGGAAACTACTTAAGATTCTCTCTCTCTCTCTCTCTCTCTCTCTCTCTGTCCTCCTGCCCCCCTCCCCAACTTGTGTACATCTCTTTCTCTCAAAAAAAATTAAAAAGAACTATTACTTGCCTCAAAAAACACTTTAAATTCTTTATTTTCCCTTCTTTTGTGAGCATTTCTATGAACATCCATTTTATTAACCATCCTGCTCTTTTTGAACGTGTTTATTTGACGAAACTTATATAATTTGAAAACACGGAAAATACATTTATAAAGTAAAATGTCTACTCCTCCCAGGTGCCCACAAATGCAATTTAATTGAACATCCACAAATACCCAGTAAAAAGGAATAGATAAGATTATGATGTCTACATTTTCCCCCAACAGACAGAATCATCGTATTTGGCCCTAGTTATTGGATGTTGGCTTTGTTAGACCATGCGACCATCATTTGTATCTCTTCCTTAGCTGCTCGGGCATACATGTGCCCACACATGCATGAGTATGTTCTACCTGTGCAATGATAACACACTGTTCTATAAAGATATAAACAGCTAACTTTAAAACATCAAATTAACTAGTATTAATTTGAAAATATACTATATATTGATTCCGATTTTTAAACAGTCCATTCATTGTCCTGGGATATTTCAAAACTGTCTAGTTAAAACAAAATTGTCAAGTAAGTGTCAAAATTCATCTAGTATGCGGTGAAACTTTAGGTATTTATGGTGTATATTCAAGGAACCTCTGCCTCACTTTCACAGGGTAAGATGCCAGTCTCATCTTAACTCAGTGAATTCTTTTGCTATTCCTAATAATTCTTTGCTCACCCAGCACCTAGCTAATTAATAACTGAGAGCTTTTGCACATACTCTTAGTAAGAAGACCGTTTGTGTCATTGACTAAGCCAGCAGAGTATGACAATTGAGTATATAACTGAGTTATCAGAAGGGTAAGCTTAATTAGTGCCATATTTTTCAAAAGCAAAAACATCAGGTGTTAAATATACTCAAAGAATGCATAGGCTTATCGATTACATTAGCCAATGGGAAAAAATAAGAAAAGGAATAAGGAAGGCAATCTTTAATCTGATGCCCAACTGGGAAAACCACAATGTGGATATCAACTCCATCATGTTTCCATTTGATGGGCTTTAGACACCCATAGATCTATTATACTCACTTCTGGAGTATAACACAAGTATAGTACAAGCTTCTGGAAAAACCTTGAGTTAAAAGAAAAAACTGACAAAGGTAAAAGCAGCTAAAGATACTGAAAAACAGAGATTATTCAGTATTAAACCATCTGCAGTATTAAAGGTTGGAAGTACAAATAGATGTCACTGAAAATAGCATACTAATGTAAGATTTATGCTGTCGATTACCATTTGCAATTAAGTATGATGTGCAAATACCGTGGAATTATTTGTTTCACTTGTAAGAAAGAGAAAAAAAAAGAGAGCATTAATTTTTGGCACTTCTTAAATGTAATTATAGTTGGTGTGCTGGAAAGAGAAATGAAAAATTCCGTTCTCTGTATTAGCAGAGAAAGAGCTAATATCTGTCAGTGAATGCCGTTGTGATTTTTATACATTGCTCTGGCTTCATTCACAGATTGCACAGATACTACTTAAATAAGACTTCAAGAGAGAACACGGGTTTTTGGAAATGAGGATTGGTCTCTAAGTTGTGGTTGCCAGGTAATGGATTAACAAGCTGTCAGTGTGAACTCCCTTCATTTCTTCTTATCATTCAGGAAGCAGGTGTCTTGTCCCTGTGCCCTAGCTTACAAACTTTCCCGGAAGGGTAGGGACATCACGGCGGGAGCACTAGATTTTATTTACATATAATAATATTCTGTCCAGGGTGTCTGACCTATCTAGCACCTATATTATCTTAATCTACATGTCAGTTGTGTGTTTTTATTTGTTTTTTATTTTTAACGATATGATGGTATAAATTCGAACCTAGGAAATTTCCATCCCGTAGTTCCAGAATGAATAAATACTGACAATTTCACCATTTTCTATGGTCCAGTCTATTGTTAATCTACTTGTGGATGAAGGAAGGTGAGAATTTTATAGCAAGAAGTAAAGGAAAGAAGACGTGTGTGTGTGTGTGTGTGTGTGTGTGTGTGTGTGTGTGTGTGTGTGTTTACTGAGAGTCTGCTATGTGCTAGGATTGGTTCTGCACACCGGGCATACAGTAAGCAATGAGATGAAGCCTGTGCTCCAATGAGAATTATATGCCCAGGTGGGAGACAGACAATAGACAAAGGGCATTCCAAATAAGTGCTATGGACAACAGATTGTTCCATGAAAGGAACCACAGCGAGACTCAGGGCCTTGGGGGCAGCTATTTTAGATGGGGTGGCCAGGGAAGGCTGCCTTCAAGATGTAAGAACTGAACAAAACCCTGCAAATGTAGACTCAGTCTTGCAAAGAACTGTGCTCTTTGTTAATGGACTAGCAGGTGGGAAGGCTCCGAGGAGGAAGAGCCCCGGGCTGGGCTGAAGCAGAGCAAGGGGGCCAGTGTCCCAGAGCAGAGTGAGTGAAGGGGACAGTGGTGACAGATGAGGTCAGCACATTCTAGGCCAGCTAATGAGGCTGCTGAGGAGCAGCCAGTGAAGCAGAAAGGAACCCAGAAAAGTGCATCATTTGGGAAGCCAAAATTTCAAAAAGAAAAAGCAGTTCAGGAAGGGAAGGACTGGTCACCTTTGTCGAATGACCTCGGAGAGGTCAGAAAAGGTGAGGGCTTGGAATTGACCACTGGATTAATTTTTGAATGATAATCAATTACTGTAGATGGTTATGAAGTGATTGCCCACGAACTTTTTCTTTCCTGTTTTTTTTAAATACGGTATAATTTACATACCTTAGATTAGTAGAATTTGTTCCTTTTTGTGTACAATTATGTAAGTTTTTAGAAACCTTGTTATCACCAGCATACTCATTACATAGAAACTTTCCTCAAAACCCCCAATTTCCGGTGCCTCTTTGGAGTAAACACCATCCCCCTACCAAGTTGTGGATCTGTATTCTGTGCCGCTATCTGGAATTTACATGGTATGTAGCTTCTAAAATCTGCTTGCATTTAGCATAAAGCACGTGAGATTCATCAGGTTGTTTCATGGATCAGGAGTCCCTTCCATTCACTGGTGGGTAGCATCCACGGGGTGCATAAACCACAGTTTGTTATCCAGGCCCATGGAAGGGTGGCTCCAATTCTGGGAGATTACAAATGAATCCATTATAAATAATTACATAGAATTCTTGCATGCATGAACATGGATTTTCATTTCATTTGTATAAATGCCGAGACAGCAGAATGTTGCATTATATGGTAATTGCATGTTGAAGTTTATATATATATACAATATATAATATATATAAATAATCTAAATATATATATATAATCTAAATGTATACACACACACACACACTTATATATATATATGTATATATGTATATATAATCTAACAGTTTTCCAAAGTTATTGAACCATTTTTCTTCCTAAAAGCAAGATAGAAGAGTTTCATTGGTTCTAGGCTTTTTTCTTCCTTTCTTTATTTTAATTTTATTCAGAAATGTGGTACATCTGTGGTTTTAACTTCCATTTCTCTAATGATTAGTGATATTGAGCATTTTTTCATGTACTTCTCTGCCATCCTTATAATCTTTCTTTGGTGAACTCTCTCTTCAAATAGTTTGTCCATCTTTTAATTGGGTTGTCTGTTACCTCAGTATTGAGTTATGAATGTTCTTTATGTGTCCTGCGTGTCAGGTTTTTATCGGATAGATGCTTTGCAAAGATTTTCTCCCCATTTCCTTCTCATAATGGTGTTTTTCAAAGCAAAGGAGTTTCTAGGTTTGATGAAATCCAATATATTATTTTTTCACAACTTAGGCTTTTCTTGCCATATCCAAGAAATCTTTGCCTTCCTAACCCAAGTTGACAAAAGTTTTGTCCTATATTTTTTCTAGAAGTTTTATGGAGGTCAATTTTACATTTAAGACCATTGGGTTTTGTAGGATGGAAGTCATTGGTGACTTGTGTTTGAGTGTTAATTTGTGCAAAGACATAGTCAGGATAAGTTAAAAAAAATGAAGGAAAAGAAAATTGAGACCATCTTTATAGACTTGTGTTGCAGAGAATCAGTGAAAATTGTGAGGTTTCAGCTGGAGAGAAAACTCGTAGGTGGGATGTGATGATTGGTTATTGTAGGTAAGCAAAATTCAATGCGTTGGCTTGTGTATCTACAAATTAAAATGGTACAAATTGAGACAAATCAGAGAATGGCAAATCCAGTGAAACCTCACTCAGTAGTGGGTTAAAAGCTCCCAGCACAGAGACTGGTTATTTAAGATGAAAATGACAGGGTTTGTAGGGCAACTAAGGATAAACTTCTATGCTTTCTGCATTAGAGCCAGTGAAATGTTTGGCTTGGAAAAACTGAAAAGAGGTGGGAAAAGAATTTCAATTTGACCTTAAACTCAGCAACTTGTCTGGTCGAATCTTTTTCCATGGATTAAGCAAGAGAGAACTAGGGAGTGGGGGCATCTTTTCCCTGGACAGAACCACAGTGGGTTTCACATTTCCTGGGATCTCTTAAGATTTCCTTTTAGGCATAGTCTGTTTATGCAGTGACCTCATTGGCTTTGGTACATTCCCCATGGTGCTGGCATTCTCTGTGCCCAGATCCCAAGAGATATAGGTAGTGAGTCAGGGGTGGCGGCGATCACACACACACTGGGGGACGATGGAAAACAAGCCAGGAGAAAGACTTTTCCAGGAAGGACTTAGTTGTGAAATATTCTCTGGGTCTCAAAGTGAAAAGAGAGAACACGGGTACGAAGGCATAGAATTCCATGATTGTCAAACTCATGCGTACAATTTGATTCCTAGAACTCGATTAGATGGCACAAAACAGCATTTTGGCTTGTTGACAGCAGAGTCCTGAATCTTGCCTTCATAGCCCACCACACCGACATGGAGCTGCATGCACATCTGCTGTGGGTCCGCGTGCAGTTACTGACCCGTCAGAAGGAAGCCCAGGCATTTACTGTTGATATAGTCAAAGAATTAGGAATAAAGTGTTCGACTTTCATGGCTTTTTTAAATCTTGTTTTGTTTGCTTGTTTATAGTGTCATAAAACCCATGGTTTCTTTCCAGCTAGAGAGAAACATGTGACAGTCAGGGCTAAGATGAACTAAACCTGAAATAATCTATTTCTTTGAAATACCCAATTAAGCATTATAAAGCATATTATGGAAACTTTTCACGGACTGAGCTGTAAGTGAAAAATACTATAGATAACACCAGAGTCATAATGGTCTTTTGTGTGTGTCCAGGGGCTGGCAAAGAACTAAGAAAGGAATGGCTTTATTCTCCAGAGTAATGGGAATGGCTTTTCACTGCAGTTTGAAAAAACACCAATCTTAGTGGTTAAAGTTCCTAGTTTTCATTTCATTTATGTCAGGACCAGTGAAAAGATTAACAATAAGAACAGCATTTATATGACTTTTTAGGTCAACAATGTGCAAATTATATTATGCCCGATTTGTACATGAAACTAATAACGACTCAGCAATCCCGACTAAGTCACTGACATCCCTATTACTGTGTATAAATAATAGAGATGAAGTATTTATCATCCTTCAATAGAGAGCAGTTCTGAGCTTCTCCTCTTTGTCCCCTTTCTTTTACAAGATCTTCTCGCCTTAGAGGTATGTAAGGCCACAAGTCTAAACGGCTAAACCGAACTGACTCCATGACAGGCTTTAAGTTTCCCCTCTAAACTAGAAGGCCTGGGTTTCGGCTTCCCAGAAACTATCAGGCAATTACACACTGCCCAAGGCAGGAGAAACCACCCTTGCAGCACCCAATCCAGAAAGGCCAGCGACCACCCTCCACATTGTTAAGGGAGAGGCCTGGAGATAGAAACTATAGATAGGACCCTGTTTCCTAATGTTAAAGTTAACCTGTTAGTCGCCGAACAAGACCCTAGGCTCGCTCTGTGATTGGTTGAATTTAAAGGTACTCTAAACGTTGTAATTGGATCCCGCCAAAAGTAACAAATACTCTAGACAATGTGTATGGTCAAACCCGCTGTCAATGATGTTGAATAATTATGATTGGATCACTGTTCCCAGGTCACAACTTCTGTAACTCCCCCATCACAAACCCCATAAAAACCCTACTCTGCCCTTGTTCGGGGCTCTCAGCACGGACCCACGCGCTGGTGAGGTCTGGGAGCCCGAGCTTAAGCCCGTAATAAAGCCCTTTGCCTTTGCATACGTGACTCGGACTCCTTGGTGGTCTTGGGATTTTGGGGAGATCACGATCTGGGCATAACAGGTACAGAACTGGATCAGCTCAATTTGAGGACCTAGAACCAGTGGACCTCTGCCAGTACAGTCATTGTCCCATTTTCTCCAAATCCAGTTTAGATCACGATTACAACTTATTTTTTATTATCATTTCCTATACGCCAGAATGTGCTCAATAATTCAAATGAATCTTCATTTCCTTAATCCTCATCAAGTAGTAATGCTTTTATCCACGTTTTACAGAAGAGAAATAGGTTTGGGGAGGAAAAAAATCACTTTCCAAAGCTCTCCCACAAATTATGTGAAGAAGTCATGTCTTAAATCCAAGTCCTCTTGAGGATAGGTTCTTAACCACCAAGTAATTGATACTTAAGTAGTAAGGAGCCGTCCATATTTGAACAAGAAAATTCCCATTATGGTGACAGAGGGAAAGAAGACTCGTAGCTGGAAGGGCATTTAGCAGTGACTATCATTTCCAGTCTGTGTTTTCAGAAGACTATTGCTAGATATTATTTGGATGAAGAATATGTAGAGGATCATGACCTGAAGCTACATGTGTGTTTAGCTTCAAGCTAAAATAGGCCAAATATCTCAGAAGAGACATAATGTGGCCACTTGCTAAGATGTACACTATCCACAGCTTTTGCCTTTTCAGTTATACTCCTGGAAGCATCATTGCTTTTAAAGGAGTACACAGAGTCTTGGGGGCCCCAGATGCTGTTTCTGCCACCTTTGAACCCCAGACTATGTCAGAGCGAAGAGCAGAGGCCCTTATGGGAATGCTTGGTTGACTACTTAAATACTAGTGCAATTTAGCCAAGTCATTCTCACTAGCTCATGAAATCATGTTTCAGGGGACAAAGTGTTATTTTGTTTTGTTTTTAAGTGAATTACTTAAAACAAAAATTTTAAGTAGGCCCCATGCCCAGTGTGGTGGGGCTTAAAGTCACAACTCTGAGATCAAGAGTCATAAGCCGTATCAACTGAGCCAGTCAGGTGCCCCAGGGAACAGAGTTTTCCTTTGTAATTTTCAAATGAGATAATCAAACAAATATGCAAGTGAAAGAACATTGGTAAAAGGGGAAATCGAGCTATGATACGTTGAATGCTTCTTTTAAAGAGACAACAAGAGCAAAATCATCAGGACTCCAGGAGTTGAGAAAGTCTGTGCATTCGTTTGTTAAGTATGATTATATATCATCATCTGCTCTTCACCCCCCCGTTTGTTAAGTATGATTATATATCATCATCTGCTCTTCACCCCCGTGTATTTACCTTCTCTTCATGCTGTCTTCACTAAGTCATTTTAATGTTTGTTATAGCAGTTATTTTATTATTAGATTATTTAATGAAAGCATATAGCACTGTGCCTATATAAACACATTTATTATATATTAAATACAGTTTACTAGATATTATTATCTAATAACATAATATGTGATATAATAGTGTATGTTGATGTTTGTTTACTAGCTTGATACGGGGATAGGGAAACTTTTAATGCCAGAAAGATTGTAGGGAAATTATTCCTTGCAATAGACATTCATATAGTTTTCAGTTCTGTGGCTGACACGGACCTTTTGTTATTAAACACATCAACGCTTTGGGGAAGCTGGGTGAGTCAGTGGTTAAACATCGACTCTTGGTCTTGGCTCCGCTCATGATCTTACCGTTTCCTGGATTCAGGCCCCATGCCAGGCTCTGCGTTGACAGTGCAAAGCCTGCTTGGGATTCGCTGCCTCCCTCTCTCTCTCTGCCCCTCCCCCACTAGCCTGTCTATTTCTCTCTCAAAATAAATACATTAAAAAGAAAGAAAAAGCAACGTACTATAAATACATCAAAGCTTTGCTTCCAGGAAGGATAATCTTCTCAGTGTTCCCTCCTTGAGTCAGAATTTCAGCGCTTTTCTCATTGAAAGTTATTACTCTAAAGTAACGAAGAGAAACTGTGCCCCTCTCTTCCTCCCGCCCGTCCTCACTCTACTTCTCTGGCCTCCCCCCCTCTCGCCTTCCTCAGTCCTCCCCTCCAGTACTTGTACATCAGGAAGATAAACATTTGGCAAAATATTAAATCGGCAGTTGTTATTTGGCATATTGTTTGTGACTCCTAGATCCCCATCTGTAACATTAAATATTTACAGCACTCACACAACAGGACACACTTTCCCATCAGTTTCTCTTCTTTTCTACCCCCAAATTCCAAGAGGAGCCTAGACATGAAATCTCTGCTTTGGAAAGAAGCAACCCCTCCAGGAAATATGCTAACCATCACCCCCGTGTTTGCATTCTACTCAATGGCTTACATAAATATTCAAGCTCCTCTGAGAGTGCATACAATGCAGTGTTCCACACTCTCCTAGGTGCTCCCCACTTCCTCATGGGGCCAGACTACACTCACTCCATATGACAGCACTAGGGGCGACCGCTGCCCCAAGAAGAAAGATAAGTAAGACAAGAGAAGGCGGACTGTTTGGAACCCTCAGAACATGGGGGTGAGGGGACACAGAATGGAAAAGTCTCTGCATGTGCATGGCACGAATTGAAGAGTCGTAAGGAAGAAGGCAGGAGCACTTCTCTCTGAATCAACTCTCCAAAGATGTTCTTATGTAAACTTTCTGGAAAAATAAAGAATAGCATTTCATATTTTAAGAAAAGTCTGCTCTATTTATTGAATCTCACATTTTTGGTAATTTCTTAAGATTATGATACACATTGACACATGTGCTGATTTTCCAACTCTCAAACAATTATTTGTGCTTCAGCAAAAATGATGGGCCTGTGTAGGCAATTGGGTGTCTTACTAGTAGCCCTTGAAGGTCATTTGTCTTGTTCTTCCTGGTCTTCACCCGTTCATTTCCTCATACGAGCTGCTTCCTCTCATGGCCTCATTATTGCAAGAAGGGATATAAATTGTTCCTGTGTAAACCAGTATTTCCCAAAATGCATTCCAGCCAAAGGTACATTTGTCTAAAATGATAGGTGTTTCTCAAAACTAGGATTACATTCCAAAACTCTTTAGAACATTCTGGGTTAAATAAAATAAAGCAATCTTCTTTGTTTTTTTTTTGTTTGTTTGTTTGTTTGTTTTTAATGCTTATTTATTTGCTTTTGAGGGAGAGAGTGAGGGAACACAAGGGAGGGTCAGAAAGAGACTCCTGAGCAGACTCCATGCTGTTAGTGCAGATCCCCACAGAGGGCTCAAACCCACGAACCATAAGATAATGACCTGCGCTAAAGTCAAGCGTCTGAAGTCCAAGTGAGCCATCCAGGCACCTCTGGTTTGCTTTTTTTTTTTTAAGGAAAAAAAATCAACATTATGTTTATTATGGTCTGTAACTATTCAAATCACCCTGACCAATTTGGCAACTCCCTTAATTATGAATTCACTACACTGGAAATAAAAGCTTTCAGGGACCATCTGTTTAAAATGAGATAGAAAAGTCCAGTTGGCTCAGTCAGTTAAGCATCTGACTCTTGATTTCGGCTCAGGTCATGATCTCACGATTTGTGGGATGGAGCCCCACATGAGGCTCTGTGCTGACAGTGCAGAGCCTGCTTGGGATTCTCTCTCTCCCTCTCTCTCTGCCCCTCACTCAATCTTAAAAATAAATAAACATTTAAAACAATAAAATAAAAAAATAAAACAAGATATTCACTAATGCTTCAGTATCATTGATTTATGGTTAATAAATGTATCTTACACAAATTAAATGTGCAAATTTGCTTTCAAGAGAAGAAGCAAATGGAGAATAACCCAGCCTCATCATTATGAGAAGGGGATGTGCTTATCAAATAGCGTAGCCATGACCCTTGGGGACACACAGGACACTTCGGTTCCAGCCTGGCGCTGCTGGAGACTCGAGGGCTGGTTCCAGCAGCTTTGGCTGTGTTGTGAGCACCAGTCTTAGAGTTGAAGTTCCTATAAGTGACTCAGCTCAAGGACATTGTTAGCACTCTCAGGTCATGAAGTATTTTAGTCCTGTGAGGAAAACATAAGTAATCACTGTTTTCTTAAAGAATTTCATTTATATTCAAAATGGATTTTTTCAAAGTGAGTATTACAAGTACAGACAGACAAACCATAAGAGACTCTTGAATACAGAGAACAAACTGAGTGTTGATGGTGGGGGGTGGGGAGAGGGGGGAAGTGGGCGATAAGCATTGAGGAGGGCACTTGTTGGGATGAGCACTGGCTGTTGTGTGTAAACGATGAATCACAAGAATCTACTCCCAAAGCCAAGAGCATGCTGTATACTCTGTATGTTAGTCAACATAACAATAAATTATAGAAGGAAGGAAGGAAGGAAGGAAGGAAGGAAGGAAGGAAGGAAGGAAGGAAGGAAGGAAGGAAGGAAAGGAAAGGAAGGAAAAAAGGGGTGCCTAGATGGCTCAGCCAGTTGAGCGTCCAACTTTGGCTCAGGTCATGATCTCACAGTTTATGACTTTGAGTCCCATGTCAGGCTCTCTGCTGTCAGCACAGAGCTCTAGCTTTGGATCCTCTGCCTCCCCCTCTCTCTCTCTCTGCCCCTCTCCGCTCTTGCACACATGCTCTGCTTTCTCTCTCTCTGTGTCAAAAATAAATAAACACTTTTAAAATAAAAATAAATAATAAAAAGTGTTAAAAGGCTTACAACAACGGCTACAAAAAAGTAAGCTCTCTACATGTCCATGCCCCCCATCCCCTCTAACTGTGGTTGACTCTTCTGCTATTTCTCCTGGTGTATTTTGTCATATATTTATGTAATATGCTCGTTTCGCTGATTGCAAATCCATTCTTCTTTTTATTGAGGTATAGTTAACATACAGTGTTATATTCATTTCAGGTAGACAACATAGTGATTCAACAATCTTACTGGTTTGAATTTGGCAGGTTTCTTTACACCAGATTTCTCACAGCCTTCCATGAGTGGGTGTGTCAGAAAGCTCCAAGAAAAAATAACATAAGCATTCATTGTTTAGTCTTTCTCCAGAAAACCGTTGGCAGGGCATTTTTAAAGTCTCAGCTCAGCCAGACACTAGGCTTGTCAGCTCGGCTGAATATTCTAGAACCAACTTTCAGTCATGGCTCAGGCGTAGGCAAACAGTCATGGAATGTGTCTCTCTCTTCGACTCAGTGACAGTACAGACAACCAGAGTCATATTTCTTTTGTTTTGATGTTTCTTCCTAGCTCCCAGGACCCATTCTGCAATATTTCAAAAGGACAGTGACCTAAAAATCGTCTGTTTAAATCCCGGCCACTTGTTAGAATGAGATCAGCATTATATGTCATAGAGAAATATAAAAGTTAATATCAAAGAAGGCCTTAGAATTTGCATGAACCTTTCACATAAATGGCCCAAATAAAAATCATTTTACCACTTCTTGAATTGAGCCAGATTCTCAGTTATTTTGAGGGACATGTCTTTAATCCCAGGTAATTGACAGCAAAAAGGAGGAACAAGGAAGCTCGTACAAGCCTTGAGTATGTGTCCTGAGCCGAGAAGTTTACAAAGCTAAAGAGAATCCATCCAGAGAGGTTATGAGAATTCTGCTGGGTAAGAAAGAACACTCTTTTCTCCTGGTGTTCCTTACAAAACAACAGTGTTCATGATGGAGGCACATGAATACAGGCTGGTAGTATTTGGTGGATAACCACCAATAGGCTAAAATAACACAATACACACTCTTTTAACAGAACACATTGATATATGTGGGTGTGTATAAAATATGTATACACACACATATGTGCGTGTATTAATATACATATATATGTACATATTTTAATTTGGTCACTCAAGAGCCTGTTTTGCTAAATTGCTTAAAACAACTGGCTTAACTCCTTACCCTTGTAAAGAGTTCTTCTTGATGAAATTAATGAATTCACAGAGTGTATTAGCTTTCATAGTGAAGAATCAAATAGGGAGCAATGTGTTCAGACACAGCACAGTACATTCTATAAGCAGGTTTCTGCTCATTGTGCTGCTGTTAAGACCTTATATTTGTTCACTGATGACAACTGTGGGTCTGTGTGGGGGACACAGAAGCATGGGATCTGGTAGAGGAAGGAGATGGCTCAAGAAATTCAAATACCTTATTGACAGTTGACAGACACTAATGAGTTTACTGAGCTCCGTTGAAAGTTACTTGGTAGGAGTAAAAAAATACCTTCCTTAATTTGCTGACGTATTTTAAGGACCCGCCAGGAAACAGATTTGGATGAATCCCAATTCTTCATTTACAACAGGTTTTTGTTGGACCATGGGTGGTGCTATTTGTTTGATTGTTCTAATAACCTATTGAAAACCGGTGAAGCCACCACTACATGGAAACACAGGAAATCGCCGACCTCGCTGAGGTCCCTCTATTCTCTCACTCCACCCTAGTTTGTATAAATAATGTGTGTGGGGGGGGCAAATGCTGCCTTTGATGTGCCATGCACACAGTTTTCATGTAACACGCGTTCATGTAGCACCTATGCCTTCTCTTGCCCATGAAAATCTCGTCATGTGTTTATGCCATGTACAACCACTTGGGAAGATCATTTCTAAGTCCTCTTATTCTTGTCTAGACGTTTAGTAGTGTCCACCAGCAGGAAGTAACGATACCACCTCCTCTGGAGAGTAATGCCTCATTTGCAAACCTAATAAAGAATTAGCTCTCACAAACCTCCACCAGTTCTGTAAGGTCAGCATGATTCATGCCACAGGAGGGATTAAGTGTGTCCGAATCAGAATCTTACTCCAGCTGTGTGCTTTTCCATGACATGGAGCCCGAAATACTGTAGTCGCCTGCTGAAATCACCTGGGCTTATACCGCTCCTGTATAGCCTTGCAGTGACCAGAGCAAAGCTCTCTTCCTTCTTTCGCTAAATTGACCTCTATGGTAGATGATGGGGGCATCTGTTTTGACGTCTGTCTGTCCAGACTTGAAAAGTGATGGGCTGAATCAAAGGTAATTGCGGCCGTTGTTTCTCTTCTGTTCTGAAATTTTTGTGTAATTCTGCAAAGACTTGTACAGGAGCCCAAAACCTGTTGGCAACAGGCTCGTTTTCAAAGTGAAAACAAATGTTTATTCCTGCTTCCCCCGCAGCTGTCTTTGCTGGGATTGTGCTGTGCTACTCCTTGATTATAGGCTTTAAAAAATTCAGGGAAAGAGTCTAGTTGGGGAGTAACCTTGAAGGGTATGGTTTCTTGACTTCAGACAATTTATCAGCCTTCCTCTTGTGTGCATTATTTTGTCCTGAGATATTTCAGGTCCAGTAAAACCACAAGCATTTGGCCTGGAGACGAGGGGAGGTATATCTGAATTGATGAAGAGATGGATTACGAACAATTTTTAACCTCACTTTTATTATTCTCCATGTCCTCATCACTGGAACAAGTTTAACAAAGTGTTGCCTAGTAGATGTCTTTAAGTGACTCTTCTTAGTTAATAGCTAATAATGATTTGTAATTAGCAAATAATTTAAATGTAAATAGATTCTTCCACACTGCCTACCAATGCTTGAAAACAATCCGTTCTCTTAAATAGCACAGAAATTACCCAGGCAGTCTGGATATTGTTAATTTGTTTGAAAAAAAAAAATTCTAGATAAGAAGTACAAAGGGAATTTTTAGCTCTACCTCTGTCTGAATTATAACACATCTCCAAGAAGTAGAGTCAGGTTTCTGAGGCTTTATAGCAGTCCATAACAAAGAAAATGTGTCTTGGGAAAGAATTCAAGTCACTAGATGCCTCAGAAAAAAATACATAAGCCTAGTAACTTCTTTAAACTTCCTAATAGTTACCTATGACAGTGTGTTCAAGCTGAAGGATGAAGAAATCTGCAAAAGAGAAATGCATTCAGAAATGATCAACCTGGATGAGAAACATGCGAGAAGGGTCTTGGGGTATTGAGGTAGCAGAGACCCTAACAGTGGGAATGTGCACACGTAGGGAGAGCGGGAGAAAGCCTTCAGAGAGGGGATGGTGAGCTTTGGCGCGATGTTACGTGTGTAATTTGACAGAGTGAGAGGTGAAAAATGGAAGATGCTTTAGAACTGACTCTATCATTTGTCAAATTCCTGCCAATCTTCACAAAGGGACCCAAAGAGCAAATAAAGATGGTCCAGTCTCCCATTTATCACACACATGGGGTGGAGGGAGACTCAGCATGTTTCGTTGTAATGAGTGATCACTTTGTTAACTGTGTAGAAAAAGTCTGGACATTGATGCACTGATACTATAATTTGTATATAAACAGAGATCTGACTTTTTTCTAAATCTTGTCTTATTTTGATATTCATCTCACAAGAATTAAAAATGCACTCATAAAAGATATATTTCTAAAGCCAGGTGGATTTTCTACTTGCTTCATTATGGAAAGATGGAGGACCACTTACTCACCAGGGTTCTCCAGGATTTCCAGCTCTGTCACCCTGTGTTCCTGGTGGATTTCTATGAAACATCCTAGAACTAAAATCAATACCATTAGGATATCATTTCGGCAAATTTTCCTACCAGCTGGACTGATTGAGCTAATTGAATATCCCCTCATGTCTGTTCCCGTGGCATTTGCTGTACGTCAGTTGTAACATATCACATATATGTGACGATATTTGGTTTCTTCTAACTTTATTGAATGAATAATACATTGACGAGATTTACACATCTAGGGAACTGTCTCCATCTCACCCCTATTAACACCTGGGCAGACTGTTCAGGGAGTCACCACAATTCTATCTCGTTTGTCCTTCTGACATTTATTTCTGGACTTAGAAACAAATTCAAACATACTCTTATTTTTCCTTCTTCCCTGTCACCCATTAGAAGATAGCATACTATATACAGCTTTGGTTTCTTGCATCTTTACTTAGTATTTCCGGAAGTGATTTCCATTTCAGTTTCTAAAAGGGATATCTCATTTTTCTTTTCAACAGTATTCTTTTATATGGAACGCACCATGATTTATTTAACTTGTCCACCATGGATGAACATTAAGTTATTTCCAGGGGTTTTGTTCGTTTGTTTGTTTTTGTTTCGCTTGTTTCTTTTTTGTTTCGTTTCATTTTATCTTATTTTGCTTGCTGTTAGCAACAGCGCTACAAAAATTGCTTTGTAAATGTGGTTTCCCATGTGTGAAATGTGTACTTGTTTTAGTATTGATAGGTATTTCCAGATTGCCTTCCATGAGGTTTGTAAGAATTTGCATTGCTGGGGAGCCTGCATCATGGCTCAGTCGGTTAAGCATTCAACTTTGGCTCAGGTCATGATCTCATGGTTCATGAGTTCAAGTCCCGTGTTGGACTCTGTGCTAACAGCTCAGAGCTGGGAGCCTGCTTTGGGTTCTGTGTGTCTCTCTCTCTCTGCCCCTCTCCCATTTGCTCGCGTGCATTCAGGCTCTCTCTCTCTCTCTCTCTCAAAAATAAACATTTTAAAAAACTGCTTTAAAAAGAATTTGTATTACTACCAGCAACTTAGGGGAGCCCCTGATTCTGTGGCCTTAAAATGCTATTTAATTTCTGCACTTTCACTAATTAAATGTGCGAATATCAGTATCTTATCCACATTTGTCTTAATATAAACATGGTTAAACATCTAGCATTTCTTTTTCTTAAAATCTGTTTATATATACGTTATTCAGTTTTCTTTTGGACTATTGGCCTTTCCTTTTCAATTTCTAGGAGCTTTTGATACATTAGGAAGAATCATTAAATTCTACCTGTGATGTAGGCTACAAAATGTTTTACTAATTTATCTTTGTTGTTTCTTTACACAATGCTAGGATGGATTATTTCGCTATTGTTGTTCGCTATTGTCTAGAAGACTTTTTAAATTTTAATATTTAAATATTAAAAGTTACCTATATTTTTTTAGAGTTTGTAGATTTTGTCAGAGATTAAAGGTTTTTCTATTCTAGGTTTATAACAATTTATTCCTTGTTTTCTTCTAGTCATTTTGCTCCTTAAATTTTTTTTCATTTTTTTTTTCTTTCGAACATTTGATTCATTGGGAATTCAGCCAAATATGAGTTCTGAATCTGGTCATCAGCCATTTGTTTTTTAATTAGTTCATCTTTTCCATCTTTCCCATACTGATTTTGAGATGCTTTCTGTATTTTGTACAAAACTAACCCGAGGCATGCAGGTCTATTTCTAGACTTCTCTTTGGCTGGTTTGTCTCTCTAGGCATCGGTACTACAGTGTTTTAATTATTAAGACTTTGTGTTCTATTTTAATATTTGGTCAAACTAGCCTCCATTTCATGCTTATCTCTCCTATTTCAGTGATTCCCTGGAATTCTAAAACTGTTAAGGAATTTGGGAGCTAAAATAAACAACTAGGAGTATTTTACTGGAATCACGTGAATTTCATAAATAACCTGATGTACATTTGCCATGCATGTCATCTAGCTGGTACCTGCCACCAATACAAGGTATCATGTCTTGTGTTTTCAAGGCTCCCTCGTGCTCCTTGACTAGGTCTTCCATATTGCTTTCAATTTATTCTTAACCCTGTTATCTTCTTTATTGCCATTATAAATGGTGCCTGTGTCTCATTACAGCCTGTAATTGAATGCCAATTTTATATATGGACTCCTGATTGGTTTAATAAATTTTGTATCCTAATTTATTGACTCTATGCATGTAGGGTTATTCTCTTGATAGTTTGAAATTGTCTGGAGCCTAGTACCTCTAGACCAAAGTTGGGTATGAGAGCTGAAACTGGTAGTTTATCGTGCTCCTGAGTTTAGTGTGAAGGTCTGTAATGTTTTCCACTACATTAGTGTTTCTAACACTGAGATGGACATATAATTGAGCGTGTTAAGTGCTGGGATGCCTGTGAGACATGCAACGCTTGATTTTAGCTCAGGTCATGATCTCACGGTTCATGAGATGAAGCCCCACATATGGCTCTGTTTGAACAGCACAGAGCCTACTCTGATTCACTCTCTCCCTCTTTCAAAATAAATAAATAAATTTTTAAAAAAGAACTGATTGAATAATGAAAGAAAGAAAACAAAAAGAAAAGGGAAGAAAAAAGAAATGAAAAGAAAGAAATGGTTGAGTGTTTTGAAGCCTTTCAAATTCTTTTGAAATTTTTCAAATTCTTTTTTCAGTATATTCATGACAGGATATTCATGGTTTCCTTAGACCTATTTTTTCTTAGATCTATTAATATGATTGAAACTTTTGGAAGCTTTACTTCTTTTCTTATTTTCTGTACCAGTTTAAATGGCACTGGCAACATCATTTCTTGAAGGTCTTGGTAGAGTTCAGAATGAAACCATTCTAGGGCCTGGGATGTTCGAGAAGCTGGCTATTTCCCTATCTTCTCTAGAAATATATAGAAATTGTCCTGTTTACAGCTTACAAGATTGTATCCATTTTAATAAGGTTTCAATGAAATTGTAAAGGGTTTTTAAAAACCCTCAACGTTGTTTCTTAAATGTTTTTAGATTTGATGGTTATTTCTACGTAAAACTTTTTCTGTGGTTGTTGGCAATTTTCCACATCTCTTCACCCTATGCACCATCTCCATCTGTTCGTTCCTTAACTAGATTAGCTGATGGTGTATTTTGTTTTGTCAAAAAATATTATTATTAATTCTTTTATTCTAAATTTTCTGTTTTCTAACTTGTTCATATCTGCTTTTATCTATTTACTCCTTCCTTTTATTCCATTTATTCTTTCATTTGGATCAATTTTCCTTTTTCTAAATGTTTGATTCAGATGTTTACTAATGTGTTTTAATTGATGTATTTAATTTCTATCCATTTTCCTTTGAGTGTGGTGTTTGTGTGTGTCATAGATTCTTACAGTTTTCATTATTGCTCTTTTGTCAATATTCTGCATATCCAGCTTGAATTACCTTTCATTCAAGAGTTGTTTAAAGGAGACTATTTAAATTTTCCCATATATAGGTGATTTTTTAATGTTTTGCCATTTTTTATTCTATTATGCTTAGAAATGTTATTATAGACAGAGTGCCTGTATCCAAAATGCATACACTGAGGCCCTAATTCCCAATGTAAATATGTTTGGACGTGGGGGCCTTGGGATATAATTTGGTTTAGGGACGCCTACCTGGGTCCGTCGGTTAAGTGTCCAACTTCGGCTCAGGTCATGGTCTCCCAGTTTGTGGGTCCGAGCACCTCACCAGGCTCTGTGCTGACAGTTCAGAGCCTGGAGCCTGCTTGAGAGTCTGTGTCTCCCTCTTTTTCTGCTCCTCCCAACCCATTTGAACTTTGTCTCCCTCTCTCTCAGAAAGAAAAAAAATAATGAACATTAAAATTTTTCTTCATTTAAATTAGGGTTAGATAAGGTCACGTGGGTAGGGTTTTTCTGATGGGGTTAGTGCCCTCATAAGGAAAGACCAGAGAGCTTGCTGCCTCTGTTCCGCCGCAGGAGCATACAGACGAGACAACCGTCTGCAAGCCAGGAAGAAGGTTGGCTCCTTGATCTTGGACTTCCAGCCCTCAGAACTATGAGAAATAAATATTTGTTGTTTACACCACCCAGTCTATGGTGTATGTTATACCATCCATCATTGACTAAGACAGTTGTCTTCCATAGTTTTCAAAGATATTAAGATTTTCCACATGGCATAATGTATGGTCAATTTTTAGGAAATTTCCATGGGAACTGAAAAGTATATCCTCTGTGTCAAAGTGGAGAGTTTAATATGTCAATCAAGAGCACCTCATTAGTTACGTAATGGAAATCTTCTGTACCCTTCCTTGCCTACCTGGCTTGATCTGGCATGTACTGGAAGCAAATTAAGACTGCCACCTCCCTATGTATTCTGTGTCTGTTTCCTTGGACTGCCTGTATTTTCTGTTTTACGGCCTTGGCTGCTGTGCCATTTTTACTCATTCTAATAAACTGCCTGTATGTATGTATGTATGTATGTATGTATATATATATATATTTTTTTTTTTTAAATACATAGTCAAACTACCAGGGAATAAGAAAAAGTTGTTATCTTTCTTTCTAATATGTGTAGTTCTTTTTCTTCTATCCTTCACTGGCTATGCCCTGAAAAACATAATTCTGGACTTTATTGCCTAGGGGATTCTGGGATTTACTGCTTTTGCAATGACTTTTAAGGGAATGTTCCTACAATTTCCCATCATTATAAGCCATGTGAACCACTGTTGTTGGGCCATGTCCTCTATCAGATTAAAGAATTTTTATTATTTCTCTAGATTGATAAAAAATGATCAAATGGGTATTAAATTTTATTAAACATCTTTTATGTTTATAGTGCTCTAATTATATGGTTTTTGTATTAAAGATACATAGATATAGGTGTATACCTTCCCTTGAATGCTTTATTTCCTTTATTTAAACTCTTCCCTGCACTGCTCCACCACCTCCCATAGACATTTTTTGATTAAGTTATATGACTGGTTTGTTTTTCCCTAGGCTATTTCTTTCCTCATGGATTTCTATTTCTTGACTCTTATCCTTCGTTTTCTAGAAAAATAAATACTTAGGGGCGCCTGGGTGGCTCAGTTGGTTAAACGTCCAACTTCAGCTCAGGTCATGATCTCACGGTTCGTGGGTTCGAGCCCCGCATTGGGCTCTGTACTGACAGCTCAAAGCTGAGAGCCTGCTTCAGATTCTGTGTTTCCCTCTCTCTCTGCCCCTCCCCCACTCATGCTCTGTCTCTCTCTGTCTGGAAAATAGATAAATTATAAAAATAAAAAATAAAGAAAAATACTTAATATACTCCTTATAAAAAGATATGTGAGGAGTCACCGCATATCTAAGAGCGTTTCTACTATCATATTTGGCTACCATTTTAGCTAGGAATAGAATTTTAGTTTGAAAATAATTTTTTTCAGCACATTAAGGTGACACCCTCCTCCCACACCCTACCGCCTGCCATGTCATCAAGCAGATGTTGAGGCTCCTTACACCAACTTTATTCCATTTCTTTCGTAGGTGTATTTTATTTTGAATCTGGAAAAATTTCAGGGGCGCCTGGGTGGCTCAGTCAGTTGAGCGTCCAACTTGGGCTCAGGTGGTGATCTCATGGTGTGTGGGTTCAAGCCCTGCATCGGGCTCTGTGCTGACAGCTCAGAGGCTGGAACTCTTTTGGAGTTTATGTCTCCCTCTTTCTGCCCTCCCTGGCTTGTTCTCTGTCTCTGTCTCTCTCAAAAATAAACATTAAAAAATGTTAAATATGGAAAATTTCAGAGATGTTAATCTTAAGTCTTGTGCTTTTCTCTGTGCTCTGTGTTTTGATATTTAATGCATGCATTTTTGAGCCCTTTCTAGTTAAAACTGTGTTTTCAGAGTTGTGTCCTTATTCATCCTTCATCATACCAGGTGTTTCTTTTATGCTCCCAGGCTCTCAATTACCATCTTTGCCATTTTAAATATGAGGAAACCAAGGGCAGAAAATTGCAGTGATTTGCACAAAGTCAAACAGAGCAAGTTGCAGGGCTAGGATCTATACTCAAGTAGGCTAGATCTTGAACTTACAGTCTTAAGAGTCTGCTAAGCAAGATGAAGGTTATCGTGTGTCTGCCATTCCTTGAAAGTTCCTTACAGGATAGAACCGTGTCTGATTTATTTCAAATCTGTCTGTTTCACAAATTCTTCAGCCTTTACCAACATCATGGCAATAAGACAACACCAAAGTCAATAAAAAACCCTACCATCACTTTTGGACTTCAAAACCCCATCTGTCTTCCATGTTCCTTCGGTACCCTCTGTCATGGTCTCCAGGGCTCTAGGTCACCTCTCCTCATTTAGACATGCTTGTATTTGCTCCTATTTGTTCTTGAGAAATTGTCAGTAGGAGATGTCCTCGAGTGATGGTTAAAACCTGCCATTCATAGCAATATAGCTATTAGATTTAGCAGATGGATATCCCCAGTAACCACTTCAGTGCTTCAAATACCAGAGACTCTGAATGAACATATGTTGAGGTGAAATATAAAAGACCCAGAAAATAAAGAGGAAGAGAAGAGGTATATCATTATAAAACAGTTGCACTGGAGCTTTTCACTAACATCATTCTCTAGATTACAATATACTTGACTATGTAATGTATCTTAATATTAACAAAAGCATGTTGGATAAAAGATGAAAAAATCTTTATAGATGTTAAGCAATAATAAAATCAAGTAGTAGACTAAGCTACAAAGAGGTACAAAACTTTGAGGGTATCTGGCTTTTTTTCATCATTTATTTCATTATTTTCTGTTTTAATCTTTGTGCTTGCATTTATTCTGGGTTTTCTGATATCTCTCTTATACTCTTTGGCAGGTTATTTTCCTACATTACATTTTTTTCCACTACGTTTCATTTTGACATATGATTGATTTGTAAATTCAAGGGCAAATAAAAGAGTTTGCATTTTTACCAACTTCGAGATTCTTGAATTTTGGTTTTATATCGTTAATTGCTGCCTTGTGTCAAATGGTTTCTCACTTCTATTGGCATTAATTTTTTAAAAATTTATATTTAACAAGGTAGACTTCACAAGTTAAGTGGATGCCAATTAACCTAAAATCTGAACTGACTTTTAAATGCAAGTCATTCCTATCAAATTAGCGTTCTCTACAGATTTAGTAGATAGCTGTCAACACAATGGAATCTAAGCATCAATTTGAAGCAATTTATTTTTTCAGTTTATAATATTAGTTTGATTGTGATTACATATCCCAAATTTATATAATTTTTTGTCAATTACTAAAGAACTAGATGAATTTTGTATATTATTACATTTTAATCATCTTCATAATTAACATTTAATTTATATCCTTTCCTATTTCCTTTTTCCATCTACAGAATATACTTCTTTGAGTTTGTCACACAAAAGTTAGGCAATTTTCCTGCCAATTTAATGACATTTTATTTCTCTAAGTGAATCGATTGCCGGGGAAATGGGCCCTGGGGACTAAAGACCTGTTTATTAATTAAAAAAAGAGCTTCCGCTCACACAGAGCCAGCCAGATCTGCCTCACCGTATCTTCCCCACAGCATGGCTTATCGTTTTTTCTGGGACAAGGACTGAGATGTTGAAGCCCAGTTTCAAAGTTGTTGAAGGCACTAACAAAGGAGACTTTTATTATGACAATATGTAGAATCATCTTCAAAGTAGTGGAAAGAGAGATAGAGATTTTTGAGGACTTTTTGTATTAGAAGTAAATCAAGGCATGAAACTAAAAGTAAAAATGTTAGAGTGGAAACTCCATGTGAATAGTGATAGAATATATTAGGTGATGCCCTTTTGACTCTTTCAGAGATTGTTCTCATTTTTTTTCCTGTACTCATTTCCTTTTTCAATCTATTTGAAATGATTTTGCTTGAATAATGACCTGATAGTAACTTCATTATCCTTAATTATATTATCTTAATGTGCAAATTCAATCTTTTTTGGCTTCTCCTAACAAAGAAAAATATATGACCAGAAGTTAGTAGCATCAGCTTGGTTTTACACAAATAAGGACCAGATAAATGCCCAGTAGAATGTTTACATTTTCCGTACAATATGCAGACATCAATTCGTGATGTCATATGCTGGCATGGAACTTAAATCTGTATGCAGAGTGATACTGCATTTAGGAACACTACAGAGAAGTTCACTGGGAGAATTGTTAATTCTATCCTTTACAAGAAATGTTTATTGAATATGTATTGGCTAGAGCATTTTTTTTTCCCATGGAGTACCTTGGCATGTCAACATTTGTTGTGTATTAGCACAAACGCATTTAAGGTCATCTTGTTTACTCATTTCTTAGTAGATCTACAAAAAGGTCTTGTGAGTTGGCTAAAGTCATTCAACTAGGAAAGAATAGAATGAGGTTTGTGAGGTTTTCTGTTAAGACCGTGAATATGACCCTCTGGAGATACGAAGGGCTATGATAAAAACATCCATCATTATTCACGAAGGACATGCTTAACTGTGCTTTAACCTTAACCTATTACAATACGCATTCAACCAACTCAGTCAAAATTTTCAGGTCAACTGTAAAAAAAAAAAGTTATATTTTTACTGAATAAAGAATAAACTGACTCTTCTTTTTCTTTAATTTTTTTTTAAATTTTTAAAAATTTTATTTCTGAGAGAGAGAGAGAGAGAGACAACATGAACAGGGAAGGATCAGAGAGAGAGGGAGACAGAATCTGAAGCAGGCTCCAGGCTCTGAGCTGTCAGCACAGAGCCTGACGCAGGGCTCGAACCCACGAATCGTGAGATCATGACCTGAGCCGCAGTCGGACACTTCACCAACTGAGCCACCCAGGCGCCCCTGACTCTTCATTTCAAGTAATATATGTGTATGTGTGTATGTGTATATGTGTGTATGTGTGTATGTGTATATGTGTGTGTGTGTGTGTATGATATTAGTTATTACTTTCATTATTTGACCAGGAATGGACCATAGGAACCCATCTAAGTTATCACCATTCTCCTCCCATCTCACCCATTAAGTTAGCCCATTCAAATAGTAAAAATAAAAATGAAATTTTATGATAAATCTTTCAGTAAATAGACCTCTTAGGATATTTCCAATATTGATTTGCTTTTATCTTTGTTTTATGGAGAAAGCTAAGATTTTTTTCTACAAATTTTTACTAATGCTGATTTTGCGGCAAAAAATATTCCAGTTACTGGGAGTACCATGGTCGTTAAGACAATTCCCTGCTCTAAAGTAACTCATTGTAGGTTAAAATATTAGACAAGGGTTTGGCTGGCAAGAAATGAGTTCCCTTAGAACCCTCTGTGAGCATTCAGTAGTAATTAATGTAATTTTACTTGTTAATAAAGTATTTTTTGAGGTAGTAGCATGAGGTTACCTGAGAGAATGATTAGATTTTTAAAAACATTTTTAATGTTTACTATTTATTTTTGAGAGACAGAGTGAACATGGGGGAGGGGCAGAGAGATAGACACACACACAGAATCTAAAGCAGGCCCCAGGCTCTGATGTGTCAGCTCAGAGTCCAATGCAGGGCTTGAACCCACGAACCCTGAGATCACGACCTGAGCCAAAGTTGGATGCTTAACCAACTGAGCCACCCAGGCAACTGAGAATGAGTAGAAGAAGATTTAAATTAATTTAAAATTATCTAAAGTTATGTATTTATCAGGCTATAACCATATTATTAAAACTAGGTGAAATTTCCATATTTCATTATGAAAGTATGCATAAAATAATAATCCTAGTTAATTTTCATAAGTAAAAATACCTGCAGTGCACCAGACTTTTGGCTTGAAAGTAGGCCAAAACGTTTCATATGGCAGAAAATGTCTGATTTTCACAAAAGTTGATGACAAATCTAGGCTCAATAAACCTTTTTATAAAAAATTCTAGGCCAAAATGTCCCACAGCAATAATTGTGACCATCTGGAGTCCCATGCCTAAAATTTAAATGAGGTCAAGTATTTTTATTTCCGTTTCATACGCATAAATTATTTGACCATTTAATATAAATGCACTTGCTCTAAGAACAGCAAGAAAAAGAATAGAACAAAGTAAAATATCCCTATTTAAATATAGAGGCTACACCTATGGCAGATCAGACAAGTGTTATCTTAATCTTTACAGGAAATTGCAACTTGTAGAAAGTAAAAGCATAAATCAATAGACAGATATGCAGGCACTTCAAAGGAAGGCACGGCATAAAAAGATTATCCAGCACAGATTAAAAAGCAGCAACAAAAATTTCTAAGAAAACAAAGGCTCCAAGCAAGTCCACATCTATATTGATTAAGAGAGAGAGGTGTGTCCAAGAAGTTCCCATGTGGTACTTACAGCTGACACTGGGTATTAAGGAAAATAAATTCTCTTTTCTTTTTTTTTTTTTTAATGTTTATTTATTTTTGAGAGAGAGAGTACAAGCAGGGGAGGGACAGAGAGAGAGGGAAACAGAGGATCCAAAGCAGGCTCCAGGCTCTGAGCTGTCAGCACAGAGCCCGATGTGGGGTTGGAACCCACGAACCATGAGATCATGACTTGAGCTGAAGTCGGATGCTTAACCGACTGAGCCACCCAGGCATCCCAGAAAAAATAAATTTTCTGAAACCAGCATTGGATTGCTGTGAGCTCCCGTTAATGAACACATGGGAATATTGGAAGAGGGGAAATAAAACACTTGGAAAATGTAAATAGGCAAAAATAAAATGCCATGTTATTACAACAAAGATATTATAGTCACAAGCATTTCACTTCTTTGGATATTATCAAAACACGGACATGTCCAAACACTCCAAGGAATTGTTGAGAAAGTAAAAGTGATACAACCTGACAAAAAAAAAAAAAAATCATTGACAATCTGATAGTGAATAAAAATGTATTAGATTCCAAGAAGTGCTGAGTTTCATGTTCCAAAGACATAGTTTCTGGCTCTATCTGAGATTACTTTTAACTAGGTGGTGAAATGATGCATTTCTAAGCTTCATTTTTTTTTAAAGGGTCGAATTGGGTAAATAACAGTTGTGCTTCATTTTATGAAATTTTTATGGCGCTTAAATCAGAAAAAATTGAGTTGAAAATTCTTTGTCATCTCTAAGGCTATTTTACAAAATACTGAGTTTTCTGATACTGATTTTGAAATCATATACTACCAGGCAGTTAAGCTCAACATTTCAACAAGCATTTGCTGATATCCTCCATATGACTTGCCCTCTACTCAGCAGTGGAGATAGAACAAAGAATAAGTGTGTCGCCTGCCTTTAAGGAATTTTGAGCCTAATTTTCATGTGATTTGAAAAATGACTTAGATGTTTCCACAAGCTCTTGTAAGAACATACGGAAAGATATTTAGACCATATCGCAGGACTCGGAAGTCCTATAGGAAGTTACATTTCAGTTGAATTTTAAAGAACAGAAAGGGATTACCAATTGAGGAACAGGGAATTAAATTGCAAGGAAACAAAAATTTGTAAGAAGTAGCATTTAAGTGAGAAACAGCTTGGCATATGGATGAGACAAGAAAGAGAAGCACTTGTAATTGAACCATCACATGTTGAATGTTTATTGCCAATTAGGAAAGATGGTCTGGGTTGGGAACAGGTTTACATAAATGATTTTACAACTGTGCTTTTACAGTTTTCTCCATGATCAATAGCAAATAGGAAGCCAAAGGGGGAAAAAATAGGAATCCATGCTCCACAGCTGCCATCTGTAACCCCAAATAACACACACACCTCAACACATTGAAAAATAATAGCTCTGCTTGTAATCGACAAACCAGCAAGAATTCATTCATACAAGGGTTCTATGGCTCCGTGACCAAACATACAATAAAAGGACCTAAGATGACTATGTTTGCCCTTATGAAAAGATTTATTGTTGCAGTAAATGAAATCAGAAGTTCTGATGAAGGGGAAGATCTTAGAACATGAAACCAATTATTCTTATGGACATTTTAAGTATGAGATACCTGTGGAATGTCCAAGTAGATTTTATAACAGACTGTAAGATATCTAAGTCTACACCAGAGGGAAGATCAGACATAATGATACATGTTTTAGAGTTGCTGGCACCATGGAGAAGTTAATGAGCACCGTAGTAAAAATACCACAGTCGAGTGAGTTGAATCAGAACAATGGACTTCAGACAGAACACTTAGAAAACCAGTGTCCAAAGGATGGTTTAAGAAGGAGACCCTAAGAACATTTGAAAGCACTCTTCAGAGAAGAACCAGAGGGGTGTGGTTTATATGAAGCCACAAAAGAGGGAATTTCAAGATACAACAAGCATTCAACAGTAGTAAATAAAGTGGAGAGACAAGGAATTGGAAAACGTGTATTAGATTTGGTGACATGGAAGCCATTGAGTTAACACAAGTTAATGTTGTGATGTGGAAGCCAAACATGGTATGTTAAGAAGTGAGACTCAGACATGATTAAACACAAACAGAACCCAATTATATCTATCTCTTACCAGAGATATATATAAAATATAAGAAATGCTGAAACCAAAATGAAGGGAAAATAAAACACATAAAAACTAATTTAAAGGAAGCCAGTGTAGATATATTATGGATATTAAGGCAAATCACATGACTTTAGACAAAGAGAACCCTTCATAATAATAAAAGGTTTAATTTAAGAAAAAATATAGCTATTCTAAATGTTATATATTATACAAAATAGCTAAAATGTATACATCCAAAACTAGTCCTTACAAAAGACTTTATTCACAATCAAAAATACACATGGGGCATTTACAAAATTGACTCACATACTGAGCCATTAGTAAGTCTCAACAATTATCGAAAGGTTGAAATCAAATGATTATGTTCTCTGATGACAATGAAATTTAGCTATAAATCAGTAACACAAAGAGAAATTTTATAATCCCAAATATTTGAAAATTAAACAGTATACTTTTAAATGACCTATGTGTCAATGAAGTCACAATGAGGATTAAGAATTATTCTGAACAAAATGATGATGAAAATTCAAAATGGGATGGAGCTAAAGCTGCGATATTGGGTAAATACATATCCTTGAACTTATGTAATGGAAAATGAAGAGAGGCCAAAGAACAAATAAAATAGACATCCATAACAGAAATTAGGAAAAAATGTCCAATTAAACCCCAAAAAGTAGAAAGGAGAAAAAATGAAAGAGAAAGGGAAGATATTAGTTTTTCAAAAAATATACAACGGAGGGACACCTGGGTGGCTCAGTCGGTTAAGTGTCTTGACTTCAGCTCAGGTCATGATCTCAGGGTTTGTGGGTTTGAGCCCCACGTCGGGCTCTGTGCTGACAGCTCAGAGCCTGGAGCCTGCTTCAGATTCTGTGTCTCCCTCTCTCTCTGACCCTCCCCTGTTCATGCTCTGTCTCTCTCTCTCAGAAATAAATGAAAAACCTTTAAAAATTTTTAAAAATATTAATATTCATTGTTTTTCCTTTAAGGCTCCTCTAACTATAAATCCAGGAAAATATGTAGTATTACTGAATAGTTTCATAAAAGCAAAGGGTACAAAACATTCAGTAAACTGCAGGCTTAAGAGTTCACAAGTTTGAGAAACACAGACACGTTGCAGAGATTAGGTAGCAAATCACTTGCAAATCCTGCTAATTTTACTGAACTGTGTGGCATAGTCGTTAACGTCATGAGTTCTGGACTCAAACTATCTGGGTTCAATTACTTGGTTCTGCCGGTTACTAGCTAATGCAACTTTCGGCAATGATCTCCTTGTCTCAGACTTCTCATCTGCAAAATGGGAGGGAAATCACTTGAGAGCAATAGTGGGAGAATGACGAGTTTGTACGAAGAACTTGAGGCTACTTTGTGCACATTAGCTGTTAACTATGGTTTGTTGCAGC
Organism: Hyaena hyaena; assembly: GCF_003009895.1. Taxonomy (NCBI): domain Eukaryota; kingdom Metazoa; phylum Chordata; class Mammalia; order Carnivora; family Hyaenidae; genus Hyaena; species Hyaena hyaena. The sequence goes on from NW_024080757.1 coordinate 959,081, forward strand.
TACTCCTGTGTGCCATGTGGCCGGCACGTCTAATTTTTCAACCACACCTGGAGGTGTGGTGTCACCCCCATTATTTTAAGAGAGAAAGTTGCCCTGTGTGTTACCCCGTGTCTCCTATTTGTGGTCTGGTGTTTGGGCTTGACTGCCTATCCTTGTGTTCTTGGACAAGATTTCAGTTCTGGGCTCTACTACTTTCTGATGCAGGTGAAGAGATAATTAAGTACATCATTTGGGACCTCACAGAGAGTATTATGGGATTTTGGTCAAGTTATGTTAAGAAATTTTTACTAGTGACTATATAACTAGAAACCATTGAATTCATTGAGTCATCATAGCAAAATCATATCTATTTCTTAATGATTGTATTCAAGAGTACATTTATTAGGGTGTTAGTGAGAAATTAGTTTTCGTAGTTAATTTCTATTGAGCAATTTAATGATAAAATCACATGGTTTCAGAGGGTTAGAGATTTTTCCACTCCTAGAGCTTGCACAGCATTTAATTGGCACTTAACCTAATATAGAATGTATCAAAAATTAAGTAGGCATTAATTAGGAACACAAAATGTGAACTAGCCTTAAAAAGTTAATTATCAAATTGGTATAGCTATCTGTCAGCGGGCTCCCATAAGCATCCTGTTAAAGTGGTTTCATTTTTTAAAATGTAATATGTTTCTTAGGATGTGATTACACATACAATATATGGTTGTAATTTTGAGTTAATTGCATAGTAGCTAGATTAACTTTTACATCGTTACACTTTAATCAGTGTTTTTCATGATTAACATTCATTTACATTTAAAGCTTTCGAGCTGTTTCTTTCATTGTCTATGCTCCTCCCTTCTCATGCCCTGCCCTGACTTCACGTATCACGACGTTAAAGCTCTCTGAGGACAAACTTCAGCATTTTCTCACTTTCCAAACCCTGAAAACGTTCACGGGAAACAGTGATTGTGATCGTATCTGTACCACAACGTAACACTAATGACTGTAATTATCTGAATATATAGAAAAGAAAGGGGAGAAATTAGCTGGGGAAATCACGTGGCTGAGAAGGAAAGTGGTTAATTCTCCATATGATTTCTACTTTAGCCTCATTCCAACTATAACTTCCAGAGCAAAAGAAAGTCATGGTTTTTTCTTTCTTAAATGTAGCCTGAAAGGCACGAAACATATCAGGATCTTTGAGGAAAATCATACTTTCTCATTAGGGATATCATAGCTAATAAATTTGACAACAAGTTAAAAAAGAAGTAGCTCTTCAGGGGATGCCTGGATGGCTCAGTTGGTTAAGTGTAGGACTTTGACTCAGGTCATGATCTCATGGTTTGTGAGTGGTGAGTTCAAGCTCCGTGTCGGCTCTGTGCTGACAGCTCAGGGCCTGGAGCCTGCTTCAGATTCTGTGTCTCCCTCTCTCTGTTCCTCCCCTGCTCATGCTCTCTCTATGTTTCAAAAATAAATAAACGTGAAAAGAAAGAAGTAACTCTTCAGTAATAATCAAATAATTACTGATTGGAACCAGCCATTGTAGGCATAGGTGCGTTTTTTCTGAAATTTCTTTTTTATTAACACAAAAAATGTACATAAAATATATAATATATACAAATCATGATAAAGGGAACACCCAAGAATATGTATCACAGTTACCATTAAATAACTGAAGTGCCCCATCCTGTCTTACCCTCAAAGTCCCCTGACACAGTTGCTATTTTTATCCAATGTTTTAGTATTATCCGGAGGTTTTTTAAAATTTTTGTCACCCCAATGGTATGATTGTTGCATTATGCGATTAGTGTTTGATTATATTTGCTTAGACTCATTCACACATTTACCAATTTTCTTTGACTTCATCCCTCTGATATCAGACCCCCCATCTGGCTTCATTTTCTCCTGCCTTTAGACATTTCTTTAATCAAGGTCTTTGGGAGGGAATCTCCTGCGGGTTTTGTGTGTCAAAAAGTGTCTTTAGTATCATTTGTAGGAGTTATTTTTTCCTGGAGATAGACTTTATGGCTGCCAGTTATTTCCTTACATACATTATCCTGTGGTCGTTTGGAATCCATTGGCGTTGATGAAAATTTAGCAGTTAATCTAACTGTTGCATATTTGAAAATCACCTGCCTTTTTCAAGTTGGTATTGAAAAAAACTTCTCTTTTCTTTGGTATTCTACAATCATATGGCATTTGACAACATACCTGTCATTTGGTACCTTTCCAATCATTCCAATTTCTTTGGCTTGTTCTCTAGGAAATTCCTTAATAAAGGCACAAGGAACAATATGCCCTGAGCTTTTGGATGCACGTCATGGTCTGCATACAGCCTTTAGAATAAAATGTACATTTTGTCAGAACTTAAAATTCTACCTCTTCTTCTCTTGAATACCTTAAGTTTCCTACTCCTTTGATCTCTGGTATAAAGCATGTTGACAATGTGGTTTTGTTTCTTGTATGGATGACTTAGTCTTCTTTTTGTTTAATTGCCCCATTTTTTCCTCTTTTCCTTTAAAGTCAGTAATTTTTGAGGCTGTACATTGCTATCAGCAATTTGGGCCAGTTCCCCAAGGTAAATAAAGTGCTTTTCAATATGTCTTTCTAGATTGCTTTCATGACAGGAACATTTTTGTGAATCATATTTTTTAGTATTTGTCTTATTCTATTGCTTTGGTTTCCTTTTCAGGAACACTTATTATACATGTATTGGTCTTTTTTCCCCCCGCTAATTTTCTATCTCTATCACTTTCTCTAAAAATCTTCTTGACTTAAAAATATTCTTTCCTTCTTCTCCTTTTCCTAAGTCATTATCATTGTGGTTTTTTTCTTTCTTATGCTCCTTTTAATTAGATATTTATTTCATAACTTTCTTCCTTAATGTCTGATCTTTTTCTTGACCTTTATTACATCTCTTCAAATCTCCCTTATTCAATCACCTAATTTCTGAATTTTTCTAATTCTGAGATGTTTGCTTTTATAGTTTTTTTTATTCTTAATTGTTTTTTAATTACCTCATTGAGGTATGGTTGAGAAATAAAAAGCTGTACATGTTCAGTTTATACAACTTGATGAGGTAAGCGTCCATTCAAGAACCCATCACCACAATGTTCCTAGACAATGGAATCCCACAAAATATTACACCCAGAAAATTATAACCTAAGGTTTTAAATTACATATTTAATTTTTAAAATATGTTTATTTATTTGAGAGAAAGAGAGGGGGGAGGGCCAGAGAGAGAGGGAGACACAAAATTTAAAGTAGGCTCCAGGCTCCAAGTTGTCAGCACAGACTGAGCCACCGAGGAGCCTCTATAACCTAATATTTTTTAATGAGATCAAAGAAATTAAGAATATTTCTGTGACTGAATTTAAAAATATTAGGTGACGGTTTTATAGGTATATCATTCAGTGGGATTTTATTGTCGAGAGCCATGTTATTCTGTGTTTCATTCTTGTTGTCTTACAATAACTTCTTATTGGATTTGATCACAAATTCCCTTCTGTTGCTTTTGTTTTCTGTCATTTTTAAAGCTTATTCATTTGTATTTATTTTTGAGAGAGAGAGAGAGAGAGAGGGAGCAGGGGAGGGGCAGAGAGAATCCCAAGCAGGCTCTGTGCTAACAGCACAGTGAGGCTTGAACTTGATGTGGGGCTTGAACTCACGAACCATGAGATCATCACCTGAGCAGAAATCAAGAGTCAGATGCCTAACTGACTGAGCCCCCCAGGTGTCCCATGTTTTCTATCCTTTTTAAAACTGAGATGCCTTCTTCTGTATTTTCAGGAATGAATGGTGGACTAAGAGAAATGTCAGCCTCAATGCTTTAGAGGCCTTCTTTGGTCACCTTCAAAATTAATAAAAAACATGACTAGAAACTGCCTGAGAGCTATCACACCTATTGCCTTTTAGTGTAATTATCCATGGACCAAACCTGGTTCACCATTTGTTTTTTTATAAATAAACTTGATTAGGATTCAGCCTCAGCCATCAGCTTCGATGAAAGGAAAAGCCTTCGATGGCTTTCCTGCAACAAAAGCAGATTGGAGTCTTTCTGACAGGGATTCGAGAGCTAGCAAAGCCTGACGTATTTGCCATCTGGCCATTTATAGAAAAAGTTAGCAAAACCTTGATTATCAGTCTTCCCCCATTATCTCTGTCTCTCAAATTGGATTAAGCCCCTAGAAAATTCTCCATGTTGGTCTTTGCACTGAGAAAGAGCGTTAGTTTATTAGCGCCAAACTTCAGAGGGTTCAGAATGCTCCAGCACCTTTCGCCGTCATACACCCTATTGGATTTCATCTGAGAATCAGAGTTGGTGGGACTCCCACCAGCTTCAAGGGCTATTGTCAGATTGATTTCTTTCTTCCAACATTGCCAGAACGACTATTCTTCACCCTGGAAATACCGGCTGTTTCCGCTAGAGCAATTAGCCCTAGTCTCTGTTTTTGTTTTCTTTTGGATATTCCCAGCTCTTCAAGTATTGACCTCTAGGTTTCTTATGTCCCAGAACCAGCTAGGTGGGCACTTCCTCCTTTTCAGTCTGGGTCCCCGCACTGTGGCTTTCACGGGCTCCGACATTCAGGTGATACGTCAGCTTTGTCCTGCTACTTCCCACAATTCCAAGCAGTGGTAGCTCCTTCCTGCCATAACTTACACTTCCTTTTTTAAAAATTTTTAATGTTTATTTTTGAGAGACAGAGAGAGCGTGAATGGGGGAGGGACAGAGAAAGAGAAGGAGACACAGAATCCGAAGCAGGCTCCAGGCTCTGAGCCATCAGCACAGAACTTGACATAGTGCTTGAACCCACAAACTGTGAAAACGTGATTGGAGCTGAAGTCTGACGCTCAACTGACTGAGCCACCCAGGCGCCCCATAACTTACACTTCCTACTTTTTTTTTGTCTTTTCCAGTCTTCCAATACCTTTACCCGATGCCTTACTTTGCATTCTTATCTGGTCTCAAAAGCTGCTGAATTCATGAATACTTCTTTTAGAATTTCTTGTTTGTCTCCATGACTGGCTTCATTATCTATTCAGTGTGTAAGTTAGATGCATAGGATTAACCAATGGTACCACTTTTTTCCCTCACTCACCATCCAACTCAGTACCAAGGCCTGAAGATTTCGTGTCTTCAATGTCTTAAGAATCCACTCACACGAAGTAACTGGTATGGCTTTTATTATGCCAATTGAATGAGTACCAGCATTAATATTCTGTGTTGGTAAAGATTTTTAAAAATGTGGACTGTCCTATAATGGTGATGGGTATGCAAAACAATTTGAGAGCAATTTGTCAGAAGTTATCAAAATTTAAATATGCATGTTTTGATCTGGAATGTGATTCCATTTCATCTATCTCATAGTAATTATATATGTATGTAGGTTTTATTGTGTATTATTTAAACTATGAAAAATACAGGGGCGCCTCGGTGGCTCAGTCAGTTAAGCGTCCGACTTCAGCTCAGGTAATGATCTAGAGGTTTGTGGGTTCAAGCCCCATGTTGGGCTCTGTGCTGACAGCCAGCTCAGAGCCTGGAGTCTGTTTCAGATTCTGTGTCTCCCTCTCTCTCTGGCCCTCCTCTGCTCATGTTCTCTCTCTCTCTCTCTCAGAAATAAATAAAACATTAAAAAATAAACTATGAAAAATATTAAAAGAACTAAATATGCCTTAAAGGAGAGTTTTAATAAAGTATCAAGTATCATGATATGCTATGCAACAATTAAAAGGAATGTGGTAGACCCATGTGATAGTCAGAACCAACCTTCAGAGCTGCCCATTCAATGAAAAACGTGCCACAGAACAATGCCTGTTCTATGCTCTCATTTGTGCTTAATGCAGTATATAGATTCATATATGAATGGGCAAAAGAGCAGAAGCCTCACCCTTGATAATTTCTGCTGAGGTCATTGAGTTCATGTGTGATGAGAGTGTGACTTGTACTGTTTACTCTACACGAGTCTGCATGGCTTGGATCCTTTCACAGTGATAACTTATTCATGGATTACCTGTGTAATAAACAATCAATACCAAAACAGCAACAACAAAGGATTAAGAAGTGAGATTAGAAAAAAGAGGAGGTGATTCTCTGGAGTGAAAGTGAGAAATGGCCTAGAATCAATGATGTCAAGTTGAATGTACTAAAAAGCAAAACCGAACAAAGCCTGAGGACTGTAAATGAAACCTGGTTCTGAAGTCTATTCTATTCTGTTCTGAAGTCTAGACTCACATAGTAGGGCAGTCAACAAATACTGATGATTTATGCTTCTAACATACTGCCTTAAATGTGTGAAGAAAGTGAGAAGAGCCTAACAAAATATTCTTAAAAACAAAAGCTGAAAGAAGCCATACCCGACAGACAGAAAATAAATCTTTTTATGTTCTGAAAGAATATGTCTGTTTTAATGTTCAAAACATCATGAATCAGTCTTTCATTTCTCCATATTATCAGTTTCAAGAGACAGAAAGTATGTGGGTTCCCACATTTCCACTTTGTTGTCACTTTCTTATTATAAAATTTTTAAACACTGACCGCTTTAGGATTCAAGACCATTTAAAGACTGACCATTAAAATGATCCAAAACATTAAAAACAAAAAAGCATGATTTTACTTGTCTTCAAACCTTAATCAGCCTGAAAGTGGGAAAATCTAAAGTGTATGTAAAAATAGATATTGTAATAGATTCTGTCGAGAATAAAGACATTCAAGACAGTTTCAATTAGACTGTACTCTTTCAAAAGGTGTCTCATTTGTGTATGTGAAGCAAATTGCAGTCTGTCTGACATGAAGGTATTCTAAGAAGTGCAAAGATTATTTGAGGTGAAATGACTGGTTCTAAGCTAATGGAAGTCTCTAGGTTGCCTGAGGAAGAATGCATGAAAGAATCCATCTCGGAGAATACTTTGAGTTGAGCAGCTGATCTAAATATACTATGCACATTGGTACTGACCACCTTTGTTAATAACCAGTGTGCAGGAAAGCTCTTGACTGGTGAGGAATCTGTCCAGTCAACACTGAAAAAGGCGCCATTACCCATAAGTCTGGGAGCGACTGATCAACAGCACTTTAAAATGAAGTGTGCTGTTGTGAGTACCCCTGCCTCTCCCGCCTCTTTTCTACAACAAAACTCCTTGCCTTTATCTCAGCACCAGACTTTGAACATTTCTGTAGAGTAGTATTCTTCTAAAACTTCACCCCATTCATGAAGAAACGTTAATAAAATTACCGTAAAACACTTAATTAGAGCTCTCTCAGATTTCTTTTCCTTCTGGAAAAAAGTGTATACATATGCAAAGCATATCCCCCAAATACTAGAAATATTTAACATTTGAATTGTTTTCATCTTTGAGTGATGACATCATAGGCGATTTTTATTTCCTACTTTCTTTTTAGGTTCTCTACACACTTGCAGATAGCATGTATTATTTTCACGCCCAGAAAAAAAGAGTACATAGCAATTATTTTTCTTAAATAGTATATTCTCAAAGGATAATTTACAATTTTGACAAGAGAGAAAAGAAAGTTCTCTTACCTCCAGTGAATCCATGGCCACTTGTGCTGAAGTGCTGGAAGATTTCACAGGAATGTACAGACTCTATAACCACTCACAGCACTTTTTTCCTCTCTGGGATCTATTCTGGACTGAATATTCGTGTCCCTCCCCAAATTCATTTGTTGTAACCCTAATCCGTTGTAAGTGGAGCCTAACTTCAGGTTAGAGGAAGTCATGGAGGGTGGGCCCTTATCAAAAGAGGAAGAGACATGAGATCTTTCTCTCTGCCATGTGAAAATGCAAGATGGTTGTCTGCAAACCACAAAGAGAGTTCTCATCAAACACTGAATCAGCTTGATCTTGGACTTCCCAGACTCCAGAACTGTCAGAAATAAATGTCTATTGCCTAAGCCACCCAGTCGGTGGCAATTTGTCATACAACTTGAGCTAAGACAGGCAGTGTAGCCTTCGCCCATCTCTTTAACCTATACCAACTTCCCTTTATCCCAGGAACTGCCAATCACTGAATAAGATTTGGTATGATTAGTGACTGAACTTGATGTTAGAAGCCATAGGTCCTATGTGATAGTAAACAATGCATTGTTAAAGAGCATTATATGAAAACTTTCATACCAAATACTAAGTCAAACAAAATTACCATCAAAATATCAAATGGGAAGTGTAGTGTTATAGAAAGCATATTACATTGTCACCCCCAAAAAAGAGTATTTTAGATGTGATTTTTTTTTTTTTACAGCTAGATATATGACCCTGAGAAAGTCACTGAAACATGCTGGTCCTCATTTTTCCCGTTTGCAAAATAGAGGTTTGGGTTCATGATAAATAAACTGTCTTGCAGCATTATAATACCATGTTTTTTTTTTCCATATAATGAAGAAATTTTCAACTGTCAACAAAATCAAAAGGAGAATAATTTTTTTCACTTTCTTAATTTTAATTTTTACTTTTTAAATATTAATCCCAACCAAGTTAACATAAAGTGTTATATTCATTTCACGTGTATAATATGGTGATTCAACACCTCCATGTATACTGAGTGCTCATCAAGATAAGTGCACTCTTTTTTTTTTTTAATACTTTTTAAAAAATATTTTTATTTATTTCTAGGAGAGAGAGAGAGACAGTGTGAGCAGGGCAGGGTCAGAGAGAGAGGAAGATACAGACTCTGAAATAGGCTCCAGGCTCTGAGCTGGCAGTCAGCACAGAGCCCGATGCGGGGCTTGAACCCACGAACCGCGAGATCATGACCTAAGCGAAAGTGGGACGCTTAACCGACCACCCAGGCGCCCCAAGATAAGTGCACTCTTAATCCCCATCACTTATTTCCCCCATTCCCCGACCTACCTTCTCTCTGGTAACCATCACTTTGTTCTCTATAGTTAAGAGTCTGTTTCTTGGTTTGTCTCTCTCTTTTTTCCCCCCATGATCATTTCTTTTATTTCTTAAATTCCACATATGAGTTAAATCATATGCTATTTGTCTTTCTCTGACTGACTTATTATTTCACTTAGCATTATACTCTCAAGATCCATGTTTTTGCAAGTGGCAAGATTTCATTATTTTTATGGCTGAATAATATTCCATTATACAACATGTCTTCTTTATCCATTTATCTGTTGGTGGACATGTACGTTGCTTCCATAGTTTGGCTATTGTAAATAACGCTGCAATAAACACCAGAGTACATGTGTCCCTTTGAGTTAGTGTGTTTGTATGCCTTGGGTAAATACCCAGTGGTGCAAATGCTGGGTTGTAGGGTAGTTCTATTTTTAATTTTTTGAGGAACCTCCATACTGTTTTCCAGTTTGGATTCCCACCAGCAGTGCAAGGGGGTTCCCCTTTTTCCACATCCTTGCCACCGTTTGTTGCCTCTCCCATTTTTTATTTTAGCCATTCTGACTGGTGGGAGATGATATCTCATTTTGGTTTTGATTTTCATTTCCCTGATGATAGTGACGTTGAGGATCTTTTCATGTATTTGTTAGTCATCTATAGCTCTTCTTTGGAGAAATGCCTATTCATGTTTTCTGCCCATTTTGTAATTGGATTATTTGTTTTCTCGTGTTGAGTTGTGTAAGTTCTTTATTTATTTTGTATACTAACAACAGGAGAATACATTTAAAACTATTCTGTAGTGTTTCCCTGGAAGTCTATCTCACGGGACCAAAACAATAAGTATCATCAAAAATTGAAAAACATGTCTGTAATATTCTGGCCCACATTGCTATAGCAGGTATTTGTGTCGACATGGACACCACTGTTCTTATATAAGAATTTATTTTAAAAGGAAACTATACAGACTGGATGATAAGGAAACCCTATTGCTCTAGACTGTATATAAAAATAGGGCAAAATTTTTAACCTTAACCTCCTGCTTTCGTGTATTACACTTATTTGTGACAGTCCTTATCTGTCACCTGCTATTTCCTTTTATGTCACATCATTATTGTGGATTGGAGAAATAAATTCCATAGTGAAAATCTCTGCAAAGATACTTTATTCTTTTCTATCGGTAACTTTATAAAATATTTCTGAAAGACAGTAGCCTTCAAATCATTCCCATTTTCTTGAGCCACAAATGCATAAGATTAGACATTTTGTACATTTCTATCATGAAAAGTCATTATGCTATTTTTCTTGTACATTTCTGTTGTTTTTTCCCTTTTTTATTCTAACTATCCCTGCCTTCTTTCTAAGGAGGTATAATGGATGGCACATAAACCAGTGATAAGTGCCAACATACATATCATTTATTCATTATTTGATTTTCTCAGTGACTGGGCCATATTTCCATCAACAATGGATCTGATCAGTAAGGAAACAGATCCAAAGTAATGATTTAATATGTTCCAGTTGTTTGTCTGGCTGGTTGTAGTTGATATCATAGCAAAGATCTACATGAACCTTGCTCAGTTTGCAAAGAATCACAACCATAACTGATGATAGATATTCCATACATGTATCTACATGCCTCTCCCATGGCCTGAAACAGAAAAGATGCTCAATAACTGGTTTTTGCATAAAAGAAGAAATTGTCGTATTTTTGAAAACACTGTTTTATGATGACAAAGTGAAAAATTCTTCAAAGAGTTACATGACAAAAAAATCCTTCACCTCCACATGACATTATCAACTATTCCCTTTATACAAGTTACATCCTTCTCTTGTGTCTGAAATATGATTTCTGATAATATTTTAGAGAGAAGAGATTTAAAAAGTATAATTGCTCAATTCTTGGCAGTTCTTAGGTTGATTGTCTAATTAATTCTTCTCTTTTGATGTCTTTTGTGCTGAATGTACTAGGAAGCAGTATAATCAAATGAGGAATTGCTTTATTTTTGTGTTCCAAGTTTGGACTTTGAAACTTGAATTTATCCTAATGTATATTCCTGAAGAAGCTGATAAGACAGCTTGGATCTGGTGGAATTGTTCGGGGCAACTTCAACTTTAGGCATATTACAATGGCTAGACCTTGAATGAATTGATGTTAAGAGAAAGAAATGGATTTGTGTGTGTGTGTGTGTGTGTGTGTGTGCGTGCGCACATTTGAATCCAAAGTATTATTTGCGTAGGTAGACATTAGAACATGGTGGGTAGTTCAAATGGGCAGTCATGAGCAAAGCATGGGGAACAAACAAACTGGAAATATTCTTCTAAGAAGTGTTTATTTGAGTTTAGCCTGTATATAGATTTTTTTTTTTTTAGTGACTTAATGGAGATAATGATGAAAATATAGTTTGGCCCCAATTAGAGGAAAAGTTCCAATTCAATCCTGAGTTTTCGATTAATTCCATTGTCAACGAAAGAACATTTAGTGATTTTCAAACAGGAAAGTATCCCAGTGCGGTATTTTATGTCTGAGAAATATTTTATGTCTGTGGATGTCTGGGAAAGGACAGAAGAAAGCTGTTTATTCATATTAGGTGTTATTAACACAGTTGATCCTTTGGTAATAGATTAACAATCTCATTTCCACTGCAAAGCTTACTCATCAATAAGAGTTTTAAGGAACTTTTGCAAATAGAAAAGTTTTGCTTGGAGTTAACTCAGCCTGCTACTCTTACTAACTTTTCTGATAGCGCTGAGTTGATAGCTCCCCAAATCCTTGCTTAAAAATCGGACTGATGACCAGTGCCATCTCGACGTTGATCCAGACAGAACTTGGCTTAAAATCCTCTAGGGAATGTCTGGATCCCAGGTCTGCCTTCTGACCACTAGTGGGCAGACACAGCCCTTGGTTCTGAGGAAAACGCCCATCTCAGAGGGGAATCAGGGTCAGCTAATTCAGAGACCGCTCTTTTCACTGGTTAATCCAACCTGGCTGATTTAAGGATATAAACTGTAGATTTACTGCCTCTGTCCCCCGAGCACTGAGCCACCACCTTCACTCTTAAAGGTAATTCCACCTGGTAATTAACTGTGAAATATGGAGTGGCCAGTGTCTGACCCGAGTGTTTGTGCCAAGCAAAAGTTTTGCTTGTGTGTGTGGTTTTTTTTTCTTTCTTTCTCTCTTTCACTGCCAGTTTGTGTGTATGTGTGTTTTTAAGTATTAACTCTCATGGAAGCACATGCCTATTTAAAATTCCCAGACGATGAGTCAGACCCGTTCAATGAGGTTCCTGGAGAGTCACATGATATGGTTTGATGAAACTTCACCTTATGAAAGGTTGAAGGGAAAAAAAATATCAGAAGAGCTCTTTCAGATATATATGCACATATATCCATATATACACTTGGGTATATGTACTTGCATATATTATACATGTCATCTTACCTTTGTATATAAATATATAGATCCACACCAGACAGAAACAGACAGTAAGACATACACATGCAAGGGGGAAAAAAATCCCTTTGCTCTTGTTCCTTTCTTTCTTTTCTTCTATAGATATTAAGAATTCTGGTGATCCAATAGATCATTTCTCTTTGAAACAAGAAGGTGAAAGCCCTGTAGCCATGTAAGCTGCTTGTGTATTTTATATAAGTATCTGCCCCCTGGATTAAAAGTAGTGAGCTTGGAAATCTTGATTCCAATGTGATGGAGAGCCAGCTGCTGACACTTAAGATATGCAACTTTGTTTCACTCACTATGCTGATAAGATGCTTCAGGCTTGTCTTCATCTCTATAAGAATCTATATTATAAATGACACTTTTCCTCAAATCAGTTTGGCGCTTTGTGGTGTAACTGACATCTCTTGTTAGTTTGGGCAGTAAAATGGACTGCCTCCTCTTAATAAATATTATAAATCCATAGTAATAATCCTAGTATTTTTTGAAGTTTTTCAAATGAATTTTCCTGCGTAATTTCTCTAAGTGTAAACTTGTCCTAGGAGTGAATCTTGGGATACAAAAGCCTCGTTTGCTGCAGGATTGAGTCAGTTCTCATGAAAAATACAACAATTATAAAATAAGTATTCTAGAAAGATCCTGACTCAATATGGTGAGAACAGAGGGCCAGAAGGCAGAGTTCCTTAGAAGGGAAAGTTACTCTTCAAAATATTGAGTAACTTTCAATATTTGATGGACATTTAATGAAAACCTACTATGTGCCAAACACTGCTAGATGCTAGTGATTTAAAGAAAAGTATATTCCAACCCCACCCAAGAGCATCCAGTGGAGCGATGAGAGGTCCAGAAGCAAATAGTTGTAATTCAGGAATGTGGAAAGTACTATGCCAACACAGGTGCAGGAATGACTAACTTCATCTAATAGAATTTGATAAAACTTCACGGAGGAGGTGATACTCGATCCAGATCGCTACAGATAAGTGGAAAGTGCTTGCCGCAAACATAGTAAAGCAGAGGCAAGAGTATTATGAAAACTGAGGAGGGAAGGTTGGAAGAAAAAGTCGTGTGAAAGGCATAACCTAATGCCCTGCCCCTGGGAGCATGGAAGGTGCCATTCATTTGCACCTCTTTTCTGCTGCAAAAGCCAGGAGCCACAACGTTCCAGAGGATGGTCTGTCACCAGGGAGAGGGGCGCGACCAATCACCTCGCCTTGCTCTCCTATTCGCTCATTCATTCCCTGTCCTTGCCTCTGTCCCTTTCTTTCTCCTAGGTCTGCATCATTCTCCTTTGAAGACCAGCACCATTTTGCATGTAAACACCACACTTTACATACCACTGTGTCTCGTTACGGTCCAGACGTACTGCTGTTGCTGTGTCTAAGTCCCAGCGTCTCTACAGGGAGACGCTATCTGCCCAATTGGTGCAGTGCAGTGTGGTCAGATAGGAGTCCTGGGACCAAACCTCGGTCGAATGGGCAGGGCATTCCCAGCGTCGGCAGCCTGCGGGTTGAGCATCACCCCAAAAGTTATCAACTACAAATAACTCTACATTGGATCCTCCAAAAGCGTTTGGTAGTATGGCATGTCATCGCCTTTTGGGCGATGCTGACCTGAATTTGCTGAGATTGTTGTCTATGACTTTTACCTCTTTGTGTAACTATTTATAGGGTGGTTACAGAAAAAAGGAATGTCCAGGAACGTGTATGTCTTCATGAATGGGAGAGTGGTGTCCCGGGTCGTAAAACTTGATTCAAGGGGCATGTGGGTAGCCCGGTCAGTTGAACTTCCAACTCTTGATCTTGGCTCAGGTCAAGAACTCCATGGTTTGTGAGTTCAAGCACCACATCAGGCTTGGGATTCTCTCTCTCCCTCTCTCTTTCTCTCTCTGCCCCTACACTTTTCTCTCTCTCTATCTCAAAGAAAAAGAACATTTTTAAAAACTTGATTCAATGTGATTATTCACTATTCTTCCTTCTTCCTCCATGGTCACTACCTCCCAGTTAAGTGAAGACCAACTCTATGAGGGATTAAGCGTGATGCAAAAGTTATACATAATTGGGAACTGTTCCTTTGGAAGTCGATTTTTCATGAGGTCTGCTTATAAGAATTCACTTTCAATAAGGCTCTGAGATTCATATGTAACTTGAGCCTATTAAGTGACTAGAATTTCTGCCATGGAAATGTTTCTACCATGGAAAACTGATATAACCGGTGATGTATGCAAGTCCATGAGCTTTGTATGATTTCTTTGTTATATTTATTCTAAAACTATTCAGACTCCTTATGTCAAAGCTGAGTAGCAGGTCATAGGAAGATGAACTTTTCATGATGACTGGAGCTATTTTTTTTTAAGGAAGGAATTATTTTTTTAAATATTTTATTATTAAGTAATTTTTATACCCAATGTGGGGCTCAAACTTATGACCTCAAGATCAAGAGTTGCATGCTCTGTGGACTGAGCCAGTCAGGGGCCCCACTTTGTGGGAATTATTAAGAGATACCTTTGACCCAATATTTCCATAGACCTATTAGCATTCAGACTTAAAAAAAAATTCAGAATTACTTCTAAATTCGTTCAAACTTGTATTAACAAAGGTAACTTTAGCTGCTCTAATAAATGAACTCCCAAATATCAGTGGTTTACTGTTTGTCAGTTTAAAGCCCCAGATGGGTGTCCCCGATTGCTGGATCCCTCCTCCCCATGCTTCAGGGAGCGACCCCATTCCACCCTGCGGCTCCACTATGTTCCACAGACAGCTTCCAAGGTACGATGAAAGAGGAAAGAAAGTAGGGAATCACATGTTTGCAGCTTTTCTGGGCCAAGCCTGGAAACGGTGCGCATCACTTTGACCCACACACTGGGCTGCCAGTAATCAGTTATCAGTTGTGATCAGAACTGCTAGCCGCATGGTGCATGTGCACAGCTCATTGTACCCAAGTAGGCTGAGAACCAAGTGGGATGAAAGACTGGCTAGTTTCCTCGCAAAGGTCTTGGTAATGTCCCCTGGATCCTTACCTTGTGATGAGTAATCCTATAAAGGTATATATTTATTTAGTATAAGATGAATTGAAAATCCCCCAGATAAGTTACTGTGACACCATGCTCTTTACTCTAGTTTGTTGTCTAGTTTGCTTGTTTAAATAAGCATTAAAGAGCTTCAGAAACTACCCACAATGGTTTGATATTTAATTGGAAGTTGACTTCCAAAGTCTTGGGTTGTGGATAGATATCTGAAAAGAAAAACAGAAATGGCCAAAGTAGGAGAAAATACTATTTTCCTATCAACGTCATTGTTTAAAGCAAAGCCTTTTTTTTTTTTTTTTTACTATTCCTTGTTGTTTGAGTAAGAGGCTCCTGGAAGTTGTCAGTAAAAGACTTCATTATTCTTGCTTAATATTCATATTGGTTATCACTGTGCAGATCATTATTTTGTGCTCAAATTCATGATAATACATATTTTCTTATACGGCTTTATACCATTTCATAACACATGTAATATTATTCCCTCAAATAATTCCCCTTCTTTAGTTCTGGGTGATTAAACTTATATCTCTAGACTTTCAGCTACTAGTGATGCTACTGGCTATTTATATTTGTAGGGGCTTTTGGTGAAGGATCAACTTTGTGGGTTAAAGAGAGAAAGAGGGCAAAAGTGTTGTTTGGTTTATTTTATTTATTTATTTATTTTGGCCTTCTAAAATCAGTTACAGTCCCCTTGATTTTTATCTGTACCTCTCATTACAGTCTCTGGAGAAAGTGTTTATGGTTTGAATCCTAGAAAAAGCTGTCAGATGATATCTGGGAACACCCCAGGAATGACAGAATACCACAGGGTTAATATGATTGATGATATCATAGCTCATTTTTACCAGATGTCAAAAGAAGGAAAGTCAAGCCGCCACTGCACATACTGAGCCCTTGTTCGCTCTACAGAAGACCTTTATGAGTAAATCATAATTAATGGTTAAGCATTCTGTGGGTTCAGAGAGGGATACTTGTGTTCCTTTTGGACTTTCAGAAAAAGACATACCCTACAAATCATAATTTCTAGAAAAGATGCTTCGATATCCCTTTATTTCCCTGTGCCCTATTTGACAGCAATGTTTAGTTTGGCATTGGTGAATGGATCCTAGTTAGGACAAGTTTCTGTTTCGAAACAGAACCACATTTGTGGAACGTTAAAAATCTCTTCTGCATCCAGTCTTAAACTAGCTTTTCAACAACTGCCTGCAACGTGTCACTTTCTAGCTGTGTGCTGACTGGGGGAGAGAGGGTGGGTGCTGCTTGTTCACATTGTGTGCGTGCACCAATCATGGGGGAAAGCAGAAGAAAACAATTAAACTTCGTTAAAGAAGATTGGCAGTTTCTTTGCTGAATCCCACCTACCATGGAACCAGAAGACTTTCTGTTGAGAACAGGGCACCATGTGCTGACCATCTCCCATGGAAAGATACAGCTGTTGGCTCACTTACTTATGAGATCTGCTCATCACAAAATCCATCTCCCGAGCAAGCCTTCCCACCACTTTCAGAGATATGGATGAGGGTAGTGCAGAGCATGATTCCTATTCTAACATGATGCCAGGAGAGAGAGTAAGATGTCCCACTTAAGGGACAGGGCAATGATTCTCCTTACTTTGACTTGACATCAAGTCAAGCTTGACGCTGCTTGATGCACTGCCGGGCTTTTGCAGGTTGGATATGATTGCATGAATGTATCCCGCCGACTTTAACTTAAAATTAAAAACTGAGAAATTTTATTTCAATGAACACACTTTCCACACACACACACACACACACACACACACACACACACACCTGGAAAGAACTTTATTTGGATTTTCTTTGAAATTCCAGTAGCACATATAGCACTCATTGCTACATACTATTAATTTCGATGAACAAGAGGGAGCAAAAGTTCTGCAAACACTATGTTGTAGTTTAAGTTGAAAACAGCATGCTAGGATTTAATTCTGGAAAAATCCTTGCGTGTTGTCAAAAAGTGCAAACTCAAATGCTTTTATTTATTTGTTTACTTACCCTTTTATTTATTAAGTGGGCTTCCTGCCTGGTGCAGAGCCCAGTGCAAGGCTTGAACTCAAGACCCTGAGATCAAGACCTGAGCTGAGATCACCAGTCAGACGGTTAACTGACTGAGCCACCCAGGCGCCCCTCCAATGTATTTATATTTTTAACTTGGTGATTTCAGCAGTCTTTAGCAGGGGTCGGCAAAGTTTTCTATGAAAGACCGGAGAATATTTTAGATTTTGCAGCTCACAGGTCTCTGCTGCAACTGCCCAGCTCTGCCTATGCAGCCGCAGAGCTGCCATGAACAAGACAGAACACACGGACATGAGTGCGTTCCAGTAAAAATGCACTCACTACAACAGGCGGTGCAGTGCCTCTGGCCCCAAGGCCCTAGTCGGCCAACCCGTGGTCTTTAGCAGCCCTCATTTCCTGTGTTAACTGAAATTCCTCTCCTCACTGAGAATTCTAGTGATTATTCTCAACTTATTGATGATTTTCGCTTTTCATCTGAAATATAGACGTGAAACGTTGTTTCCCTCGACTCCCCCACCCTGTTTGTCATGAAAATTATGATCCATCTTCCAGACCGACCGGACCACAAACATGTTGTGTTCTGTAGTCACAACTAAAGAATTTGAAGCGAGAACATGGAGTTTTGGTTCCATGAGATGCTCTGTTGAAAAGGACGCGGCTGAGAGACCTAATGTTCAGTCCGACTGCGGACAGTCCTGGAAATAATGGCCTACTTTTCCCGAGCAAAGCCAACTCTGAAGGAGGAAGATGTCTACAAATGAGGTCTCATAAAAGAATATAATTAAACACTGATGCTCTTCAGAGTGAAAGAGCTTTGAGATAATGACTACAGTGGCTCGCATTGTACCGAGGAGAACAAGATGTCACAATTATAGATTTGCAGGTTGATTTAATCTGACAGGATTCTTAGCAACAGTGAACTTGGTCTGTCTGCGCATAACAACAGAGACTATGTGTTCTACAAATGAAGCTCTATTTATCTTTTATAAACTTACATGTGTCAATTAGCAAACTTCTTAATCTAGCTGGACGTCCTTATCAATGGAGGTCCAGTGCAAGTCTTTGTTTGCCAAAGCACATCGCTTGTAAGCCATCCTCTTTATTTAATTAACGCGTTTGCAAAACGCCCTGCATAAGTAGAGTTCTTTTTTTTTATTATTTGTTTTATGAATGATGTTCTCTCCCTGCAATGTTTTAATTATCCCATCTTCTCAAGTATCCCTAACAGATAAATTAGTGGCTAGGTGGTTTGGGCAGTGCCTCAAGTTAATCGAGGAGAGAGAGGAATGGACTATATCAGGAGCTGGCGAACGGCAGGCCTTGGGCTACATCCATCCCATATTTTTGTACGGCCTGCAAGCTAAAAACAGTTTTTACAGTTTTAAATGGCTGGAAAAATTTTAAAGGAGAATATTTTTGATGCATGCAAATTATAGAAAATTCAAATCTAGTGTCCACAAATAAAGTTATATTGGAACTGAGCCACGCTCCTCTTTTTTTTTTTTTTTTTTTTTTTTTTTTTAACAAAAGTCTATTGGTGTTTTCATGCAACAGCACAGAGATGATTGGTGCAGTGGAGATCGCAAAGCCAGCCAGTAAACTATTTACTTTCTGGTCCTTTATAGAAAAAGTTTGCCTGCCCCTGGGCCACATGTACTTGCAAATTCTCTTTCCAATTAAAAAAAAATTAATGTTTATTTATTCATTTTGAGAGAGAGAGAGAGAGAGAGAGAGCAGGATAGGGGCAGGGAGAGAGGGAGAAAGAGAGAATCCTAAGCAGGCTCCACACTGTCAGTGCAGAGCCCTATGCAGGGCTCGAGCTCAGGAACCCATGAGATCTGACCTGAGCTGAACTCTTGATGTGACTGTTACCTCCTTCCCTTTCCAATTCCTACTTTTTCCTTGATGCAGTGTGGAGGGTATTCTAGGATTGTGAGGGGAGTCAGGATGGGGTTGAACTATACGTGAGATGCGGTGATTTCATGAACCACAGAAAACACATTTACCTTGAGGGGACGAAATGTGCTCTCAGCACCTTTCATCAGGAAACTTAGAAGGGATATTTTTGCAAATAATCCAAATCAACTATACCACAGTGGGATCAGGTTGGAGAAGAGAGATGTGTGGTTGAAATAGTCAATGGGCAGTTGATTGCCGAGAAAAGCTTCAGTTTGTTCAATTTTTCTAAATTTTTCTGTCAGGATCACTTTAAGGCAGAACTGTGAATTCTTGGATATTTTCCTTACATTCCCTTCCTAAGCCTCTGATTTTCCTTTCAGTAACCCTCATTCTCACCTCACCCAGGCCCAAGACATGTTTATAATTCACCTGCCAATCTTTGACAATGCCTGAGTTGTGCCTGGGCTCTCGCTAATTATTCTTCCTCTATCTGCCATCCAGGTTTCTCATCCTGCGGTATTTGGAATTTTGAAATGTAGTTTCCCCCCAGTACCCTGAAGTCAGCTACTTATTTTCATCTGAAATTATTTATTAACTGCAATGTGCATAATAATGTGCTGGGTTACAGTGTCTGGTGTAGGGGAAATAGTCAGACTTAAGACTTAAGTCTTTCATGTTACTTAAGATCTTTGCTAGTTGTCTTGGAGGAGATAATACAGCTCAAAGTGATAACCTAATGTTATGCTGCTTATGATAGCAGAATATTTGGTCCTTAAAACATACATGAGGACATAGAGTTTTAAAGAAAGAAACAGTCCCTTAATAAGATTTCTGCTTCTTTTACATGTAGGTAGACAAAATATTCTGGGGAAGGAGATCGTGTTCACAGTTCTCTGCACTGTTTAGGCAAATTCTTACCCTGCTTATGTGTGGGTCTGATTGTGCCACTAAACTCACTGAATTAAAGTTACTGGAACCAGAGGTGGTAACTGGATAATGGCTTTCCCCTGACGACTGGCTGCGTGGACCGAGGTATTTATGCACAAAGCAGAGGCCTTTTTAAGTAGCAAGAATCCAATTTCGTTGTCATTATTACCATTGTGCCAAATGACTTGTAAAATAAAATAAATGAGATCTACAGCACCTAGTGAGCTGAGACAACCCCCAATTCATCATTCCCCTGCAGAACTGCACTCTGATAGTCTCAAAATGAGGGTGAGACAGAGGATTAGTTCTGACCTTCCACTGATCAGAACAGAGTGTTATTCTTGATCTCACTTCACTGGTTTCTGACTCGCACAGCATTTTTTCGTATTGTCTTATTTTTCACCTCTTCATAAATCAAAGTAAGAATCTAAAGAACTTCAGGACCTGCCTCCTCGCTATAGTTTTGCATGGAAAATGCCTCCTGCTACCTTTGGAGTTGATTTATGCTTGAACAAATAGGTAAATACCAAGCTCTCAGTGGAAACCACGAATTCCCTAAAATCTCCAGAGAGCTGTATCACCGTGGACCATGAGCAGCATTTGAGAAGTGTGGCATCAGCTGCCTCCCTTCGAATTCCATAATTCCTTGCCTCGACTGGCACCCTTTGTTGGAAAAGTAGCAAGTGGCAGTAAGTAAAGAGAGAAATGCGGGGGGCAGGTTTTTCAAACACATCCAGAATGTTGAGAAGCTCCAGAGAAAAGTCTTGACTGGGTCCCTGCAACAGCTGTTTCAAGATCCTAGAACAAGCCTCATTCCCCATGCTCACTGAGTGAGCACGAGAGCAGGACTTCTTATGAGCATATTATCCAAAACATATAGGGCATTCGTTTCTTAAGAACAATACCACATGTTGCAGTGATGATGACTTCAAGTCACTCAAGTGTCTAAATCAAGTAAAACTTAGAAGTTATTGAGGTTTTTTTGATTACTATTATTATCCAGCTTGACATAAAGAGACAGCAGCTCTTGTTGAGGGAGATTTACTCATCATTGCCAACCAGCCACAGGACTAATCTTGGAAAGGATGAACTCATCCTTCCCAACAGCCTCTGAATCTGGGCTGGACCATACCCACATTCAGTGTGATTTAGATTAAAGGGTGCAAGTTCTAGAGGTGGACAGATCGGGTTATGAATCCCAGCCTATGTACCACTTGGGTAATTGGGGTGGAGTTACCTAAAACCACTGATGTTCAGATTTCCCAACTAGAATGGTAAAGATACTGAGATATTTGGTGGTTTAATTCTTGTTTGGGGGATTGTTGAGTGTATGCCAGGCAATTTGCTAAGTGCTTCACGTACATAATGTCTGTTAATGCTCATAAGAGCATTGAAGTATCAGCCGCTGTTTATATTTGAGGCACTGTTACTCAGAAGGGCTAATTATTGTGTCTGGTTGAACAGCTAGTAAGGAGCAGAGTCAACCTCCCCATATAAGTGGGAGGGCGCATCGTGACCACCCTGGCCAGCGGTGAGGGAGATGGTGCCTCACACGGGTGCTGGGCTCCTCTGGCCCCGAGCAACCTCTGTGGAGAGGGATCCTGGACCTGCCTTCCAGCCACATGACTCCATTCCTCCTACCACCTTCTTGGTCCTGTGATGCTTTTATAAGATGCAAAACCTATCTCCCCACCGCATCTTGCCTGGGTTCCCGGCTTAGGCTAAGGCCAAGCCTTGTGTCTGAATCTCTTCTGGGTTATAAACCACTGCTCTTTGGCCAGAGCTTTAACTCTACATCACTGCCTTCTAGAATTCTTGTCTGTCTAAATTTCATGCGGTGGGAGAGCCCTCTGTTTCCATTTGATGAAGCTGGATGCCCTAGACTTTACATTTTTTTATGTCAGACTATATTTTTATCTCTCTACCTTCCTGCCTTGGCTACTTTTCTCTCTGATGACTCTTATCTGGTTGTAAGTATAACGCCTATCTGCCTTCCCTCGCGTCTCTAACCTTCATATAGTACATCTGCGTATTTGTGCATGCGTGTGCATATGTACGTGTCTTTATATATGTAACCATGTTGCTTGCTTAGAAAACTCGTTCTTATCCTCACTTCCATAGCCTCTAGCAAACGGACTTACCAGCCTGCAGGGTCTGATCGTGCCCAATCCCAGGCTGTGTGCTCCCCTGAGAAATACCTGAAGGCTCACGAACAGATTCTTTTCTTCTCCATCCGCAAGTCGTGGTGGTTGCAAACACAATACGTGCATATTATCATTTATGAAAGACTGTGGAAAGGTTAAAAAAATTAAACACCAAAAATACTTTATTCTCCTCTTTTAAATAATAAACATCTTGAGTCCACCATACAAAGATCCTTTTTTTCCTTTGATTTACTAGTTGGATTTCATTCAGAAGACATTCCGCTATGACAACAACAACAAAAAATAAATAAATAAAAATTACCGTCATCGAAATGAAACATAAAGGCAGAAAGAAATGGCTTTTACTCTTGTGAAGGTCAGCTTGTTCCTTCCAACATTACACCTAAGTATTTTTCGAAACCGCAGATTTCCGGGTCAGTTCATTTTCTTTTCTCAGTACTAAATATTTCACTTAAAATATAAATATAGGCCGATGATCTAATGTTTTCATTAATTTTATATAGTAACTCAGGTATGAAGAGTTACATCTCTTCACAAAAAGCGGGGAGGATTTGCATGGTATGTGAGTCCCCTTAATATACAGATGCGCTTAACAGTCAGCAGATTAAAAGCGCTACCAGCACTATGTATGTAGACCTGGTTGTGCTCAAGATCTCTTCCTCCTGAATGTGTTGGGGTGATAGGGCTCAGCCCACAGAAAGCTGCAGCATCACCCACACCTGCAGTGTCTAAAATGGGACCGACGGTGGCCTCGATACTTATAACTACAATTCGAGAAATAAGGAAAAAATCCATTGGGAAGTTTTTTTTCCATAAAAATCTGAAACCAGTTATTAATCCAAAGGACTATAAATCAAGAAAAGGAACCATAATACAATCACATCAGGGATCCAAGGGTCTGCCAAACAAGAAGTTCTGAAGCCCACTGAAGAAAAGACAAGTCTAGAAATCCGTCAGTGAGAGATCAGATATGTGCGACCAGTTTCGGTGAAGTTTTCATGGACTTTGGCATTTTTACGTTGGGGCTAATTAAAGAGGTAGATGGGAAATAAACATATGCCCCAGTGCTGGGCTGTGTTGGAAATAGACGTGCAAATGCAATCTGGTCCCACCTTGAAGGGCAGAAAGAACAAAAGCTCTCATGTGTGTAGTAAACATTCCTATTTGATCAGAGCAGTTTTTTTTTTGGTTTTGTTTTGTTTTGTGTTGTTTTCCTGCTGAGCTGCAACATGGCCCTTGGATCCTTCTCAACATGGCGCCTCGGGCACTCCCTGACAGTCACTGGAGGTGACCCACCAAGTGAAAGTGACTTGCCACCTCTGCTTGAGAAGCTTTTGCCTTCATAGAGGTGACTGCAGCCCCCCATAAATCACTGTAACACATGGCAGGCCGTGGTAAATTTTGGAAAGTAATGTAACAATAAAACATGTTTAGAGAACAATGATTTCTGACCAGCGTGACAGCACAAGGCTTCATGGATAGAGTGGCCTTTGAGTCAAGGAAGCCTTTTTACAGCATAAAGGTAGAGAAGATATGGCAGGAGATAAGTATTGTTTCGCATTGTGAATATGAAAATGTATTCTTTGAGCTTGGATTTCACAAGGCTGCTATGTGTGCCATCCTGTTTTAAATCAAAGGGGAGGAAACCTTCCAATAAATGGTGAAGATAATTAAAATATTCATGTGTCCCTAAGACTGATTTATAGTCTCCAAATATAGAACTGAAAGATGAGCTCCAGAATTTGGTAATTCTCTATTTCTAAATGTAGGCACTATTATTTATGAGTATAGTAATTCTTTTTTATGGTGGTTACATAAACAACTATTTCTGTGACTTAAAAAAAACTACTAAAGTATTGGTCTCATCAAAACAAAATAAATCACACAAGTAATTAAATTTATAATAAAGGCTTTATTTGTGGGGCATTTGCATGTGATTTATAACTAAATTATCAAACATTCCTTTCACATGAGCATGAGGATACTAGTCACTTTCCTTCCGTTGAAGTTAAGGAAAAGAGCAAAGGAAGCCTAAATTCTGAGCTTAAGTGTAAGTAGATATACATATTTGCCCTTTCAAGCACATAGCGACGTGTTCTTCAAATAAAGCTTCATATAAATGGACAAAATCCTGTAAGGACCAGAAAAGAGTAAATTCCAGCACTCTGGTACTTTCTCATAATGTCCACTCTTGCTTATAGGAAAACCCAGTTAAGAAAACTTTCTAGAGGGGCACTTGTGTGGCTCAGTCAGGTAAACAATGGACTCTTGATCTCAACTCAGGTCATGATCTAACGGTTCCTGGGTTCAAGCTCCACACTGGACTCTATGCTGACAGCGTACAGCCTGTTTGGGATTCTCTCTCCCTCTCTCTCTTTCTCTCTCTCTCCCCCCCCTCTCTGCCCTTCCCTTGCTTGCACATGCTCTCTCTCTCTCTCTCTCTAAAGGTAAATAATAAATAAACATTAAAAAAACAAAAAGAAAACTTTCTAGAAACAAACTCAGACTCAGGCCCAATCCCAGTAGCTCCACTCAATGTTATTTTCTTTATTTTGTTTTATGAGTGTGTTTGTTTTGTCCACGGGGAAACTAGTCCATTTGAGAAGGACTAAGATCATTCCACACAGAAAAGAGGACTTTCTGAACCTCACTGAGCGTATGGTTTACACCGCATCTTATCATTGTGTCTGTTTCCTGGGCAGCCATAACACATTACAGTAAAACTGAGTGACCTACAGCGAAAGAAATTATTCTCTCACAGTCTGGACACCAGAAGCTCGCAGCCAAGGTGCTGGCACAGCTGGCTCCTACTGGAGGCTGTGAGGGAGAATCTGCTCGAGGCCTCCACCATGTTTTGGGAGCCCCAGCAGGTCCCTTGGCTCATGACAGATCACGCCAATTTCCGCCGCCTTCGTATAGCCTTCTCCTCTATGTCCTGTTACTTCCCTTCTTTATTCTCACAGGGACACCTATCACTGGATGCAGGGCCCACCCTAATCCACAATGACATCTTCTCCATAACCTTAATTACATCTGTAAAGATTCTTTTCCAAACGAGGTCCCATGTCGAAATAAGGAATATTCACAGGCTTCGCGTGGACATACCTTTTGGGGGGCCACCTTTCAACCCACCACAGGCATGCTCTGCTATTTTTCCTATTATCCACATTGTAGGGTAACCGATTCTGCTCCTTTTTGATAATAATATTAACTTTTTAAAAATTATATATGACCCTGAACAGTGAAATTTTGCTCTCTCCTGATTTCATTTGGCTTTGTTAATTCATGTAAATTTCATGCATCTTTTACCTGATTATAAGACATTGCTCTAAATCAACAGAAAGCTTAATTTTATCTCATTCTTAAAATTCCTCAAACACAATTCTAGCTGAAAGAAAATAAGAAATAGCTATTTGTTTACTTTCAGTTAATGATTTAGTTGTGTGTTCTCCCAGAATATAAGAATCCATCTATTGAATTGTCAGTATGCTATAAAAATACTTTAGTGCTAGAAATAATGTGGGGTAGTTAAAATAAAACATACGGGCTTTAGCCAAAAATGGATCTGGCCATCATTCATAGCTCATAGCTAACATTTTTAACCTATTTGATTTAGGCACACTATCCAGCCTTCTTTAGTCCCTACTTCTCATCCATTAAATGGAGACACAAATATCTCCTATGCCTGTTTATGATGAGGATTAGACATAATATAGGTAAGCCACTTAGTGCAAAGGCTGGCACATAGTATTTATTTTGTAAATGACAACTGTTACTTATTACATCCCTTGTCTATAAAGCAAATATGAAAGGGAATTTTCATTGTTAGCTTATTTATTTAATTCATTTAAATGACGAAATGAGTAGTCTGTGGTATCACAGAGGTTTATATGATGAGGTGGAAAGTGGTGGAATATGAAAGACCAAGGTCTGGCATTATGTCCCAACAGTTTCCTCAGTGGATGTCCTTCCCTACCCCTCTCATTCCTATCTGTTTGTCACCCTGGTGTCCTTGCTCTTCCCTGAAAACATGATTCTCTTTCCTGACAACACACTTGTCTATACTGTGTCACTACTTGGGAAGGGTTTTATTTTCTTCTCAGCTTGCTATCCATACCTGCCACTGTTATGGCCCAAGAGGAGTCGCTTATTTTCCCCGAAGACCCTTCCATATTATGTTCACACACACATTCTGCTTTGAAGTTTAAAAATTCTTACACTTTGTACTCATTTCGGCATTGGACATATATTGCCTCGCATTGTTAGAAGATGTGAATAAGTTAAGTGTTGCATATCGTGAAAATGTAAGTTTCATGAGGTCAAGGATTCTAAGAATTTTAGTGTTTTGGGCTTGGGTTCTGAAATTAATGAAACTGTTCTTGCACCTTCAGATCTGTGTTTTCCTTTAAATAAAGTTAAAGTCAACTCCAAGCTCCCACCATCTAGATTTTGGGAAATTCGACTCTGGTCATTCTTGGGTAATTTAACCATCCGGAGATCTAAAATGGAGACAAGCATTTGGATCCTCCAGTCCTTGGTCTTCTCTAGTCACTCTTGAAGACCATTAACCGGGCCTGCATAGCCCTTGAGCTCTATAAGCACTGTGTAATCTAGATAGAAGTTTCCATGACTGGGAATTCCAATGCCTTGAATTCAGGTTAGCTATTTTCCTGGGATCAAGCCTCCAGGAAAATTGTGTGTTATGAGAAACTGGCTCTTGAATCTTAAAATCTCTTGGGTCTCAGAAATCTCCACCTTTTGCTTTAGCTTAGAAAAATCTTTGTTGACTTCTGACTTTTCTCCCTTCAAAGCCATCTTCTCTGCCCTTGCCAACATATCCAGTCAAAATCTCTTCATTGAGCTTAGACTTACAAATGCAGGAAAAGAAGCTGTCTTTGAAAATATGCTCTTCTCAACCCTACATTTCTACCTTAGATGGGTCCTACTACTTAATCAAACTAGAAGTAGACCCCTCAAAAAATCATGAGATGCGACACACTTTAATGTTTTAATAAAACTGTCTTTCTAATTTTAAGCACCCGACCACATAGATGATCTGGAATGTCTCAAAGAATTGTGGAACACACTTATCAAAGATCAAAGTGTGTGACAGCCTTAGGAATCCACTGGAAAATAAATCATTTCAAAGGATAGGGGATACCAGCAGAAAAGTTGGATGCAGGAACTATTTCCCCAATAATATGGGGGGATGGGAGTGGGAATTAATTACACTTTTAACAGTCTTCTAATACTTGTCCTCTAGCTCAGTCCTTCCAATAGGAGAACTTGGATAAGAAGGATAGGAAGTGAAAACTGAAGAAGGGCTACTTTAAAAATTCCATAAGACACAGGAAGCACCTAAGAGTATTGTTTCAGGATCTTTTCACATAGATGAACGAGAACATGAATTTAGAATACTGAGCACTCTGAACAACAAGCGGGCCTTTGGTCCTTTGACATTTTGACACACTGTGAAAACATGCATGAGGACATCTTCACTAAGCACACTATGGCAACACATACTGTGGACACCTGGATGCACACATGGGAACCTGGTAGGTGTACAACGTTGGAAACTTTCAGGGCTCTGTTCCGCTGGAGGAGAGCCAATGGCATATGGACAACTGTGGAAATGTTAGTAACGATGAGCCCATGTGCATCCTCATTGAACACTATTCATTATGAGAACCTGTGGCAAATCACATTTGATTAGCTTGTGAAATATTAAGAAGTTGAGAAGAGACATATTTAAATGGAGTCCGGAAGGAGGGAGATGATATGTTTCTAGAAGGTCACTTGGAGGACTAATTTGTTGGAAAACATATGGATTAATTCTCTGGACTCTCAAAATTGTATATGTAACAATGGAGTGGGTAATACTTTGAAAAGGGCTAGATTCCAGATATATTTGCTGTCAGATCTACACCCAGAGAAATAGTCTAGTAATCATCTTTGCCTCAAAGTCCCAGGAGTCAATATTATGAGAACGTTGGTTATATTTATATCCCTCCTCTTTATAATGCTTATTCAGTGGTCAATAAATACTTGGTTTGTTAACTACTTCCATCAATTATTTTGACTAATTGTTAGAGAAGTTGGCTTCTAAACACTCAGTGAACACTGCCATTTCCTAACACAGGAAACTGGAGTTTCATAGGAGCATGTCACAATGTGAAAACAGTTATTCAAGATCAGGAATTAAAACATTATTGACAGGGGTGCTTTTATAGTATCTTTAGATGCAAACTATGAACTTGAGCTGTCTAGTGATCCCTAAGTATCTGGTGTTTCCTGAAATGTACGCTATCAAAATCTACTTTGTCAGTCAAGATACTGGAAGATGGTCAACCACTTTGAAATGAGGTTGGCAACCTCTGTGTATTATAACCTCATTTTAATTATCCATCACACTTACTACCCACAATAGACCTTAAAAGTTCTTCAGTGAATGTTTTTAAATGGCCTTTACTTAGCATACTTCAAATTAATTGTCCATAGTACCCATTTTTCAAAAGATGTCTATCAGCACAACTGAGCAAATATTGCTCTATGGAATATATTTTGCAAAATGACTCTATTTCTAACTTGACCTATATTATTAGAAATTTTGATCATTAACTCCATATTAAAGGTATCCCAGGGGCAATATAGATATTACACAATGATTTAGGCACACATGAAATAAATACATTACACAAATATGATACATAAAATACAACATAACATCATACATGGTCCATGACATATGGTGGTTTGATTTATTATTTTTTGACTTTATGATGGTATGAAAGCAATATCCATTAAGTAGAAACTGTACTTCATATTTTGAATTTGAATCCTTTCTGGGGCTACTGATATACGGTGTGATCCTTTCCCATGACGCGGGGCCTTAAGCCACAGCTCCCAGGCGGGTTCACAATTACAAGGGCAGACAATCCAGGGGCGCCTGGGTGGCTCAGTCAGTTCAGCTCAGGTTATGATTTCACAGTCCATGAGTTCAAGCCCACATCGGGCTCCATGCTAACAGCTCAAATCTTGGAGCCTGCTTTGGATTCTGGGTCTCCCTCTTTCTCTCTTTGTCTCTCCCCCATTTTAACTCTCTCTCTCTCAAAAATAAATAAACATTAAAACCTTTTTTTTTTTTTATCAGACCACTACACTCTTATTCTATAAATCTCAAGGTTTAACTATTATAGTTAAGCTTTGTTAATTAGGTGATTTTGGCTTAATAGGTGATGCTCAGGCTTACTCGTGCTTAGAAAATTGTGGGATGAACTGAAAATAGACCCCTATTCATAAAGAATACAAATATAAGACAGAAACAGAAAGACACCTAAGACTGTCATTAGTTTCATATCTTTTGGGCCTCAAACTGGCATTTTCGGAGATGCTTTTTTCTCCCTGTTTCAAGTACAAGATAAACACATTCTGGGAAAGAGTCAAATTCTCCTCTGGTTATAATATGAGTGGCTCTTCTCTGACCAGCCTAAAACAGCTTCTGATATACAGTAGGTACTTATCAAAAAGTGGTTGATGACACAAATTCAGACACACACACACACACACATACACACACACACACAGATACCAGTATGAGTTGAATAAACATCTTTAAGTAAAATTCAACAAAATAAAAATCTAGTCATTGGTTTCACTAATTTGATAAGTGGAGATAATTAAAATTGAATCAGGTCATTCAAGCTTGCATGTTTAACTAGCGACCTGAAATACACAGTTCAAAACCAGTGTGGGCCCGCAAAAGCTGTCTTTCGGGAAGTTACTGTTTATTTCCCCTGAGTTCTCAGATACTACACTTAAATACATCAGCGATAACCCTAAACACCGTACAGTGTTTTAGGTCACCCAAAAGGCAAGGTTTCAGAACAAACGTTAGCCCACTATCTACTACGTCCTGGTGAGCAATGCAAGTTTCCCACACTAGTCCCTGCTACTGATGTCATCACCACCTGCACATGGCCCTATGATAAATACCGCCTCCCCCACTCCCAGGAGAGTCGCCCTGATTTGCACCTGTGAATACAGTGCCATTGTCCAGCACAGAAATAATGGCCTCATTGGAAATTACAACCTTGAGTAGTCCTACCACCTTATTTCCTATGAAAGAGGAACCTAAGGTCAAACCAAGTGAAGTGACGCAACCAAGGTCAACCCAAGTCACAGCCAACCACTATTCCATAGAGTCCTGAGAAAGCTAAAGATGATTCTGACCCATCAGCATTACAGATCAATTTATTTTTAAATTAATATGCAAATGATAAGAAGTCAAGCAGGTGGACAGACTGAAGGAAAATGAATAAAGACAGGCTGTGGTATTTATTGGTTGAGCCACGTAACCTTCTTTGTGTGGTACAAACCCCATGCAAAGCCAACTAACACTGGAGTGTAGATACATGATGTGTGCCTCACCATCATAGGTGGATTTCTGAGGAATTTTCCTAGCCAGCAAACAGACGCAAATAACCAGATACACTGAGCTAGGTAACTAATTTGCTAATGGAATATTTGCTCAAAGGATAGAAACACACAGAAAAACTCTGCAATTAACCTTTGAAAACAAAAAGAATTGTTGCCTAGAAGGTTTTCAGAGCTTGATTATTGATAGAAGCCTGCAGTTAAATCTAAATCATGACCTTAAATACCCTTTGTCTTTCTACAGTGCACCTTATTTGGGAAGTGAGACAATTCTGGTCCCGTTCTCGTCAGGATTGGGACCTTAAGAAGTGTAAGCAGCTTCTTAAATTGCAGTTAGTGGATCAGAGGAGACTTGTTTTAGAATTTTAACTTTATTGCTCTGAAACTTTAAGGAATAGATTTTTCCAATTTTTATTCCAGTATATATTTCCTTAATAAAAACAATAAAAAATACTTCTTCGTACAATAAAGTGAAAATTTTCTGCATTAAAATGTTATCCAAATCTGAGTTGATAGTGGTGCTACATTAGACCAATAATCATCACATGCCACCTGCCTTTTGCTTCATGTGAATGTTTAATATAATCCAAATCTCTCTGAGGTTAGTGTCATAATGTAAACTGTACATGACATATAAGGGAATTTGTATATGAAACCGGAAGTGGTATGGCAAAAATAAATAACACTTTAATTGGCAAACTCATGATATTTTGTTGGACAGAATTGATGATGCATGTTTCCCTCTTTCCAAAGTCATATTTTCGGTGCGTGCTTGCTCGCCAACAAAGGAATTCAAGCAATTTTATTGATAATGTACGATGCGTTTGGGGCATAGCAGGTGCATAATAAATATTTTTGAATGAATGTAGGTCAGGCACTGTGCCAGACAATTTATATGTGCTTTGTCATTTAATTCTAATGGCTCATAGAGAATACTGGGACACCATGAAGTTAGGTAATTGGCTCATATCCGTGATAATGCCAAAATTTAAAGCTGTGTCTACCGTTCTGTAAATGTCTCTACCCAAAAATAGTTTCACCCTAAAAATCCCATGAATTTTAAATGTGAATCTAAATACTCATCTTAGTCCAGTATTTTCAAAATATAGTCTCCTCTTCTGTGCCCACAAGTGATGAAAATAGGGAAACATGATTGCTTGACTAGAATGTGGGGGAAGCTCTTACCTAATGGTAAGATATGATGAATAATGTAAAAGACCATCTCCTTCAAAATCTCTTTCCACACCATGCAATTCTTTGTTTTGCATGCTGTCTAAATTTCTATTAATAAAGGACTAATTTATGTTAATAATTTTCCTCTTTCAAAATGCAAATATCCTTGAGAACATCAAATAGGTTGCCATTAATTCCTTAAAGTGAAATGATTTAATCAAATTGCTTCCACCCAGCTGAGATGAGCCTTACCGAGGAAAGAGGCATTTCAGTTCAGACGGTTATGCTCTTCAAGGGAAGGGAGAAAAGGGCATTGCCTTTGCGGGCACTTGGGTAGAACCATTATAAGCTTTGTGAATCGTAAGAGGAGCATGAGGACAGCGGGGACCCGCACTTAGAAGAAAAGATAGTAATAATTGGATGGGAATCCAGAAAGAGGCTGGAAACACTCCTTAGTTCGTGAAGGTCCAGATTTGAATAGTCCTTACAAGAACACACAAATTTATCCCAAATGCTCTCCCACCTTGGACTGTGTAAGCCTCATCCATTTATTGAATTGTGCCATGCATAAGCAGGGAAAACAAACATGTGTATGTGGGCAAATACTTATTTCTGAAGCAGAACTAGAGACAAAGAAAGCATATGCTTGTTTTTAAGAGGTTTGCAATTTTATTTGTGTAGCCATGTAGTTCGTATAATGCAAAATGCTGATTATCCAGAACCCAATGTATTGGACCCGTCGGGCTGCTGTAACAAAGTGTGGCTCAAGCTAACAGATTTGTTCTCTCACACTTGTAGAGCTAGAAGGTCAAAACCAAGGAGTCAGCAGCGACAGGCTCCCCCTGAGACCCTTCCTCACCACTTCCTCTTCCTAGCTTCTGGTGGCTTCCGGCTGAGTCACCATTCTTGGCTTGCAGGCTTCCAACCTCTGCTCCCATCCTGGAATGGCCTTTTCTTCTGCTTCTCTTTCGTTCCATGGCATTTCCTTCTTCTTATAAGAACACTAGTCAGATTGGATTAGGACTCATTCTGATTGACTTCACCTTAACTTGATTACATTTACAAAGACTCTTATTTCCAGATAAGGTCACATTCACAAATACTGGGTGTTAGAGCTTCAAGGTACCTTTTGGGAAGACATAATTCAACCCAAAGAACCAATTCATTCCTAACTAAATAACGCGATATGACCACCTCACTGTCTTCATAAGTGTTGACGACTTGTATGACAGCTTGGAGTTAGGCTGCCTCAAACTCCCCCAGCACTTATTTATAATGGTGAGATGGTGCCCAGA
This sequence comes from Hyaena hyaena, assembly GCF_003009895.1. Classification (NCBI taxonomy): domain Eukaryota; kingdom Metazoa; phylum Chordata; class Mammalia; order Carnivora; family Hyaenidae; genus Hyaena; species Hyaena hyaena. The sequence continues at coordinate 992,324 of NW_024080757.1, forward strand.
ATCTCCTCAAATGGATCTCGTGATCTAACAAAATCAGGTGTTTAAACCCAGAACTGTGATACCCCGAAAAAGGACTGAGGTCAAAACTAATTTATCAAAAATAAAACTATTTACATAAAAGTTTAATTAAATAACATCGATTTTAATCACTCTAGCATTGACTGATGCAAAGAATAAAATTCCAACATAGGGAAAAAGAGCACTATAGATAATACGACAATTTCCTGAACATAATTTTATTTCTAACAATATTTCCCATGCTCCTTCAAAATTTTATTTTGGAATTCACGTCCCACTAATTAGACAAATGATACAATATTCCCACCTTTTAAATAAACGAGATAATCTAGTCAGTGAGCATAAGGTCTTCTCAGACTGTAGTCACTTCGATGATGTATTAATTTTTGTTTAAAATTTGTCTTGATTTTCTTTCTTTTTTTTTAATGTTTATTTTTGAGAGAGAAAGTGACAGAGAGAGCATGAGCAGGGGAAGAGCAGAGAGAGAGGGAGACACAGAATCCGAAGCAGGCTCCAGGCTCCAAGCTGTCAGTGCAGAGCCTGACATGGAGCTAGAACCCATGAACTGTGAGATCATGATCTGAGCTGAAGTCGGACGCTTAACCGACTGAGCCACCCAGACGCCCTGTCTTGATTTTCTTATGTAGTTTCTCCCAAAGTGCTCTCTTTCACCAAACAACTGGGTATTTTTAAAATTTACATCTTCCAAAGGACCACCGATTAATCTTGTGCTTTCTAGTACACGTTGAGCAAAATTTCAAAATGCATTTCATAACATTTATTATCAATCACATTCAACTTTCTTTTGCATTCTTATTTGCATAAAGTTTTATATTCTTAGCATAATAACCCCTGTATTTCTATTCAAATGGGGCCGACTGAAATTTAAAGGTATATGGTATGTCATGAGCTATTAAATGTATATGGTATGTCGTGAGCTAGTTCTAAGAGGGGGGCATTTTATTCAAATTATTTTATAACAGGATGTCATTGTTTGATGCGCTTTCAACTCTATATAGTATTGGTGTAAATTTTCAAAACAAGTTACCTATGAAATAGTGACAAATGGTCTTCTTGGCGCTGTGCCGGAGAAAGGCATTACCAGAACATTCTGGGTCCTCCTGATGGATCAGAATTTAAGATGTTTTCATCAGCGTCTCTGGGAAGCTTCCCTGTCTGCCTGTTTCCATTTTCCCCACCTCGAAACCCAAGCCAGAACTTGCATGTGTAAGCCTAGTTTCATTGCCTTTTTGAGCTATGGCCGGACTGTGATTTGTGTGACTGCTTGGCTCTAAGCCATTCTTAGCAACACTGTAGCTCTGGTGAAATTTACACCCTGGTACGGTGCGGGGGACAGGCGGCCTTGGGCAAAGGCCACCTGAGCAGACTCATTTTGCCCTGGAGAATGGAAGCAGCGCGTGCTGAAGAGCGTAGCTCTCCATGAAGGCAGCCCCTTCCTAAAGCCATTCATTAAACTTGATTCATAAAGGCTATTCCCCTTGGCTGCATCTACCCCTGTAATGGATGTAATTGTCTACCCTCTAACTTTGTGTGTTGGGATGCGAATCCAGTATCTCACAGTGTAGACTTATTTGGAAATAGGGTCATTATAGATGAGTTAGTCCAGTTAGGATGAGACCATATTGGAGGAGGTCCTTCATCCCATGTGACCATTGTTCTCATAAGAAGGGAAGTTTGGCCACAGACATAAACACAGGGAGAACACCACGCGAGCATGAAAACAGAGGTCAGGCTTACGTGCCTACAGGTCAAGGAACTTGGCGAGGCAATGTCGGCCACCAAACCACCAGAAACTAGAGGGAGGCCTGGGGCACACTCTCCCTTCCCTCCCTCAGGAAGAAACAATTCTGCCAATACCTTGATCCTAGACTTCGAGCCTCCTAAACCGTGAGACAATACATTTCTGTTGTCAGTGTGTGGTGCTTTGTTACCACAGTCCAGCAAACTAAAACAAGGCTCGATATAACTGCAGCTATTATGGTCGTCTGCCCACCACTTTATACACACACACGGGTATATATGTAATATATATAGTATGTTATATAGTATATGATATATACTCTTGTACATAGTGCACCTTTTAATGCATCTTTAAAAGTTGCTTAGCAAAAGCTTAATTTTCTTTTGTGAATTAAGAAACTGAGGTTGGGGTGCCTGGGTGGCTCAGTCGGTTAAGCGTCCAGCTTCGGCTCAGGTCATGATCTCGCAGTTTGTGAGTTTGAGCCCCGCATCAGGCTCTGTGCTGACAGCTCAGAGCCTGGAGCCTGCTTCAGATTCTGTGTCGCCCTCTCTCTATCCCTCCCCCGATCTTGAACTCTCTCTCTCTCTCTCAAAAATGAATAAACATTAAAATTTTTTAAATAAAAAAATAAAGCAAGGTGGAATTTATATATTCAGACTAGGGAAAAAAAACAAATAAACATCATAAAAGTGCATGTAGAAAAAGTTTGAAGCAGCCACACACACTCTAGAATCTGGCTGGGTTTCCTGTTGCCTTTGGGTTTATGAGCACATGATTGTACATCTTTCATATGAATGTATATTGCCCAAGACAAAAAAGCAACTCTGGGGCTTCTGGTCCTTTGAACTTTGGGAACTGTTGCCTATAATTCAATGTTACCCAACTTACTTATTTCCGGGCGTGTGATTTGGTGCTACAAAAGATGTGCATACAGGCATACGTGTGCACATATAAGCAGATGTACATGGTTGTGCACATGTTTAAAACCTAACGTCTTGTCAAGAAACATGCTAATAGTACAGATGCTGGCACAGACTACGTTTGCAGTATTCCAAATGAGGCTGAAAGCCGTGAGGCCATATGCTGCGTTTTTTAGGAATCTCACTTATTGCCAGCACACGTCAACACACGTGGAGCATGTGTAACTGTTATTTTAGTTGCCTTCCCATGAGTCTGCCTTCCCAAGATCTACATGTAGCAGAGGGATTGGTGTGTGTGCTGGGGAGTGGGGAAGCTTAGTGAAGGACGCTTTAGAATCGTCCAGAGTAGTGAAGTCTTCTTTAACTTCATCTTTGTTAGCTCTGAGTTCATTTCCCCTTTACCAAACATAACTACTATAGGAGTCGATATAAATAACTAGCACATCAACGTCAGCACAGAAATCCAAGCTAAGAGAAGGTAATAAAGATGTGACACAGAAAAATGCCTATCAATCCACACTAATTCAGAGGTGGCATTTATTCTAACATGGGCTGGACAATAATTTATTTAGCACAGTTTACTGAGGCAAAGGGATGTTAAGCAAAATGATAGTGTAATATTTATTCCTTAGCTAAGTTAGGTGTCTATCAACCTAGCTTTTTTCTGTCCCTATAGAGCAATTACAGAAAAACCGCACCCACTTTTATAGACATAAATATAATAACTATAAATGTTTCTGGTCCATGTATTAAAACAGGTCTAAGAGCCAATATTTTCATATTCTTTAAACTTAGTAGGCCTAGAGGCGCTCGAGTGGCTCAGTCGGTTAAGCATCCAACTTCAGCTTAGGTCACGATCTCACAGTTAGTGGGTTAGAAGCCCGCGTCAGGCTCTATGCTAAATGCTTGCTCAGAGCCTGGAGCCTGCTTCAGATTCTGTGTCTCCTTCTCTCTCTGTACCTCCCCACTCATGCTCTGTCACTCTCTTTCAAAAAATAAATAAATGTAAAAAAAATTAAATTAGTGGTCCTAAATTTGTTTTTAAATGTCTTATGATTTAAATCCACACTATTCAAAATGAGCTCTCTCCACCTATTTGAGATCCTGTGATTGTCCCAATGTCTTCCTTTAGCTTTGAGATGCGATCTTGAGCCATAAACCTTTAGAGTGTGGATTCCAGGAAGCCAGAGAAGATGAAACCGCAGAGAGGGGCCATCAGTTTGGAGAAAGAGTTTTCTATTGGTGACTGAGGAGTTTTCCACGGGATGATTCATTTTGTGCATAATAATTAGAAAATCTGGAACACAAAGATAAAGAAAAGAGGAAGGGAAAACATCATTATCTATAGCAATGCTGTGAAAAGAGTGCCTAGTTTCCTTTCTGTTTGGTTTTACTGAAGGACCGACACCCCGGTGTTTCATATTATCTGAAGAAAAAGTGAAAAATGAACAAGTCATGGATTTTCAGTGCTCTAATGACTTATACTAATGTATTCCTTCATCTAAATACAGATTTCTATTTAAAATTCAGTATGCAGGGGTATTATGAATTCCAGTTTAATGGATTCCAAATAATTGCCCTTTAGAAATGATGAATAGCTGTTTAAATCCACTGATAAGAACATACTATTTCTTTCCTAACAATAGGCCTTCCACATTAACTGTGTCGTATATGCCTGAAATTAGTTTATTAATTTTTTATTGATATGCAAAATCAAAACTGATGACAGATGGAAATAACCCTTTGCTAAGAGCCCCCAACATTCCCTCTAAAATGTCTGTTGTTATTCTTGTGGGTGAGAAAGGAGAGCAAAGCCTATCCTATATCAGAAGGAAGACAGCCCCTGAAACGTGGATGATGCCAAAGTCCTCTTTCTTTGCTGTTTTTAGGTCGTGTAGCTCAAAAGGATATGCTTCTCAGGTGGACATAATGACCAGAGGTCTCCAAGCCCCACAAAGACAAAGTGTTTTGAAAACCTTGGTTGTAATTGTACAGTGACTTCAAAACAGACACTCAGGACTTGTCCGTCAACTTTAAAAGGCCACGGAAGCAAGGAAGGCAGAACTATTAAAAATACATTATTCATTTCCCTTATGTAGCACTGACCTAGGGTTTTATTTTTTATTTTATCTCTGATCACAATAGATGCCTTTCTATACTAGTTAAAGAAAAAAAAATACTCTGAAAGCTATGGCCAGAGAAGACACAATAGACACCAGCTATATTGAAGTAAGAGGTGTATTCATCACTGGAGTATTTATACACAATTAATATATACTATCCATCTTATTATATTTATTATATATTGATGTGTTCAATTCAGAAAAAAGTATTCATACAGAAAAAGGAAAATAATTCTCAGCTTTTTCTGAACTGAGTTATAATAAATGACACAACAGAAAAATTAAGACAACTGTTATTCAGTCTCTTGATAAGAAGTGCCCTCACCACCTTTGATTTTATGCCTCTTACAGTTCTCGAAAATTCTATGGGAAGATCTATGCTTTTTACAAAGTGGGAACATACAATAATCTTCTATGGGAACCAAAATACACTTGAATTTATATGATTCTTTGTTCTCTGCTGTTAGATTTACAAACCCATGGTTCATAGTGCAGTATTTATATTTTTAGAACAGTTCATGAATGGTATACATATAATATAAATGGAAAACTCTATGTATATAAACACAGTAAATACAAGCAAAGTGCAATGACACAGAGATTTCCCGTCTGTGGTGCCTAGAGCACTGTCCAGGGAGACACAGAATACTAAGGAAAAACACCTCGCAGATTTCCCATTTTACCTCCGCCATCGATATTAATAAAATTTGCTCATTGGTCCCTGTAAGAAATGCCAGGGACACGGAAGCAAAAGCTTGTTTCGTTTCTTTGTGAGTAAATCACGCTGTTTCTTCTTTTCCCTCAACCTTCTCTAACAGGAATCAGGGATGGATGGACGGAGAGAAGAAATATTTCCCATATCAGAGACTGGAAATACGGTAGGAAGGATGAAATCCCGTTTTTGTTCTCTCAGCACACTTGTGTCTAAAATCCTGAGCTCCCGTTCCTGGAGACTTGTCTTTTTCTCTAGCAGAGGGGTGACTGCTCCCTTTCTCTGGGCCTTTTCGGTTTTTCTCCAGGGTCTGCAGTCTCTCTGCACACTGTTAGGGCACAGAGAAGAATGGCTCCTCTGTCTGCCTGCCCGCCTGCATATTACACCCATTACTCCATTCAGCCAGCCTTTCAGATCTGCTAACTGCTGCTGTACAACTTAGCTTTTATGCTCTACTGACAGGGGCTTTCTGAAGCCAGACGGTTTCTGAAAAGGGGGTCTATTTGCATAAACAATGCCATGTGAGGAGGTCTGCTGGAAACAAAATCAAAATTCACTCAAGCAAATCTTCCTGATCAACTCTTTTTTTCCCTGCAACTAACACCTCCTTTCGTTACCATCTGTATGCTAAAATGTGGCGGAGAGCTTGAGCAATCCTTTCCCCTCTTTTCCTATGTGTCCAGCTTTATTAAACAAGACAAAAATATATCTTCTTTTCTGAGTTGGTCTGCACAGAATCCATAAATAGACTATGGTATGTGGAATGAGGAATGCATTGTGTGTTAAATGAGGGCAGCAGGCCAGCTATGCCTCAGCCAGCCAGAGCCTTCCATTAGATTTGTCATGGGAGCCTCATCAAAATGCACATCCAAGCCCAGAGCTACCCATCCATGGGCTCTGTGATTGCAGGTCACCAAATGCAGAGCTGCCCCGGCGCTAGGTGATCACAGAGGATAACGGACATCTCAGCTCACTTCGGCTCTTATCTGAGTGTACTACCCACAGAAATAGACCAGATTATGATATCAAGCTTAAAACAGGCTGGAGCAAGCAGTTCAAATAAGGCTGCATAAACAAAATGAAGAGGAACATTATTAAATCAGTCACATCAATAGGAAACCACACCTGGCTTTCTAAACATCGTTTTGAAGCAAATCCAGTTTTGGAGGGGAGTACTTCAGGGCAATGCTAAGAATTTTTCACTTAATAATAAAAATCCCGAAGTTATAAATGTATGCTTAGGCAAATGGTAACTACCAAGAGCCTCCCATCTGAAAAGAAGGATGCAATTTGGCTTAAATCTTTCTTTCCCTTTTTTGGAGACAGTGAGCAGTATAAGCCAGGAGATAAAGCACAAAAGCAGACTTTCTTCCAACATCTTTTCCTCCTGTTTTCCTTTGTCTAATATCAAACGTAATCCAGTGTTTTTCTGGTCTCCTGGAGTGCCCAATCTAGAGTATGTGTTTCCTCTCCTTCAACATGTCGTAATTGTGACATTTCATGGGACTTTATGAGAAATATTATTTTCCAGAAAAGGATATAAGCCTTCTTGGAGAAATCGCTGATTTCCATCCGAGGCAGGAAAATACAAAATAAGCCTGGGTATTTTGTCACACAAGAAAAGGAGATTATTCTTTATCAAAAGGCTTCGCAGCCGGTCTGGATAAACTCTCCCCGGCCAAAAATGGAACAAGTTAACTATCAGTAGAGACTACACCTGCCTTGGCTAGAAAATCAAATACACTTAAATTTGTGAGAATGATATTTAAAAAAAATAAAAACCTAATTGGTTGCTTTGGAGGCTGAGAAACCATTTCATGACTACATGAACTAGTAAATAAATGGAAAGAGGCAAAAGCAATTATCTTGCTTTCCCTTTGTAAGTGGTACTGGAGAACCATAGAGTTGATAAGAGGAAGCTTCTCCTTATAGAAATAATGAAATTTCAGCATCTCCGTGTCATAAGCTTGTTTGTGACAGTGGGTCTGGAGCAGATCACCAGTTGTTGAAAGCCCCACCTGCATACACACTTACACTTGCCACCTTTGAGGCTGTCACTTCAAAATCCACCAGTAAAAGCAAAACTGAACTGGAATCTTATCAGGTCTGTAAATAGAAGAGAGGCCAGGTTCAGAGAAGATGTCAAATAAAACCACAGAGATAAAATCAGTTCAATCCAGGATTTGGAAAACCCCACAAGACAAATGATCTAGATTCTTCAACAAAAGAATTCGCCAAGTGGAACCAAATGGGTTAAACGAAACCTGACAGGCATACGTCTTCACAGTGTGGATCCCCATTCAAATGTGTCTATTAATTAATTAATTGATTAAACAACTAAATGGGAATAAGAAGGAAAGTAAATTATAAGATAATTGGGGAACAGTGAACTTGACTAGATATTTGATGATATTAAGAAAGTGTGATTAAGGCATTGTGGTTAGGTCTTTAAAAATTAGTCCTTAAGTATTAGAGAAATTTCCTGAAATACTTACAGATGAAATAATATTCCATCTTGGGTTAGCTTCAAAAAATGATCCAGAGAGGAGGAAGGTCATGTTGCAGGGGAATAGAGAGGAAACAAAGTTGGCAATGAATTAATAATTCTGGAAGATGGGTAAACCACGTGGACCATACAATTTCCTCTACTTTTGTGTATGTTTAGAATTTTTCATAATGAAAGCTTATAAAAATAATATTAAAGTTCTCTCAAAGATGATACTAAAAAAAATGGGTGCTATTTTCCCCACCAAATTTCCACAAATAAATCCTACAGTTAAGCTTGGAGGTACTAGGTTAGAAGTGGAGAGAAGCAAATGATGTAGGCAAATATTTGCCAAATTTTGAAAAACCCAGAATTTATATAGCATATACAAGAGAGCAATAAATACATATAAGGCCACGTAACAAGCCCACAACACTTGAGGCTTTAGAAACAATACCCAAAAAAATGTCCTGCTTTCATAAGCAAAGTGTCTGTTAATAATGTATTAATTATCTACTTATTGACTTAAAGCATTCAATTAGAGCTGTTATAACTATGGGGGAAAGCTAACCATATTAAAATGCATAAGCCCATTAATATAAGAGTGTATAAACTGGGGGCGCCCGGGTGGCTTAGTCGGTTAAGCGTCCGGCTTTCACTCAGGTCATGATCTCGTGGTTCGTGGGTTCGAGCCCCGCGTCGGGCTCAGTGCTGACTGCCAGCTCAGAGCCTGGAGCCTCTTTCAGAGTCTGTGACTCCCTCTCTCTCTGACCCTCCCCTGCTCATGCTGTCTCTCTCTCTCTCTCTCCTAGAAATAAATAAAAAACATTAAAAAAAACATTAAAAAAAAAAGAGTGTATAAACTTTTTTTATTCATATGTACCATCTTTAGGATTTTATACACACTAAGACTTGACTATCATTTTTACATTCTCTAGGCATACATACTTCTTTTGGCTTTCAAAAGCTTATTTGTGTATATAGTTGCATTTTTCTCACTCAGAAGACTATAAAACTTAGATTAAAATGCCTCTAAATTGAATTAACTATAATTTTAAGAAATAAGCCTTTCTCTATGAGAACTTTAACCATGTAATAATGATAACTAATATTCATTAAATGCTTTACAAGCCATCTTATCTCATTTAATCATCCAAACAGTGTGATGAATTAGGTATGTGGGGAGAGAATTCTCCATGGGTCACTCCCACATCTGCATATCTTTCAAACAGAGTCACTGACAGCCCTTTGTGAAGGTCTGTCTTATCAGGGATGTTTGCACAGAGCACAGCCTTGGATGATCAAGACTGAGTCTTCCTTTTGGATCAAGGGCATGTTTGTTTACTGTCTAGTATGTTAATGATAATGTCTCTCTCTGGAGCAAAGGTCATACAGCTTTGCTTACAGCCCCTTAGAATGTACTGGGGTTTCCTAAGCTCAGGGTCCCTCTTCTATGACACAAACCCACTGTAGGCACACATCACCTGGACCTCTGAGTCACTTCTTTGAGACCCAGGATCATGGGGAACAAATGGGAACATAAAATTTTTTGTCTCTGACCCGAGCGTCTCTTGTCTTCAGCCAACATTCATTAAACTGTAGCAGGTTCACTCTAAGCTGGAGAAGAAAAGGTAAAAGGGTCCCCCAAGCTCATATTGGACTTTGGGTGAACAGAAATCATTGCATGTGCATTTGGTTGAGTCATGAGCAGCCAATGCGCCTTATTTACTGGCACAGAGCTATTCTCTCCTTCCATGGCTTCTGATCACCTCCACTCTAGCTTTCTGACCTTAGTTCCTTAAGGAAAAAGAATGACCAAGGGTTGGGCACAAGGTTTCCTGTCTCCAGTGGGGACTAAGTATGAGCTGAATCTGTCTGAATATCCTGGGGAACTCTATGAAAGGGAAGGACTCAAGGTTTTATGGATCCATGAGGTACAGGCACCAAAATCAAACTCACCATCTGACCCTGGTCTCTGAGGGGTCCAGATTCACCTGATGTGGTTTGAGAAGAGCCCACAGTGAAGTGGGGAGGCTGATGCAATCTTCTGAGTGAGTCCTTTGAGCCAATTCAATCCCCTTTAAATGTTATAGCTGAGGAGTTTCATGCTTCTATCTCCCTGTTCCACAGTCAGAGGAAATGCTTCTCATTGGGAAGAGCAGCACCTAGAGAAGCGTTAGAGGGAAAAACCTCTTTGCTGCTTGCCGCGAACAGCTGGTTCAAGATTCAGCACAAGTTTCTCCACCCTCTGATATGCCAAATTTGGCTGCATAGATAACGTCCTGTTAGGAAGCACCTCAGGAGCCTGGCCCTCAATGGCCGTGGCCACAGTGTTATCACACCTCCGCTAACAGGGGTAGATGATGATAAAATTAAGGGGGCTGTTTATTGCGTGTATGTGATTGGATTCACCATGGTCAATCCCTGTGACAGTCAAAGTCTTCTCTCTCCAGTCTCCATTATTGTAGAGCCGCCCAGCATTTGACTGGAACCTGTGCAGTGTATTCCTCATTGTACATTCTACTTGGTCCTTTATCTTGGCTAGTCCCCAAATTAGCATCCTTTGCACGGGAACCAAACCAATGGGTTTGTTTGTTTGTGCAAGCTGTGGCATACTCTCTGCCCTTGAGGCTCTGTGATCCTAATGATCTGTTTGAGATTCTGGTCTCTGTAACTGAAGAAGTTTTTAGTGGAAACAGAAGGCAGTGGCCATCTAGAGATGCCACTTGAGGTTTTGGATTTGTCAGCTTCCTGACATGGCTACCAGGTGTATCATTTTTAAAAAGTGACTCTCAGTTTGCTCTTGGGTCTTGTTGAACCTGAAGGTTTGGTCCATGGTGGCCTTGCAACTCTCCTGTCTACTCTTCCTATTGATATTTGATCAACCCAGGCTTCGCGACCGAAAAGGTGGAAAAGACACGAAAACCCCTGTTTGTCAAATCAAAGTTGGGTATCCAAGGACACACACGGCTTGGCACAGAGGCATCTTTGATTTTTGTGAAAACATGGCAGTGATGGCCCTGGGGGAAATGTCTCCCCTTCTCTGCCACTGATGAAAAGCTGCAAATCCTACAGAGCCTGTTTTCTGAAGAGACCAATTGGAACCAATCTGCCGATAAACCTGCGCCGCAGATTGCCTCCAATTGCAGCCTGGACACATCACTGTACCAGATGTGACATGCATTCACCACTTTAGACTGAGCGCAAAGCCAAGAATTCTACATATCTATGCAGAGGCCATTTAATACCAAATGAGCGATGCCTACCGGAAGTTGACCCGTCTGTCTCACAGGGAAAGGAGTAAATCCTTTGAGCCGCTGTTCACACCCAATCCTGGCGGAGCTGCTATATCGGAACTTTGACCCCTCTAAAGGCTATCAGTGGCATTCACCACTGTTGACACTTGTTTAGAGTCCAGCCCAATCAGCCAGCTCCAGCCACACCACTGTGGCCATTGAAACTTAGGCTTTAGGCTTTCTGGGCCAGTCACAGTATGATAAGTATGCACCTTTTATCACAAAAGCAAATAAACAGCACTGATAGTCAAAACCTATAACGGACTTTCAATGCTCTGTATAATTTTCAGGCATCTATTATTTGTAGGTTTTATTGAGCAATAGAACAGCCTCATCGAAAATTGACTGGCAAATATTTTTGTCTCCCTCCCTCATCATATCCTGGACCACACACAGTGGTAAGGAAATGTGGTCATTGAACATAACTGTCCTTGGAAAGGCACCATCAACTCTTGGCTGCTTCTTAGGTAAAGATCAGGATGAAAGGGGTTGGAAAGACCTATTTTGGAAAGTCAGGATTCTGCCTTGACCATCCTGGGCATAACGTGTCTCTCTTTCTGCAACACCAGCTCAACCTAATTGACACACTCTTCAAGTGGAAGGCTGGCCAAAAGGGGCCTAGGAGATTCAAATTTAATCCTGATTCAGTTTCATAAAGATGCCTTCATCACTCTTTCCTGACCCCTGCAAATGAAAGGTTTGAGTATGAATTGAGAAATATTCAGGGTGGGGGTTTCCGATAGGCAGTGGAATGGAATGTTCCATTTCTGTGGCAATAGCGAGAGGGAGCACCACAACCCGGCAGCATGGTGGGGATCACTTCAGAGCTGGAATGTAAGGGACCAGAGGGCCATTAGTGATTTCTTGTATTTCATAAATGCCCCTGGAACCTTGCTTGTGAAGGAAGACACCTTGACATGGCTCTTCTAAATTGTCATACATCCCTCACATTTAATTGATGTATGGATCTATCGTCCCCCATGAGAAGGTTTTGACTATGAATTCCATTGCTGTTCCTTTCAACCTCCCTGAGACTCTATTGGAAAAGGCAAATGGCCTCAGGTTTCGCTCCTCCCAAGCAAGACACCTCCAGACCTCTCCCTTCCCCCCACCTTGCCACCCTCAGTCATTCCACGGGGCAGATGAATGCCACCTGGATGTTGCCTTGAATAAACAAAACGGATTGGACGGATTGCCTTCAAAAATAGACTCAGTTACTTGAATGGAACTAGGAATCCTGAGTTCTACCAGCTAGCCAGGAGACTATCTTGGGGGCTCTCTCACCCTGTGTCCCGTGAATGATGGAGGTCCCATGTGGGGGACCCCGACAGTTATAAACAACACCTTCTTTCCAGAGCCACCATGTGTGTCCTTGGGATTATGTGGCATCTGTAGGAACAAGACACTAATTTGCCTCCCTCCCAAAACTGCAATGCTCATCAGCCATTTACAAAAGTGACCATGAAATCTGTCCTTCCCTGACTTTAGTTAAATTGATCAATTATACTTCCTTGGCCCTGGAAGGAATCTAGATCAGCCCCAACTCATGGGCGAAGCTTTTTATATATGATGCATCGGCTTCCTCCTTGCAGGTAAAGGCAGAGTCTGTGCAGTCACTAACGCATCCCACCAAACCTGGATTATTGCCTTGGATTTAAGAAAGGGTTAATTCAGGAACTTAGGAAGAAAGATCCTTGTCTTTCTCCCATCCAAGTACTGACAAGGCCCAACCCTGCTTATCTTCCGAGAGCAGATGAGGTCGGGCACATTCAGGCTCGTAGGGCTTTAGACCCCTATTCTTCTACGTTAGACTGTGATGGTTCCTGGGATTTGTTCAGCTGGTGGGTTCTAAGACCAGTACAGGGGGCTGTGGTTAAAGTCAGTACTGAATTGGCTTCATCTTGCTTCTTGGAGTCCTGTTGATAGTAGACTTAATTCAGTGCTGTATAGACGAATTGGACAGATGTGGTCCCAGACTTTGTCAGTCAGGCTAATCAGAGACTAATGATATACTTGTGGGAAAAATTTCCAGAAGCCAAAGCAGTGTAGAATGAGAGGCAGATATTTGGGGAGAGTAGAGGGAAATGTGATAAATAAATGTTAGACTCCCAGACCAGCACACAAGTGTTTATTAGACCCTGACCATGATTAAAATAAGGTATTTCATGTTTTGCTATTTAAAATAGTTTTCTGACTTTTTTGTCAGATGCGCGCAAATACAAATCCACTCGGTTTATTTCAGCTACATTGAATGTTAAATAGACTTTGAATGTGATGCTTGAAAGCCGACCACTACTGACTGTATTTGTTTTTCTATGAAACCATCCCTACTGCATGCACCAAGACACGTGCTTCAGAGCTCTATCACAGCTACAGAACTGAATACACAGATGAGATAGGGAACATAGATGTGGCCGTGGTTCTGAGTGTCTCTGCAAGTTTCAAAGAGGAGAAAGGAAACTGATCCCAGAGGAACACTTCACCCTTTAGTGTTTTAGGAAACCCTCTATTCAGTATGTACTAGCCATCAACATATACAAGTTCGTAGTTATCGTCAGTGGAAAGTGCTCTGTATTTTAAAATTAGCAAAAGTGGGGCGCCTGGGTGGTTCAGTCAGTTAAGCGTCCGACTTCGGCTCAGGTCATGATCTCACGGTTCATGCATGGGTTTGAGCCCCGCGTTGGGCTCTGTGCTGACAGCTTGGAGCCTGGAGCCTGCTTCAGATTCTGTGTCTCAGTCTCTGTCCCTCCTCTGCTCATGCTCTCTCACTTTCTCTCTCAAAATAAATAAGTAAACTTTAAAATTAACAAAAGGTTACCAGAGTGGAAGTCCTCTAAGAAGTAGTATTAAAGAAAAAACAGAGAGGACTTTAAAAAATAATAATTGCTTTAACTGAAGATTATTTCTAAAATTCTATTTAAACTAACTATAATTTTTTCTCCTTCATGATAGAAAATTCCATGTGAGATGTAGGTTTCAAGGCTAAGTAGTTATTACTATTTTTACTGGAACAAAATCTTTAATATGACACCCAATGAAATTAATAATAAAGGAAGGTAAGATGTTAACTTTAGTGGTTCTGAAACAAGATCAGAATAATGAGCATATCCTCAGAGAGGAAATAACATGCACAGATTGATATTTTAATTACCTCGACATGTTAGCCTATTGCCACTTTAAAAAATAATCTTCCTAAAGTGTTCAGACAGTCCTTCTTAACTTTCTTTATTTGAGGTGAATGGCAAGAAGGTTTTGCATGGGCTCTCTTCCTAGAAAAATTCGCATAATAAGTGTTGATTATGTTTCCAGGCACGGTACCATATGCTGGAATCATCTGAGCATCAAAACAATTCTATGGGGTGGGTAGTATGAGTACCTGCATTTTTCAAATGAAGAGGTGGAGGCACAGATGAGCGAGTGAAAGATCACATGTTAACCAGTGGCAGCGCTGGGATTGAAACCCGGGTAGCAGGGCTCCGAGATCTACTTGACTTGGTAGCACACTGTACTCTGGTGTCTTACACTTGGACATGCAAAAGCATATATGAAATTGTACATACGTACACACTCACGTACATACATACCCATATATATAAGTATATACATATACTCATACATACATACTCATACATACAAGGCATATACAAAATTATACGTACAATTTCAAAGGCTTTCACTCAACTCTCAAGGTCTAGAGTAAAAAATATATATATACATATTTAATGTTTATTTATTTTAGAGAGAGAGAGACAGAGTGTGAGGGAGGGAGGGGCAGAGAGAGAGGGAGTCGCCGAACCCGAAGCAGGCTCCAGGCTCTGAGCTGTCAGCACAGAGCCCAATGCAGGGCTCAAACCCACGAACTACGAGATCATGACTTGAGCTGAAGTCAGACGCTTGACCAACTGAGCCACCCAGGCTTCCCTAGAGTAAAAATATTTATTCTAACGGTTGTTTGGTAGCATTTACTACTACAGAATATTTGAAAAATATGACACCATAACCAGAGCCTGTTCTACCGAAGAGGTAGAACTGGTGGTGGGCAATGGGGGGAGCTGAACAGACTGATGGGTCACATCTGTTTCTAATATGGATAATTATCTAGATGAGTTCAGTAAATTCTTCTTAAAGAACCAAATCCTCAGAATTTCTAGGTACCACTTATTTCTCTTATATTAAAGTACATAAGATTTTAAATATCTTTTCATGTCAGAATTTTTGCAACATCTTCAGCCTACAGATCAGATGAGCTTCCTTGCCTTTAATTTCATAAATCATCCAGCACAGTGTGCCTATGTAAAGGCTAACACAATGGCCACCTTCATTTTCTGGTTATGGCTGGCTAACAGGTCAAGGCCTGCTGGGAATATCCCAGTGATGGCCTGAGTTGTTGGTTGTATTGATTTTTTAAACTATATTTTTACTTATACTTTTAAAATGAAAAAGAAAGGATGTATTTTTCACAAACAAACAGACTAATGCTAAATGCCCCCTGACTACATCTTATAACCCCCTCCCTCTTATTCATACTTTAGCCATGTTGGCCATCTTTTACTTCCTCAGATATATCAATCTCACGTCCTTCCCCTAGGCTGATCTGTGCCCAGCAACTGCCCCCTTGCATTGTCCAGGACTCAGTTCAAATGTTCCCTTCACAGTGAAGGTTTTGTCTAGTACACATACACTAGAGCATAAGACCCATTAGAAGAGTGACTTTGGGGATTTTGCCTATCACGACAACACCAATGTCACCTGTGTGTAGAGCAGAGCCCTGTACCTAGTATCTGTTGAATAAATATCTGCTGAAGAAATATACTCTTCATGCTTTGCCAGATCCCATCTAACAGCAAACTTAAGCGATCTAGTTGGGCAGCTCAAGATTCATAGGGAAATAAGTAAATAAATACATACATAAATAATCGATAACGTTCTCCATCTTCTTTTTCCACTTTCGAGCAAATTTAGGAATAAAGCTATATAATGCCATAACGTAACTTTCTCCTTCATTTTTGTTCATTGAAAAAAAATAAGTAATGCACATCCATCATTACCTGATCATCCCATTTTACTTCTCAAAGCTTTAAAATGTTTGTATCTATGGGTAGCTTGAACACTAAATGCACATCACTCAAGGACTTTTTTTTTCCCCTAAAGAGCAACTTTTCCTCAGGCATAGCTTTTAAAGATTTAAGCATACCCCAAAGATATTGTAGGTTTGGTGTTAGACCACAACAATAAAACAATGCACTAAAGGAATCAAATGAGTTTTTTGGTTTCCCAGTACAAACAAAAGTTTATTGACACTGTACTGTAGTCTATTAAGTGTGCAATGACATTATATCAAAAAAACGCCACAATGTTCATATCTTAATTAAAAATATGTAGGGACACCAATGTAGCTCAGTCACTTAGGCATGTGACTTCAGCTCAGGTCATGATCTCACAGTTCATGGGTTCAAGCCCCGCATCAGGCTCTGTGCTGACAGCTCAGAGCCTGGATCCTGCTTTGGATTCTGTGTCTCCTTGTCTCTCTGCCCCTCCCCTGCTTGCCCTCTGTCTCTGTCCCTGTCTCTCAAAAATAAATAAACATGAAAACATTTAAAAAATATATTATTGCTAAAAAAATGCTAACCAGCATCTGAGCTTGCTGGTGGAGGGTCTTGCCTCCATGCCGATGGCTGCTGACTGATCAGGGTAGTGGTTGCAGAAGGTTGGGTGGCTGTGGCAATTTCTTAAAATACAACAATAACGTTTGGAACATTGATCGATTCTTCCTTTCACAAATGATTTCACTGTAGCACGTGACGCTGTCTGATAGCATTTTACCCAGAATGGAACTTCATTCAAAATGGAGTCAGTCCTTTAAAACCCTGCTTCTGCTGCTCAACCAACTAAGTTTATGTATTATTCTAAATCCTTTGTTGTCATTTTAACAACCTTAACAGCATCTTCAGTCGGCGTAGATTTCAGCTCAAGAAACCACTTTCTTTGCTCATCCAGAAGAAGCAACTCCTCGTCCATTACACTTTGATCAGGAGATGGCAGCCATTCAGTCCCATCTTCAGGCTCCGTTTCTAAGTCTAGTTCTTATGCTGTTCCCATCACACCTGCAGTTACGTTCCCTGCTGGGGTCTTGAACCCCTCAAAGGCATCCGTAAGGGTTGGAATCCACTTCTTCCAAAGTCCTGATCATGTTGATATTTCGACCTCTTCCAACAAATCATGAATGTTCTTCAAGGCCTCTAGAATAGTGAATCCTTTCTAGGTGATTTTCAATTTACTTTGCCCAGATCCAGCAGAGGACTCACTATCTATGGCAACCAGAGCACTGCGAAATGGGTTTCTTAAATAATAAGAACTTGAACACCAAAATGACTCCTTGATTCATGGACTGCAGAGTGGGTGTTATATCATCAGGCATGAAAACAACATTCATCTCATTGTCCATCTCTATCAGAGCTCCTGGGTGACGAGGTGCATTGTCAACGAGCAGTGATATTTTGAAATGATTTTTGTTCTAAGCAGTAGGTCTCAACGGTGGGCCTAAAATATTCAGGAAACCGCGTTGTAAACAGATGTGCTGTCATCCAGGCTTTGTTGTCCCTGACGTTCCAAACAGGCAGAGTAGATTTAGCGTCATTCTTAAGGGCTGTACGATTTTTGGAATGATAACTTAGCATTGGCTTCGGCTTAAAGTCACCAGCTTCATTAGATCCTAACAAGAGAGTCAGTCTGTCCTTTGACTCTTTGAAGCCAAGCATTGACTTCTCTCTACCTATGAAAGTCCTAGATGGCATCTTTTTCCAATATAAGACTGGTTTCCTCTACATTGAAACTCTGTTGTTGTGTAGACACCTGCATTCGCTATCCTAGCTGGATCTTCTTGAGGACTTGCTGCAGCTTCTACATCAGCCCTTGCTGCTTCCCCTCACACCTTTCTGATATGAACATGGCTTCTTTGCTTAAACCTCACAAACTAACCTTTGCTGGCTTCAGACATTCCTTCTGCAGCTTTCTCACCTCTCTTAGCCTTCACAGGACTGAGGAGAGTCAGGGCCTTGCTCTGGATGAGGCCTTGACCTCATTTGGGAATGTTGTGACTGGTCTGATCTTCTATCCAGACCACTCAAACTTTCTCCGTATCAGCAATGAGTCTGCTTCACTCTCTTATCATCCGTGTGTTCATGGGAGTAACACTTCTAATTTTCTTCAAAAAGCCTCTGCATTCACCACTTGGCCAACTGTTTGGCACAAGAGTCCTTGCTTTCAGCCTATCTTGGCTTTCAACATGCCTTCTTCACTGAGCTTAATCATTTCAAGCTTTATTTACAGTGAGAGATAATGCAACTTTTCCTTTCACTTGAACACCAAGAAGCCATTGTAAGGTTATTAATTGGCCTAATTTCAATATTGTTGTTTCTCAGGGAGTAGAGAGGCCTGAGGAGAGGGAGACAGATAGGAAAACAGACAGACAGGAAATGGAGCAGTCAAAACATACACATTTATTGATAAAGTTTGCTATCATATATGGGCACAGTTTATGCCCCCTTCAAATTATAACAGTAACATCAAAATCACTGATCACAGATCACCATAAAAATATAATGTTAGAAATATACAATAATAATTAAAAAGTTTGAAATATCGTGAAAATTACCACCATGTGACATAGAGACAAAGTGAGAAAATGCTGTTGGAAAAATGGCACTGACAGATGTGCTCAATGCAGAGTTGCCAGAAACCTTCAATTATATTAAAAAAAAAAAACCAATATATGTGAAGCACAATAAATCAAAATGCAATAAAAGGAGGTATACCTGTATCTAAAAAAAAATGTCTCCATTGATAGGAGACAACAGAAAATTATAACTATTAGATTTGTGTATATTATAGCCAGTTGTGGGGGGAAAGATTGTCTGTGGCCTGATCACCGAGAGCCATGCAGGACTGAAAGTGAATATTGCATGCCGACCACCTAATCTTCATAACCTGAAAATCAATAAGAAACATGCGGTAGAAGTGACATGCGGGAGAAGTGAAAAGTCAATGGGCATAGCCATTAAGCTTCAGTCACCTACTCTTGGATGCAGAAATAAATTTTTAAAAACATAATATGCAGACTTTTCAGTTTGCAACTGGTCAATTGCTGTAATTATCTTCCTCTGTTTTATTTTAAATAGCAGTCTCATAGCCTAATGCATCTGGCATCCAACTGCAAGTTGGCAAAAGATATATAATGACTCTTGAAATGGCTCTCAAGAAAAATTCTGTCATCCTATAATCATCTTATTCATGCTGAAGGCATACTACTGTCTTTTGGGAATATTCAAATTTGTGAAACATGTAAAAAAAGAATGAAATGACACTTTGGAGGAGCTGCTACTCAGAGAACAATTACTTATTACAGCATTTGCCCTGATGGCAAATGACAAAGGATTTTGCTTTTTTTTTTTTTTTTTTTTAATTAGCCAAGCAGGGTATTTTCCCAGAAATAATACTCCCAGTCTAGTTAATTTATTAAAGTGGAAATTTGACAAGGGCCGACTGTTTGGACAATTTTTATTTTTCCAAATTACAGTAAGAGTTTGTAAATTCTTGATTTTAATATCCAGAAATTCATTTATAACTTTCACTTTATATTTCTGTTAAATACCCTATAATATGCCCTAATATTATCAATATCTCAGTGATCATTAAAGTAGATGTGCAACTTAAAAAAATCTTCACTTTTCTAATTCATTTCATGTGATTTTTCATTAATTCTCTGTTAGATTTCTTTTATCAGCCTTTGGTTTTCTTTTTTTTTTTTTTTAGCAGTAGTGTTTTATTTATTTTTTTTAAATTTTTTTTAATGTTTTATTTATTTCTAGGAAAGAGAGAGAGAGACAGCGTGAACAGGGGAGGGCAGAGAGAGAGGGAGTCACAGACTGAAACAGGCTCCAGGCTCTGAGCTGGCAGTCAGCACAGAGCCCGACGCGGGGCTCGAACCCACGAACCGCGAGACCATGACCCAAGCGAAAGTCGGACGCCCAACCGACTAAGCCACCCAGGCGCCCCTATCAGCCTTTGGTTTTCATTCCTCACTTGTTTCACTTCCTGAAATCATAGGTCCTAAATCTTGAAACATGTTATGAAGTTGGCAAAAGATGACAACAAATTAAATATGTCACAACCAGCCAAACTGGACTCTTGTAGGGCTCTCCTTTGTTTGCCTAAATCACCAAGAGAGCTGGCAAAGTTAAAATGGTGTTCTGGGTTTTTTTTAATGTTTTATTTATTTCTGAGAGAGAGGGAGAGAGAGAGAGAGGGAGGGAGGGAGAGAGAGAGAGCAAGAGAGCAAGGGAGGGCCAGAGCGAGAGGGAGACACAGAATCCGAAGCAGCTCCAGGCTCTGAGCTGTCAGCACAGAGCCCGAGGCAGGGCTTGAACCCACGAACCATGAGATCATGACCTGAGCCGAAGTCAGATGCTTAACTGACTAAGCCACCTAGGCGCCTCTGTTTTTAATCTACCAGTTGTTCAAGAGTGGTTAGGGATCTATCACAACTGGAAGAGAAACCAACAACGATGCCTGCACGTACACAGCACATTACGATTTACAAAGCAGTGGGCAGCCATTTTCTTGTTTAAATATCACTACATTCCTCAGGATAAGCAGGACACATCCTTTTATCCCTATTTAAAAGATGGAGAGGGGCTCCCAGCGGTGGGGGTGGGGGGGGAGGTAGTGCTCAGTCAGTTAGGCATCTGACTCTTTCTTGGTTTCAGCTCAGGTCATGATCTCACCGTTGGTGAGATCGAGCCCCACATTGGGCTGTGTGCTGACAGTGCACAGCCTGCCTGGGGTTCTCTCTCCCCTCTCTCTCTGCCCCTCCTCCTCTCTCTCTCTTTCTTTCTCCCTCTCAAAATAAACAAACTTTAAAAAATGGATTAAAAGATGGAGAAATTGAAGTGTGGAATGTTTAAATACTCTGTGGAAGGCTAGGGACCTGGGAAAACTGCGAAGCCTGCCTAGAACCCAGCAGTTTTCTTTGTTATTCTCTTGTACTTTCCCCCCAATAACACTGGTCCCTGGTTACATAAGAAACACAATTTACTTATAATTTTAACAAGTTAAACTTTAATACTCAAATGATTTTCTATGTAACTTTAAGCAACTGGATGCAACCAAATAATACCAGTCCAGTGGTTATAGCAATAATTTCAGTTTCAATTTTTTAACAATTTGGTTGCTTGCAAATTTGATGGCATTTCATATTTTTCTTTTTCTTTTGAGAGAGAGCAAGAGTGCAAGTGTAGGATGGCAGAAGGAAAGAGAGAGAGAGTCTAAAGCAACCTCCACACCCAGTGTGGAGCCTGACATTTGGCTCGATCTCACAAACCGTGAGGTCGTGACCTGACCCGAAATCAAGAGTTGGATGCTTAACCCACTGAGCCACCCATGTGCTCCCTTGATGGTATTTCTAATGCAAAAGTTTGAAATGACCTCTTAAAATCTCTGACTTTTCAGAAGGTGTGTTCAACCGTATACGAATGTATTGATTTCAGGTAATAAGATTTTTCAACATTGCTTAACTTTTCTCTATTTATTGCCACATAAATAGCATACAAACTGAAAAACATAATGTACTAGATAAAATATCTGTTTAAAACCTTTTACTGAAATTCTATTGGGGCTGGGATATAATTGAAAACACTTAACAGAATCTTTCAGGGAATGCTGCCAAGGAGTGAATAGGAGAATCACATTTCATTTTTAAATGCCAGACAAAAGTCACCTAAAATGACGGTAGCGGTGGTTAGAAGAAGGAAGGAAATTGGGCTGGGGAAGGCGTAATTTACATAAGGTGCTTTTTATCTAAAATTTTCTTTCTTTTGTTGAATTTGACAATTTACCAGAGCCTTTTCAGAAGTGTCTGACATCCCTTTTAATTAAGCAGCAAGCAGTAAGTGACAGGCAATGTGTTTCTAGAGTATTAATGCATATCTTGAGTGAATTCACCCCTTAAGAACAGCTCTAATTCTGAATAAAGCATTTAGTTCTGTCCCATATAGAATCTTAACACCGAATAAAACTGCAAAGATACATTTATTCATTTAGGTTAAATCTATCTAATCTCCAGCTTAAAGAAGCCGTATCTTTTTATGCTGTAGAAGCTTATACTTCCATATAAGTTAAGGGAGGGGCATCATGTGTTGCCACTCCAATTACTTAGAAGTGACATCTGGAGATTTCTTAAAGGCTAGAGAATCCTTATGCCTAAATAGTAATGTCAACTCTAAAACGCGAGAATGCATTTCTCAGGTTAGATATGTCCCTTTCGGAACTTGCTCCTGGTTTGGGGAAACATAGCAGACTGTGTGGAAGAAGATTGTCCCGTAGGCTTTCCAAACTTGCAGCATTTGCTTCAGAACTGCCCCTGTTAGAGCTCATGCCACCTCCTCATCAGGTGATTAGCGGTTCTCGCTTCTCCTTGGGTTACTTCTCAGTGCCCACTGCCCCCAGGTTAAGACGTCATTTGGCTTTCCTTTGGTCTCTTGCCTTTTAGTTTTGTTTTCTGTACACACATCAGTGTCTCCTCCGATTGCATATTGAGAAAGGGAGAGGGACAGACAGACAGACAAAAGATACAGAGTGGAGGGAAAATATCAGACCTCTAACGAGCAGGGAGTCAGTAAAACATGCAGTCTGAAACATGGAAATGAAATTAGATGTTCTTGTGTCTTCCCATGTTAAGTTCCCATGAAGACTGGCCATATGTAATTCAGTACCAGTGTTCTGTTGTATTCTTATTATATTCTCTCATGGACTTATCAACAGGAAATGGAAAGATGGACTGAGAAAAAGTGCTGAGCTATTTCAAATTTGGCTCTAGTAAGTGAGGCATCTAGAGGCTGAGAAACATTCCCAGCATGGTCTAGCAAAAGCACTCACTGCCTCTGCAGTGATCCACTGACCTAAACCTATAGTGGTTCTCCTGGAAGCTACAAAGAGCTGGGGTTTACTGAGGAATTACCAACAGTAGATAACTTCACTGAGTAGTGGTTGAATAAGATATTTGAATTATGTATGCCCTAATTTAAGTGGACACCCCTAATTTAGCTTTTGGGGGGAAGGGGCTGCTGCGCAGAGAATGCCATCTGTAGGTAGAGCAGCATGTCAGGTCGTTGGTGCCTCTGACCAACACCACCCTTAGCCTAATATGGAACCCACGATGTGAGAGTGACCAGGATTTTTGAGTAGAAGGATTTACCCCGGCCAACTGCTGTGAACATTTGCTCTGGGAAACGTTGGCTTCTGTGCAGCTGCATTTCACTGAGGTCCATGAAATCTGAAGCTTTTCAGATGACACTGAAGACACTGAAGGAGCAGGGGTTTAAGACGTTGCTCTGCTTTCTGTCCTTCAGTGATCCATTCTTCTCCTAACGAGGGGCCCCGACAAATGCCTGCCTACAGTCATAGAGCCAGGCGTTCTGCACATACATTGAGAAGCATCCCAGGGCTCGTCTGAACACCAGGCTCTGTTGCACGGCTCCTTCTTAATATCTGTAAAGAAAGGCAAACATAGAAGGTGGCCTCCATATAGTCATTTTCAGTTGTTCATGTCACGTGTTGCTTTGGTGGAAAACCACCAGCCACTACTTGGAGCCTTTTTCTGCCCTCATCTGCTGCAGAATTCACTCATGAGCCCACTGGGAGCAATGGCAATCTGGGATGCACATGGCAGAGCAAAGGATAATTATTTATGCATTTTTCCTTTCAAGGAGGCAAGGATTATAACGAGATATGACTTTACAACCACTAGACAATCCATAACAAGTGCTGGGTGGAATGTGAAGAAAATGGAACCCTCTTAACATTGCAAGGGGAAATGCAAAATGGTGCAGTCACTTTGGGAAGAAATTGGCAGCTACCTAAAACATAAACGTAAAGTTAGCATGTGGCCCACCAATTCTACTTCTAGATATCCATCTAAGAGAACTAAAGACATTTGTCCACACAAAATTTTGTATGCAAATGTTCATAGTAGCATCCTTATAATAGCTAAAAAGTGGAAACAATCCAGGTGTCCATCAACTGCAGAATGGACAAATAAAATGAGGTATAGCTATGTGATGGAATATTATTTAGCAATAAAAAGGAATGAAATACTGACACATACCATGACATGGATGAATCTTGAAAAGTACAGTAAAGGAAAGAAGCCCATCACCACAGACCCTGTATTATATGACTCGATTTATATGAAGTGTCCAAAATAGAAGACAGAACCTATACAGAGAAAAGTAAAAAGTAGATTAGGTGTTGCATAAGGCTAAGGGGTCAGGGGGAAAATGGAGAGTGACAGCTAGTGGTTGTGATGATAATTTTGAGGGATTAAAATGTCTCTGGACTGTAATTGTCAATGTCGCAGCTGGCATGCTGAGCCAGCCTGGAATGGTGAGGAATGGCTGGAATCTGCCCCACCTCTGCTTTGGGCACACCAGCTATTGAGGTGTTGGAGGATCTATGTTTATGGTTAAGGATGGAGAATTCTCCTACCTGGGTCAGATAACCTGTGCCTTGCTTATGTTGAACTGGTTTACGTTTGGAAAAGCTTTTTTTTACAATGGAAGCGTAGATTGAAGAGAATCAGGAATGAAACCAAGACATCTGGCTGGAATTCCACTGCAATATGCTAGGTGAGATAATAGTATTATCTACTTGATTATGGACTGAAAGAAAAAAGGTTGAGAAAGAGAAAAATCAAATCTTACTTGTGTTCTGAAATAGGGAAGCATTGCATAGGCAGATATTGTACTGGCAAACCAGAGTATTACATGAGATCCTCTTAATATCATCATTCAGTTTTTCAGGATATACATTACTCAAAAAAATTTATGTGGGTATATCTGTAAACCTAAAGACAGCCATAAATATACGTACTTTAAAAAAAAAGTTCATTTATTTATTTATTTCTTAGAGAGAGAGAGACAGAGCGTGAGCAGGGGAGGGGCAGAGAGAGAGAGGGAGACACAGAATCTAAAGCAGGCTCCAAGCTCTGAGATGTCAGCACAGAGCCCAAAAAAGGACTTGAACCCACAAACCGTGAGATCATGACCTGAGCTGAAGTTGGACAGTTAACTGACTGAATCACCCAGGTGCCCGTACGTGATTTTTGATATATGTTGCTATATAATATTATATATATTATGTCCTATTTATTATATATCATGATATATAATATATAATAATGACATACTAGCAAATATATAAAACAGCTATTTGCAACAGTTTACTGAGCTGTAGTCAGATCATTCATTGTCATTAATTCTTTCATCAGCCTATAAGAAGTTTGGACTCAACCAAAAGTCTTTCAGACATCACAAAAATGGCCACACCCTAAAAGTCAGCCCTATTGAGGGACTTGCAGCTGAGAGGTGGTTCAGTATTTGATCTTCCTGAAGGTGTGTCAAGCTACAAAGAAATGATATTCTGACTCAGTTGGCTTTGCACTCAATGGAGAGGATGTATTTAGTGTGTTCTTGTTTATTTAAGCAACGCTGGGTAATTCAATAACGATAGGGTACAAAGTACAACAGATATACCAGCTTCCTGCCTTTCGAGACAAGTGTCACGGTCTCTCAATCATCAAAGATAAGAAAATACAAGCAAAAGAGAAGAGCCAACAGTGGGCTTGCTCTGGTCGTTGGGTCTTTTGAATTTGTTTTTCTTTAGGACAGGTTTTCCAGAGTGGGTTTCCAGGTTGTTTAAATCAGGCCTTCAGGGTTTTAAAGAGTAGAACTTCCACTTGCCATTTACAACTGAAAAGAGAAAGGAAACTGGTAGTCATTGCATTTCTATGTGTTAAGTAATACAGAGGAATTATCAGACATAACATTTATTGCTCGTTGTAATATCCGTGCTATGAAATCATTTTTATACCAAATTTACAGATCTAAGAGCCAAGCCTCTGATCAAGCAGCTTAGTAAGTTCAGACAGCTAGTAAGTGGGGGAATTGGAATGGAAATTCAGGTCTGTTAGCCCTAAAGATAACTTTTTCTCCACTACACCATGCAACTTGGAGATTATTAGGCTCTCTGAAAGGGGGGAGAGGGGGAGGAAAGAAAGAGAGAGGGGGAGAGAGACTGGAGAATATTAGAAATTTCTAGTGTCTTTTAACATTATACCTTTAATGATCTATAGAAATTTCTACTGTCTTTTAATGTCTTAACTTTAATGATCTAAAGGGTTTATATTTAGATACCTTTGGTTTAATTCTTCAGAGCTATAAAAGAGCTGTAATATAGAGTAACTAACTCTCCTGGAACATCTTTATTTTTAAAGATGTGATTTTCTCTGAATCAAAAGTAAGAGACTGCCTTTATACCTTTATACTCTCTAAATAACTTCTTTTAAAATGAGGGAAGCAGGAAGACAGACCATTGGTCTGACCCAAAGAAACAGCCTCAATATTATCACTCAGTGTGTTAATACACTTTGGGGCCAAAAACCATATCTGGAAGCACGACACGACACGCTTTGTAGATGAATCAAGCATTTGATGAATGTGTATTTAGGTCTTAAATGTAATAAGTGTTGGACTTAATAGATAAGTCACATACAATATTTTACTTGTCCCCAGAGGGGAATTATCACACATACACACACACACACTCACACACCCTGACATGCCACATGACTTAGTATGAAGTCACTGCTCCCTTACAGCCCGTGGCTTACCTCCCCCACAGCAGAGTTCGGCTCAACCCAAGCTGGACTGATGGTAGAGACTGTCCTGGTAACTGGGCCTCCAGGAAGTCCACCTTCATAGAGAGTCGAAGACACAGACTTTCGCTTGTACTCTCTACCTAACCAGAAGGACAGCGGGCATCTGCCTTTTCAAGGCCTTGACCTTCGCCTTGCTTGAGAAATCACGCTGACTTTGCGGTGGGAGCAGAGACGTCCAGGGTTAAGCGGCTGCGCTAAATGCTGCAGCCAGTAAGTTGCTGCTCTCAAAGCAGAAGTATCTGCAAGGACAAGGAACAAGAAAGACCGACACGGTGTCGCCGAGAACAAGGCCAGCGGACTCTCCAAACTCAAGAATATGACACCCCGGGACCCCGCCTGAGACAGTAGTAGCCAGAGAGCCAACCGGCCTTTGGGATCAAGAGAGGCCCTGGAGAGCGATCAACCATGTGTCAAGTTCGTCAGTTCAGTTTCCCGAAACTCACGTACAAAACCCACATACAACACGTCGGATACACTGCCGCAGGACAAGGAAGAAGGGTGTCTGGGTTGCCAACCAAGCAATGCCTTAGGCGGTGCCTTGGATAATGTTGGTGGAATCCTGTGGATTTCCCCCTCACACACACGCAGAAACTTCCAGCTGACTTTGAAGGAAGTTACACTTGTTCTATATGACAGAGAATTTTACAGTCCTGTGAATCGATTGTTAAAAGAGTCATGCAGGATGTTAATCATATACCAATGCTGCTAATGGGTGAAACATCGTCTCTCACTTCCCTGGCTGCGTGGTGAGATAAAGGTTGAAGGGCAGTCACAGATTCTCAGACAACAACAGCAAAAAGTCAGAGAAACGTTCCTCTGTGAACCATGAAAATGGCTTAAAGCAACTCTCATTTCAACACTATTGGAAGAGCCACCCCACTAATCGGTAATCTCTCAATCAAGAACAATCTCGCCGGATTATCTAAATCACTCTGCGGCTGCTTCCTTCTGCCTCCTTCCTTCTGCATCCTTCACCCTGGAGGAGAAGCAGGGGCGAGTGGAAAAGAGGGGAGGAAGTGAGGAGGGCCTCCACCGAAAAGGCTGTAGCTCTGGAAATAATTAATCTGGTGCTGCTTTAATTCATGTCAACGCTGTGCACAATTTATGTCGTGCCTTCCCAAGATTTTCTACTCCTTTTCTCTCTTGAGAATTCCATTATCCAGGAGGTAAAGAGCAGAAGTCAGACTGCCTTGGTTTGAACCCTGGCCTCCCTGTTTGTTAGCTGTGTGCCCCTATACCACTTACTCAACATCTCTACGCCCCAATAAGATGAAGCTAACAATAGTACCTTTCACGTAGGATTCTTATGAATATTAAATGAGTTGGGAGTCATCAAACACTTACAAGGGTGTCAGATGTACAGTGAGTGCTAAGTAAACATTTGTTTGACAAAATGAATTAGTTTTACTTATTTGGTTGTTCTCCACCTGTTAGGTTTTGCAGATACTTCTAGAAGTTGGCTCTCTTTTCCCTGTTGTCCCACCCGGCTGTCAATACACTTGATATACATCTTTCCAGTGGAAAGCTTGCCACTGAGTCTCACCTTCTTTGTCCACATCTAGGAGAACATTTTAATAATAATCCGTGTTATGCTTTTTTTTGAACCCTCATTTTATCACTCCATTTCCACAGAACACAGCTCTTTCTATAGAACTAGAGGAATAAAAGGGCCCTGGAAAGGTCATTAATTTTTTTCCCTTCCCTCTGCCACCCACTCTCAAGCCAGACCACACACATAAATCATCCCAGACTTTTTCTTCATCACACTGTGGTTTCTATTCACGTCGACTCTGCCCTAAGGAAACGATTTTGCTACAGGTGGGGAAATTCAGCACTAATAGCATTACCCTATGTTTTCAGAAAAACTTTTGAGGGCAAAATAGCCCCATTATCCGTGCCAATTTCATAGGTTTCTTGTCACTGATCAAGTTTGATTATTTCCTGTGCCATTATTGAAAACCCAGAAATCAACTTCTCACTCACAATTCATGTTCAGATTGAATTATCTCATGGTAAATTTCTGAGACTGCTACTATAATGGATTTCTCCCCATTTTTTAGACAATGGCTCGAAGGTGAAAACCTGCTGTTTCACTGTTGCTGGTCACAAGCTCTAACTAAACCCCGTGACTTGATGAGAAAAATATAGCTAGTCAATTCAGTTTAAAAATAAAAAAAGATCGTTATGTAATATTGTAGTATGTAAACTGGTTGTTTGGGCTTTTCACCATCAAGTGGATGACCAAACAACCACATAGAAAAAAACAGAAACAGAAATAAAAACAAAAACTAAAAAACAAAAAACACCTCTGGCTAAAAAAAAAAAAACAAAAAAACCAACAATCCTGAAAGTTAAAAGTTCTAATTGCATGCTTTTCAAACTTTATATTTTCAGCAGCTGGTACATGCAGGATTAAGATGAAGATGGTGTGTTTTATTTTAGACAAACTCCCAAACTCTTCTTGAAAAACTCTTCTGCTTCTCTCTGATATCTGTTGTGCCTCAGAGCTCATATCAATACACCCAGATAACCTTATAGGATTCTCCAGGAATCTTCCTCAAATTGACACTGTCCAGGCAGAACAGGGGACAGATACTTCCAGGCAGTGAAAGATACCACTCAATGCAAATTAAGTAAGAAATGTCGTTACCCCCCCCCCCCCCCACAAACCTTCTCCTACCAAAGTCTGAAATCACATAGTTTACAAATTTGGTTGTTTCAGTTAGGGCTCTTTGTCTATTAATGCTTTGAATGATATAGAGAGCCTTCAACTCAGAACTCTGGGGTGTGAGTGAAATTTCTTCCCTGGTTTACTCTTTGCGAGGAGAGGTTAGGGTAGAGTCCCAGCAGTAAACATCAGTGTTTTCTCTGATTTTTATTTTTATTATTTTAAGTTTATTTATTTACTGTATGAGAGAGAGAGAAATGTAGAGAGAGAGAATGCAGGGAAAGCCAGAGAAAGAGAAAGAGAGAGAGAAAGAGAAAGAGAGAGAGACTTGCAAACAGGCTCCACACTGTCAGCACAGGGCTTGATGCAGGGTTCGAACACATGAACCAGGAAATCCACTAGAACTGAGCCGAAATCAGGAGTCGGATGTCCAGCTGACTGAGCCACGTAGCCGCAACTTTTCTCTGATTTTCAAAAATAATGTGAATAGATCCAATCACGTAACAAACAATTCTTTGGCATCCACTATATGACAGGCATGGTCCTGGACACTGTAGCTGTAAAGAAGAAAGAAAGCAAAATCCAGTTGAGGTCCTCTGGAGGGAAGACAATATAGTCATTGAAGATTGTGCACACAGGCTGGAAGGGGGACATCTGGCACAGAGTAGGAACATGGTATCTGGGGAGAACAGGGAAGGATATGTATCAGTCTGCCTGGATAGGTCGGAAAGGGCTGCCCTTGAATAGAAATTACTCAAGCCAAGTCTTGAAGAATAAGTAGGAGTACATCAAGCACTGAGATGTGGAAGAGCACTGAAAGCTGAGAAAATAGTATGGTGAGTGTACAGAGGTGATCAAGACTAAAAGGACAGCCAAGAAACCATGGACAGATCATCAGCACCGGCATGAGGACCACATGACAAGTGATAAGAGGTCCCATGGAGAAGGTTGCCTGGCCCAATCAGTACATCCTAAGAGTCTGAGGCTTATCCTTTAGGCCATGGGTCCTCATTGGAAAAATCCCCATGTGCCCCAGCCTTCCAGGGGACATCCATATTAAAGCATAACTCCAGGGACACCTGGGTGGCTCATTCGTTTAAGTGCCTGACTTCAGCTCAGGTCATAATCTCATGGTTCATGGGTTCAAGCCCTGCGTCAGGCTCTGCACTGACATTGTGGAGCCTGCTTGGGATTCTCTCTCTCTCTTCCTCTCTCTCTGCCCCTCCCCCGAGTGTGCACACACCCTCTCTCTCAAAATGAATAAAATTTTCTTAAAAGGTATAATTGCAGATGAACTAACTGCAGCTTCATCCCTTCTTAGGAAACATGTATCTGAATCCCAGGGAGTCAAGGTAAACAGAGGAATAACAATCCTTTTTGCTTCATCAGAAAAGCACCTCAAAATTCACCAGTGAGATCTAGCTACCTGCCTAGATCAAACCAACATAGAACAGCTTTCCCCATACCACTATGCCGTGATAGCAATGTTGAGAACTACTCCGAGAGATGATAAAAGCAATAAGCAGATAGCATGAAGAGAGGAATGTGCTCAGCTCACATTCTGGCAAGACATATTGATCATGAGGAGATGGACTAAGAAGGGGTAGCGTGGAAGAAGAGTGTATCAGAGGTAATTTCAATAGTCTAGAAAAGGACCTGAAATTGTGCCAGTCTGAACGGAGAGGAGAGGAAGACGCCTGTGGAGTGGAAGGGGAAAGATTCGCTCACCAAAGAGTACAGGTGGCGAGGGAGAAAGGGGGTTAGGAGTCTGCTTAACTGTCAAACCAGATGGCAGAGAACCATCAGACATGGGATGAAGGGAAGTACACTCATTTTACAAATGTTGAGACTTGGAAAGCCATGCATTCATCTTTTCCACTTTACGTTCTCCAAAGACTAATGAAAGAAGGCAGGCGAAGTCTGAGATCAAATAATATAATCATAAACACCAGGTTTCTACAGTGTAGGGTTTGTAAACTTTTTCTGCAAAAGGCAAGTTAGCAAATAGTTTAGCCTTTGAAAGCCTTATAATCTCCGATACAGCTGCTTAAATCTGCTCTTGTAGTGTGAAAGCAGCCATGGTCAGTATGTAAATAAATGGCCCCGGCTGTGTCCCAGTAAAACTTTATTTACACAAGCAGGTAGTGGTCTGATTTGGCTTACCATCCACAGTTGGCCAAGCCTTATATAGAGACAGCCTTGATATAAAAAAAAAAAAAAAAAAAAGATACTGTATGAAATGCTTTCTCTTGGATTTTACTGTCATTAAATCAGATAATTTTTAAACTGTCTAAATAGCAAGGGCATGTTCAAAGTCACTCCCCTACTATGTTTTTCTTCACTGCAGACTTCTATAATACACATATATATTTTTTCATAATTAAAGGCTATAGCAGGCTTCAGAAACAAACCAGTTACCAGTTTACATTAGGCACGTATTAAGAAACATCAGAGTAAAGAGGAATCATCATTTTCCATTGAGAATTGCATGTGCATACACATACATGTTTGTGTGCGTGCGTGCGTGCATGTTTGTGTGTGTGTAAAATATCATCCTTTTAGAAAATATGAAAGACTCTACTACAAATTCTGGTGGAGAATTTAGGTAGGCTAGCTGGCTTCTAACATTCAGAGGCCAAGAATATTAATAAGGTCTTAACGTCTTACAAAAATGATTTTCAGTGAAAGGTCCGCCAATGAAATCTCCAGAGACGGCAGACAAAACTGTAATCACTCTGTAGTGACTGACATTTGCCTTTGAAAGCCCAGAAGTCTTTCCTTGTGTACCAGGTAGGAAAAACCTGATTTAGTCATTAAAACAGTACATTAGGCAACCTTTCTTAATAAGTAGCCAAAAATAAGTTGCCTAATGGAATATCATGTTGAACTATATTCCCAATAGTTATATCCTTAATGGGCTCCTGTCAAAAGATGGAACAAAAATAATGAGTCCATACCTATATTTCTCTTCTCATCCTTACATAGCTTTTTATTTTTATTTTTTTTGTAATGGAAAAAAAAAAGGTGCCATATAAAGTGAAGGAATGCAGAATTGTAAGGCAATGTAATCTGAGCCCATAATTCCAACTTCCATAAGATCCACTTAAAATTATTAAAGCAGAGTGAAGGAAAATGCTAAATAGACCTACAGATCACTTTCATTGAAATATAGTTTGGTTTTAAAGTTGTTCTTTTGATCTGTTGTTGTATCTGTTTTCATGGCAATGGGACGTATTCATAAGTATCCTTGCTGCAGGTTTATCTGATTTTAGTATGTGCAATTAAAAAGTTTCACTTGACCATTTATCATTTCTCCCTGGTACAAAACTTTTCCATTTTGTTTTCCTTTAGCATTAGGAATGTGGTAATTCCAGAGTCTGGTGATTTGCTGGCTTCTTGAGGGAGGTCCTGTTAACCTATGATTGTTTTCTTTCTTTCTCCCTTCCAGTGTATGTTTTCCAGTTCTCTTACTCACCAGTTTCTTGCTAATTTGGAAATGTCTCACTCAGTTATCTGAACAAAGAGAATTTAACATTAAAACACACACACACACACACACAGCTAATAAGATATAAGATTATTCATTTAGTAACTCAAAGGATAAAAAGGGAACTCTAAGTCTGAAATCAGCAAATGTTTTCTATAAAGAGCCAGCTTAAATCATTTGGGTTTTCCAGGTCATCACAATTACTGCAGAAACAAGAAAGCAGCAACCTCAGACATAATGGGTGAGCCTGGGTGTGTCCCAATAAAACTTTATTCACACAACAATTAGCAAAGGATTCAGGATTCAGCCTACAAGCCTCAATTTGCCAACTGCTCTAAAGTATCATAGAGGTAGTAGCCGCAGGAAGTGGATTCCAAGATCTCATGGGCCTGGGACCCAGAGCCCGAAGGATGGGGTACCAGCCAGCTAATGGAGGCGTGATGATGTTGGTTCTGCAAATATTGGAAAAATTGCACACCCGATCCAACTACACCGAATGGCTGCTCCCTAGTGGGGACATATTCCTGGAGTGATGTTCAGGACAGCGGTCAGAAAGCCCACAGGATGCTCAGGGGACACAGAGAGGAAGACAAACTGTTTTTTTCCTCTGTAGCCTGTGTCTCCCCCTAACGCCCCCTATTGACTGCTCTAGCTAGCAAAGCAGGAACAGTTTGCAGAGCCTCAGCTGATGTTCACCATGCATGGACCGGAACGTTTGGAGCTGAGAGGCAGTAACTTAACTGACACATCACATCAAAATCCAATATTCTCTTTTAGCTGATGTTTTAGGGTTGAATTATGATTGGAAAATATCTCACATTATCACCCTATGGGCATACAGGGAACTATTTCAGGTTGGAGTTATGTCAGACCCCCTCTCTAGTCTACCAAATTCTGACAATATACACAGTGACTGTTGGCTTAGAATCCATAAAGGAAGAGAAGAGTTATAAGTATGTACGTGGGTATGTTTGTATGTGTTTTTGTATGTAAGTCTGCATGTGTCCATGGATAAACACATAAGTGTAAGGTCCCAAATCTTCATTCTTAGAAAGGACTATGCTATAATCTGAAATATATTCCATATTTCTTTTTCGGTGTTAAAATACAATTTCTCTTATTTGAGTACTAGTAATTGCAAACGGTTCCTATTTAAATTCCTGCTTGGGGAAAAAGGTGAGCAATTCTATGTCAATTCTCAATTTGTAACTTTTTTAAATTTCCACTGGTTGATGAAATGCAAAGCCCTGGAGTGATTGTTTATGAGAATCGCTAGTTCTGATTGATTGATTGATTGCATGATTAACTGATTGACAAGTGGTGAGGGATTCATCAGGCAGGCTATTCTCAGTAACATCCTTTGAAGATGTTTTAAAAGTTCGACAGTTACTCAGGAGAAAAATCTCCAGAATGATGCACTGTAGTTTAGTGCTCTGCACTGTCAAAATGCCTTTCTGTGGCGATGACCCCATGTGTTTGTGTATACTTAGACAATAAATAATATATGACATATGAGTGACATCGATTTCAGTATGTAAATATCTACTAGTTTTGCATAAGAAGAGAGATTCTTCTCAGCTCTACCATCTGTGCTATATTTTATAGTTGTGACATTTTCTCCCCCAATAGTTTGTTATTTTAACATCTCCCACACTAGTTGGGTCTTAGCTCTCTCTTGAATAATGTTTTCTTGATGCAGCATACCTGTACAACATAACTGACACTAACTGTCACTATGGCAGGGAAAATGCCAGAGTCGGACTCAAAAAACTCTTCAAGCCATCTATTATATGATGCTCCGAGTGATGGCTCACTGCTACCTATTTATATCTCCCTCTAAATATTTCATATCTCCTCTATTACTGATAAGAGTTAATCCATAAGTTTCCTGAGGGCTTTTCATAAGTGTACATAGGATCTCATTTCTGGTATTTGGAACTACCATGCATTAATTTTATTAAAGAAGTTTGGTGGATTCTCAAGAAGTTACCTGGTGAAGAAATCATCAAGAAGTTTCATAATGAGTCAGTGTAATTCTGCACAGGACACATTATCACTGTAGCCATTGTAGGAGTGGTGGACACCATCTAAGTGCACCGGCTCTGACTTTTTGATATAGAAGGCTCTTAGCTTGTCTGCCCTAAGGACACTGAGGATATTAATGGCTTAATATTTGCAAGCCACTATATATATTTTCACAGCAAAGGACAGCCTCACTCATTTGTAAAACATAAGCTTAAGAAATAGAACTATGTACAAAATAAGCCAGGCCAAACATACTTTTATTATTTTCTACCATAAGAAACCATTTTGCATTATTAACTAGTTTTCAGATTGCTGATTTGTATCAACTCTCTGATGGCTTGGCCATGGGAAGACTTTAAGAGACATTTTGATGCCAAAGTCTTCTTTCAAGAGAAGCTGAGGGCTTCTTCCATGGGTGAGTGGTTTTAAAATCCTACAAAATTGACACATTTTTAGAAGTCTGTGCAGCAAACGTAAGTGCTCGAAATTGTGAAGATTTGGGAGATCATAATTTTCCCAGCTGGGAGAAGTGGATAGTGCTAAGAGGCCTCATAGATCATACCATGTTGTCATTTATTATAATGTTTTAAGACTCTATGGAATCCGTGTTGTCAAGAACATTGGGTGGGGTGATTTATTGGCTAGGATTGATTATGCTGCTAATAGCGCAGATGGCTTGAATTTTGGAAGGGGGAAATCTCCTGTCACTGAACACGAAGGAATAACTGCTGAGTTGCCAAGAAACAAAGGGGCCTTCACTTAGAAAAGACTTATTTACCTGCCATGCGTGGACAACATTCAAGAGGTAGTTTTTGTTTTCTTCAAACACACGTTTTAAATTTTCTCTCTCTCTCTCTCTCTCTCTCTTTATTTATTTATTTATTGCCTTGGGAGCAGCAGGCATTTTATGTGTGTGAAATGTTTTCCACGGCAGAGCCAACTTTTGTCAGCTCTCCCTCTGGGACAGTGTGGACGGTGATTCTTTTTAGTTTGTTGCTACAAGTACCCAAATCGTGACCTTGTCTGCAAGGCTTTTTGCAGTTGAACGTCTAGAGCTCGGACGTTGGCATTGACTTGCAGTGATTTCATGTAGGCTAACACCTGGAAGCCATCACCTACAGATGCCCAGCAGCCCCACGCTACCCCACACAGCCGTGTGAGCGCCCGTGGAGAGGCGCTGACCCACAAGGTGAAACAAAGGACAGACACCAGATTCTCATGCACAAATTGACACTGTCTCTCCAGATCTGATCATGATTATTCAACAATTCAGATGAGGAGGGAAAAAAAAATCCCTGAATAATAAATAACTCAACGTTGCCTTTTCTTCCTGAGTGACATATATATACGCAGAGGCTTCTCCTCAGATCCCTCAACGACAAGTCACCCTGTCTCTCTTGATGCTCATTCTGTTCACTTTTAAAGGTGGGATTTTGGAGACCAGGACCTTGGACTTTACCATCTTCCATCAACAGCCAGTAATCTTGTGCTGGATCCTTTATTCCTAGATGCTCACAAGTTACAATTAAAGCCTCTAAATATTAATAAAGTGACAGTGACATCCTGGGAAGAGTGAGATAAGACTTCAATTTGAAGAAGACTTGACATATTATGACGTTTGAGGCTGGCTTCATGCGGTTTGCCCCGAAATATTTTGCTTACAGCAGTGAGTCACCTATAAACTAAGGATTTATTATTCAAGTTCATTTATAGAAATAAATGAAGACATCAGTGGTGTGCTGATTAATTGAAAATTGATGTATCACCTGATAAATGTCTCCTGATCAGAGGAAGAACAACTGCTCATCTCTCTGGATGGACAGAGGACTTGAGAGGTTTCTCCGATGGAGAACATCTCCCTTTAATGAATGAGCTCCTACAAGTCTGTTCTTGCACATAATCATTTTGCTGCACGGGTATCTATTCTGGCCACATTTGCAAGGCTCCACTTAAAAGCTTTTTATTCTTCTTCTGTGCACAACAGGGATGATAAACACACACCTCACTTTGAAGTGGCGTGAAGGGCGACTCTATGAAGTCAAGGGGCCCTGCAAAAGAATGCAAAGCAAAAGTTGAAAAACTTGACTCACAACCACTTGGGGATGAAAATGTGTTTCAGTGGGGATTCCATTAACTGATCAAAGAGTCATGTGTGCACACATACATTTATACAGGCTGTTACACTAGAAGTTTAAATTTGTTTTCTCATGTGCTTTACCAAATGGGCTTGGCCACCATCTCATTGCCACCAGTGCTCCAATGTCACATCAAAGCAGATTTGTGCGATGCATCGCTGTAACTCATTACCTGAATTTCCTATCTCGCATGTAGTTCCATTTGCTCCCTGGCTGATGTTTATTTCTTCCTAAGAGAAGCATTCTATTCAAAGAAGGAGCTGACTGGCTCATTCAGGGTCAGATGTGGACAATCACTTCCATTTCTGAAACCAGACAAAAATGTGTTTCTTCCTCAAGGCAAGAGAAGCTGGTCTGCAGACTAGTATCTGAGATCTGGTTCTCGATATTTTTAGTGCTTTACTGAGCTTCAAATCTGGGTCTACTTGACTCAATGTTCACAACTAGTGAAGGACTAGTTATTGTTGAGTAACGTTGTAGCATGCTGGCTGGCTTAATAATAATTAGTTATTTAACCCCTACCCTCGACCTTTTACTGAGTTAGACACTGCAAATGTAGTGACAGACGTGGTAGACATAGTGCCTGCCCTTGTGATATTTGGGGTGGTAAATAGGCATCCATTTGTTCTCAGGTCTCTGCAGTTAGATATATTTGTAATCACTCAAGTTGTTTTCCACCTTCAGCTAGATATATCTACATGGCCCCATATTGAAGGTGGGGCTGGGAGAAGAATGAAGGTAGAAGAAGGAGAGATAAATTAGCCTGAAACTATTTCTGATACCCAGCCCCCATTTTCATATCCAATCCTACCCAATGACACCATTCTCTTCTAAATACTAACTGAACTAAAATCAACAGCACCACATCTTTTCCACAGCCCAGGTATCAGTGCTGGAAAAACAGAGGTACATCGATGCCACCCTGCCCCTCTCAAAGCAGGTGTGTGGCCGTGCTCTGACTGGGCGACACGATAGAGACAGCACAGATGGTGTTTGTCATCACATGACTTGGTGTGCTAAGATGTATGTCATTACCCTAGCATTGTTCATCTTTGATTTAAGATGCAAGTTCCTTTCTTCTACCCTTTGATCAGCTGGAGAAGTGGTTGTTGGTCAAGACACACTAGGTAAATTCTGTAATCATCACGAGTCTAAAAGTCAGTGTGTAAACATGATTATAAATCCAATACTTTGCTTCCTAAAAAAGAAAATTTTTTAAAATTTGTTTCTGTTTTATGTGCCTTCACACATGAGAGCTTTGGGAGTTTTGTTTTATAAGCACAATGAATCAAAAATTGTCAGGGCTCTACTGCACTGAGGCCCTCATATGGTGAGCATTATCTAGAGACCTAGATCTTTACACTGCGAATTTCAATAGGTGAAATAGAAAATGATCAGCAAGCAATGAGGGCTATTATAAGGGAAACATCATTTAAAATGAAGGCTTCAACATCTGTTTCGCTTTCTAATTACAAATGCAACACTCCCTCCTGACACTCAGTCTCACCAACACTGCCATGAATCACAACCATAAAAAAGCTAAGAAATGAAGTGATTTATGTGGTTTTAGGTGCTTTGCATTCAGAACTGCACCCATGCTTCAATTATGTTGCTATCATGTACCAGATGAAATCAGGTGGGATGGAGAGGGGGAAACAGAGGTCTTACACTAGCTGTGCAATTCTTTCTTCGATGGATTTTCACTGAAGTCTCATGTACGCAAGAGAGGTCCTGGGAAGGAAACACATGCACGCACACACACACACACACACACACACACACACACAAACATGCACGCACACAAGCACGCACACAGAGATGAGAAGAAATTAACTAACTTTGGAAAGTTCCTTCAGCCATTTATCAATAAATATTTATTGGGGCACCTGGATGGCTGAGTCAATTAAGCATCCAACTCTTGGTTTTGGCTCAGGTTCATGAGCTGGAGCCCACATGGGGCTCTGTGCTGACAGTGCAGAGCCTGCTTGGGATTCTCAATATCTCGCTCTCTCTCTGCTCCTTCCCCACTTGCACTGTCTCTGTCTCTCTCAAAATAAATAAATAAAAATAAAATTTATTTATTTATTTTTAAAAACCCTACTATGTGATAGAGATGACTCTGACCTCTGGGGACAAAGGAGTAAACAAAACAGATAGTCCTCGGGATGCCTGTGTGGCTCAGTTGGTTAAGTGTCTGACTTTCTCTCAGGTCATGGTCTCACAGTTCATTGGTTCAAGCCCCACGTCTGACTCTGTGCTGACAGCTCAGAGCCTGGAGCCTGCTTTGGCTTCTGTGACTCTCTCTCTCTCTCTCCCTTTCTTTCTGCTCCTAAACCACTCACACTCTGTCTCTGTCTCTCTCAAAAATAAATAAACATTAAAAAAAAAAAATAGTCCTTGAAGTGACAACCTAATTGTTAAAGGAGACATTTAAAAATACAATTACACTCTTAAATATATAATTACTACCATGATGTTTCAGTGAAGGCAAATTTTATGGTTCTGTGACAATGAAATTTTCTGCAAAAATCCCAAGAAGATAGCAAAACCCTAAGGAGACAGCAAAAAGACCACAGGAAGCATTCAGCTGACTCTTAGGAAACACAACTCTTCCAGGATTTTTCAATTTCTGGTTAATCAGCAATTAGAAGACAGGTATGGGTAATTTAAATAGAATATTAAAGATGCAATTTAGAGATTTAAGTTTCTAAAAATACAGGCTTAAGGAATGAGAATCCTACATAATCTCTGTGTCAGCTATTCTACCAAGAAGAAATAAGTCTAGTGTTGATTAGTATGAAAGAAATAGAGCTGTGAAGTGTCCTGAACTTGCTGGCTACAGAAGTGGGTATAGACAGGAGTCAGAGCAAATACATCCCTATGCTGATACAGACACGTGCCCAACTTGTGATGGATCCATTTACAGTTTTTTGACTTCATGATGGGTCGAAAGCCATACACATTCTGTAGAACGTGAACACTGAATTTTGAACTTGGTTCTTTCCCAGGGCCAGCGATGTGCTGGCGGTTAAGCGTCTGACTTGTGCTCAGGTCATGATCTAGTGGTTTGTGAGGTCAAGTCCCACATTGGGCTCTGCTGACAGCACAGAGCCTGCTTGGGATTGTTTCTTTGACTCTCTGCCCCATTCTCTCTCCCTCTGTCTCTCTCAAAGATAAAATAAAAACATAAAAAATAAAATTTATAGGACAGTTTTCCCTTAAAACTATGTTATGCATGCTATCCATGTTATACAGTCAGAAACAAGTAATTTTTCAATGTGTTATATAAGGAATAAAGCATTTTAGCCTTCTTCTATAAGGAAGCAAAATGCTCATTTCATAGAAGAGATCTTTTATATATACAAAACATTTTTGCTTATAAATCTATATTTTAAAACTGTGCATATCTTGTTCAATGGTTTCTTTTCTCTCCTTCTTCCAAAACATACATACCTAATCCTTGCCCTAGGAAATCACTAAAGGTTTCATTTTATTTTTTATTTTTTTTAATTTTTTTTTAATGTTTTATTTATTTCTAGGAGAGAGAGAGAGAGAGAGACAGGGTGAGCAGGGGAGGGTCAGAGAGAGAGGGAGTCACAGACTGAAACAGGCTCCAGGCTCTGAGCCGGCAGTCAGCACAGAGCCCGATGCGGGGCTCGAACCCACGCACCGCGAGATCATGACCTAAGTGAAAGTCGGTCGCTTAACCGACTAAGCCACCCGGGCGCCCCTAAAGGTTTCATTTTAATAGTAGAGCATAAATATTAAAACAATAGCTAAGTAAACAAGAGGATTTCAAAGAGTGTCTGACAATTCATCCTCTTTCAGATATTGTAATGTCTTTTTCCATGATGCAAGACATGAACCTTGAACACGTTTTTATTTTCCCGACTTCCAGTCCCTCCCCTGCTTCCGGAGCTGTCTCCAAATAGCTAGTATCTTATAGCACGGATAAGAAACAAGAATTGGAAGAGTTCAGTGTCACCTGAGTATGGTTTAGAATTTTTTCATTATATTTCCTTAACACCTTAAAAAATTATCCCATTATCTGATTAAATGAGTCATCAAATTCTTTTCATATACATCAATGTTTTATCATGGTAAAATATACATAACAGTGATCATTTTAACCAACATAAAGGGTAAATTCAATGGCACTAAAACATTCACAATGCTGTGAAACTACCACCACTATTTAGTTCCAGAATAGTTTCATCATCCCAAAAGGAATCCTCAGATCCATTCAAGCATCCCCTTCTCTTCTTCCCACCCACAACCCTCGGAAATCACTAGTCTTCTCTCTGTCTCTATCAGTTTGCCTATTCTGGTGACTAGAAGCACAGAATATGTAGCCTCTTGTGTCTGGCTTCTTTCAGTTAGCAAAATATTTTCAAAGTTCATTCATGCTTGTAGCTATATCAGAACTTCATTCCGTTTTATGGATAACTAATGTTCCACTGTATGGATATACCACAGTTTGTTTATCCACTCACCATTGATGGACATTTGGGTTGTTTCACCTTTTGACCATTGTGATGAGTGCTGCTATGAACATTTGTGTATAACTTCTTGTTTGAATACATATATTAAATCCTTTTGGCTATATCCCTAAAGGGGAATTGTTGGATCATATTGTAATTCTGGTTTGACTTTTCAAGGAACTGCCAAACTGTTTTCCCCAGAAGCTGCCCGATTTCACATTCCCATGAGCAATTGCTGAAGATTCCAATTTCTTCACATCCTCACCAACACTTGTTCTTTAAGTATTTTCATTCTGGTCACCCCAGTAGATGTGAAGTGGCATCTCATGTGGATTGATTTGCATTACTCTGATGACTAATAATGATGACATCTTTGCATAAGCTTGGTAGCCATTTGTGTATTTTCTTTGGAGTAGAAATGTCTATTCACTTCCTTTGCCCATTTTTTTCCTTGGGTCATTTCTCATTTTGTTGTTGAATTGTCAGAGTTCTTTATATAACCCAGATACTAAACACGTATCAGATATATGATTTGCGACTCTTTTCTTTCACTCCATTTTTTGTCTCTCCACTCTCTTGATAGCATTCACCAAGTAAACAAAATTTTAAATTTGGTGAAATTCAGTTTATGTTTTCTTTTGTTGCTGGTGCTTTTGATGTCACATTTAAGAAACCACTGCCAAATACAAGGTCATGAAGGTTCCCTCCTATGTTTACTTCTCACAGTTTTATAGTTTTCACTTTTATGCTTAGGTCTTAGGTCCATTTTGAGTTGATTTTTGTATATGTATAAGGTAAGAATCCAACTTCATTCTTTGGCATCTGGCTATTTAGCTGCCCCAGTATCATCTATTTAAGACACTATTTTTATCCATTGAATGGTCTCAGAACCCTTATCAAAATCACTTAGCCATAGATGTATAAGCTTATTTATGGATTTTCAATTCCATTCCATTGAATATGTGTCCATCTTTATGCCAACACCACACCTTTTTAAAATTATTACCAGATCTCTGTATTAAGTTA
Organism: Hyaena hyaena; assembly: GCF_003009895.1. Lineage (NCBI taxonomy): Eukaryota > Metazoa > Chordata > Mammalia > Carnivora > Hyaenidae > Hyaena > Hyaena hyaena. Next base: position 1,035,231 of record NW_024080757.1, read on the forward strand.
TAAAATCAGGAAGTGTGAGTTCTCCTTTTTTCAAGATTGTTTAGGCTCTTCAATTCCATATGAATTTCAGGGTCAGCTTTTTCATTTCTGTGGAAAGAGCCATTAAGATAGTGATAGGGATTGTACCAAATCTGTACATTGCTTGGGGAGTGTGACCATCCTGATAGTATTGTCTTCCAATCCATGAAGAAAGGATGTCTTGCTCATACTTATTAATGTTTATATCGTATCAAAGATACTCTATTCCATCATATTTTAGTGATAGATAATATTATTCCTTTCGTGGACAATGCTAGATATTTGGAGTCTTTTTGCTTAATTGTCATGTAATACATTATATGATTATAAAAGTTTTTTAAAAGATATGATAAATATGTGAAACATGATCAAAATTTTTACCTACCCTGTATAAACGAATTTAGAAGGTTATCCCTTTTAGAGGATTAAAATAAAGAATCAATTCTTGTGATTCAATAAGATATAGAAAGGGAAATGTACCCTGAGAAACTTCCAAAGGCACAAGTTTCAGAATATCTGATCACAGTTGATTTATGGTGGAATTGTCACTACTAATGTGTTGACGTTTTAGAAGTGAATAAATACTTCCTTCTTCCCTTTCCAAATTAAGAAAAAGATGTAAGGGGGACGCCTGGGTGGCTTAGTCGGTTAAGCGTCCGACTTTCGCTTAGGTCATGATCTCGCGGTTCGTGGGTTCGAGCCCCGCGTCGGGCTCTGTGCTGACTGCCAGCTCAGAGCCTGGAGCCTGTTTCAGAGTCTGTATCTCCCTCTCTCTCTGACCCTCCCCTGCTCACGCTGTCTCTCTCTCTCTCCTAGAAATTAAAAAAAAAAAGAAAGAAAAAGATGTAAGGAAATCAAACATATAAAGTTCATATTATCAGTTTAATTGATAATATAACCTGGATTAGACAGCCTGAATTGATTTCCTATTAATCTCTCTGAATAGAATTTATTCCCCCAAACATCAGGTGAGCAGCCCAGGTAAAACACTGCCCTTCCTATAGACACGCAGATGTAAGAGGAAGGGAGAGAAAGAAGGAGAAAGAGGCCTGAACAGACCGCCACACTCAATTCTTTCTCCAAAATTCTTCAGTCAATCATCATTTCTTCCAGACCTGGGGATCCATTAAGGAACCAAGAATAACTGATTATCCCATACTCTTCTTTCCTTAGAGGGCAGCGTACATTCTCTCTTTTCTGTGGAAATATGAGGAGTGGGGAGTAAGTGTGACTCTCAACTGTCCTGTGCTCACACAGAGCGTTAACCAACCACCTATGACCTTGCATTGACATTTTATTTTTAATCTGGTAGGTAATTGTTGCACAAACATGTAATCAATCCATTTATAGTTAGTGTATCTTCCCTCATATAAGATTATTATTGATTCATTTATGACACAGATCAAATAATCAGAAATGCCAATTCATAGTCTTTATTCAGACTTCTAACTTTGGTCTAGAAATTGTCATATTCTTATATCTCTCCACTGGTCTTCACCTCATTGATCGCATATATAAACACTAAATTTTAAAGCATAGCTATTGATTTTGAAATATGGGTAAAATTCCCAAGTGATGATTCCATCGGCAATCATATATATGTTTCTCAAGTTCGGAAGAGACAAGGGTGGGGAGAAGTTTTGGGAGCCAAGACTCCCCTGTGATTATTGAGATCAATAATCACAATGGTTATTGAGATCACATAACCAAATCTGGAAAAGATGATTGAGGACACTGTAAGAAGGAAAGGAAGAAGAAGAAAACCAAAGACAGGATCGGGAAGTGCTCTGTAAAGAAGACAAAAAGGACCTGAAACTAGAGACTGATAAGGAACAGCCTGAGATGTTGAAAACAAATGAGAAAGTGGAATCAGGGAATCCATATTTCAAAAAGGAAGGGATGTCAAGCAGCACAGAGAAAGCACATCAGATAAGGCTTCAAAGTAGCCATTGGATTGGACATCAAGGAAGAAGTTGTTAATGTTAGTGTGCATAGTTTCAGTAGATTGATAAGAAAACAACACAGATTATATTGAGCTGAGGTGAGGAGAGGAGAATGAGAGAGAAGATAGTAGACACTATAAGATAATTTTTGTGAGGTTGATTAAAACAGAAGGAGATACAAAGTGTTGCTCAAGGAAAAGAGAAGGAGATACAGAGTGCTGCTCAAGGAGAGGAAGTCTTCTAAAAAATATATGAAAAAATATATGGGTGATACTTCACCATGTTTACATGCCAAGGGAAAAGAGAAATGGAGAATGAGGGAAGACATAATAAAGTATGGGGTTAGTTGCTGGAGCAAGTTCCCTAATGAGGAAGGCAGTTACAGGACTCTGTGACCCAGGTAGAAGGATCCATTCTAGAATGGAGAAGTGTCGCTCTTCTTTGGAGACAAAAGATTTTTGCAAATACAGGTTTAGAGTCTCAAATGAGACTCTTTTATTTTTTAATAAAGTCCTTTATTTTTTAAAATCTCATTTGTTATTATTTAATAAAATCAAAGAAGGACAGTTGTCTGCTCAGAGAGATATGGTAGCCAGGGTGAGGATGGAGGCTGTCAGAATCATGCGTGTTTTCAGTAGCAGCTAAGGACAATTAAAGAAGCTGCGTATCAGGGACAATTAGTAATTCTGCTAAGTAACATTAAAGACACCTATGATTCTGGAAATGATTTGAGTGTTCAACCTGCACACCAGCAATGCTAATCCAGGGTAGTTCTGGGGGTTACTTCAAACTGGTTGCCAAATGGGCAACGTAATGAAAACCATTGGGATAGTGGGCTCAATTTTTCAGTATATTTTTATTCCCAGTGGCAAGACCAAGATGAAGGGGATATTAGGAAAGTCACAGGTGGCCAACGGAAATCAGATGGATGGAGATTCAGTGCCCCTGAAGAGTAAGCTCTCTTATGCGATGCGATGTGATATGATGCTCATCTTATGTGATGTGAATGGACCTGGCAACAATTCCATTGATATATGCGCTCTTCACCCATGCCCGTAGACTCATTTCCTTTCAGTTTTATCCAAACAACCTCACATAATATTCTTTGGCACAGGCTGCTTGGCCTCCCACCCTGGGTCCGATTTGGTGAGCTGCTCTGCATTATTTGTCCTGATTCTCTAGCTCGCATTTCTGACAGGATGCTGTCCTGGTGCCACGCACCACAAACACAGACGCAAAGCACAGCCTCAGAATGAAGAAAGCCGCACATCTAGAATTTGGAATATGCATCTGCACACTGTACGAGGTGGCCCGTCGTATGCTGAGCCCAGGCCCCGGCACATCTCCTGCTAGACCTTCTGGGCTCTTCCCAGGAGGGGAGTCAGAATGCTATAAAAGTATTGCAAACATCAACAACCATTCCAAGACTACCTGGGTTCCCAAACTTCACTGATGCTCTCCACAGTAGTACACGTATACCTTAGGAGCTTCGCACTTTCCCAGTATAAATTATAGTGACTTGGTGGAATCTATATAGCAATTCTAATGTTACACCTCTCTCGCGCGCGTGCACTCTCTCTATCTTTCTCACTGATTTACCTCCCTTGCATCAGACTTTCAAAGTCAGATACAAATGCAGCTGTACAAATTCATGTAAAGTTTCACAGCAATGTTACGTATGCTTAAATTTACTTACTTAGACCTCATACAAAGTGGGTACACGGGCTTTCAGGGACTTACATAATATCCTTCTAAGCAACTTCATCTCTTTATATACATTCGTAAAGTACCCAAGGATCTCTAGTTACATACCCCGTCTCTCAGGACCCATGCTGCTGCTATACAGCCCCATCCTCAGTGTCTTCAGTGGAAGAGTCAGTAAAAGTGAGGGGTGGTAGTGAAGGCTGTAGAGAACACAATCTGCAAGCACCAGAACCACATGGAACAGACCACTGGAGTGGCTCCTCTTCCATAAGATCACACTTGTCCCCTTGGGTCAAGAAAAAAGGCAAAACTACTAACTTCTTCAAATACCCTTTGGTCTACTTATTTTTTTAAAAAAAATTTTTAATGTTTTATTTATTTCTAGGAGAGAGAGAGAGAGAGAGAGAGAGCGTGAGCAGGGGAGGGTCAGAGAGAGAGGGAGTCACAGACTGAAACAGGCTTCAGGCTCTGAGCTGGCAGTCAGCACAGAGCCCGACGCGGGGCTCAAACCCACGAAACAAGAGATCATGACCAAAGCGAAAGTCGGACGCTTAACCGACTAAGCCACCCAGGCGCCCCTGGTCTACTTATTATAGTAAATCTTTATTCTAAATTATTGTTGAGGATAAACTCAAAGAAATATTAACTGACCTGCACAGGGAAACAGCACAACAGTGGGAAAGTTGTACATCATGGTGCCCAGGACATGGCTTTTAAATTCATGCAGATCTCAGTTTGGAAACTGACTTCACTGAATATCAATCGTAGTTAATATCTACAAGCCTTATTTACCATATGCATAAAATGGGGATAAAAATACAATTCTCAAAAGGTTCACGTGAAAATTCAATGACATAATGTATGTAACATGCCCAATATGGTACATGGCCCATAAAAATAATTTAATGAAAGTTAACATTATCAGTTATTCTTTGGTAAAGTACCTATGGAAATTACCTTTATGATGTAATCAAATGGTAGGTAACTGCAATCAACGTTTGGAAACATCCGGTAAGAAAACTATTGCCGACATCTAAGAGGAGTCCTCCCAGCTAACATATGAGCACATTTTCTCTTGATCCTTTCTCACAGACAATGGAGAATAGCTGATCACTTTCATCTGTTTAATAACACTTTATGTAATAGGAATCACTAACTGACCCCTTCTACCTACTCTTCCCCCCACTTTAAAAAAATCCATCTCATTTAACCCTTTCAAATTACGCTTGTTTTCCAACTCCTTAATAACCTTTGTGGCTCACCTTTGGACGCTCCACATTTTCTCTTTTAATTATGAAGGCACAAAATGGATACAGTGCTGGGAGCCTTCCCAGCACTGGCATATTGTGCGAATTACTGGGTGGAAAATGAAGACACGGAAGAGCTTCAGTTTTATGGCCGGATATCGTGCTGTCTCTATAAACAGCAACACGTTGCTGATGCAGCTCTCAGATACTAATAAGTTAACTTGAAGGTCCCTCTCATTGCCATGAGAATATCTGGTTATTTCTCTTCTTACTGGTGACTTTTTTCTACGTTAAGTTTCCTTATCCTAATAAGACAATGCACAGAAAGTTAAACAAAATAATAATCACTGTAATGTTATGGAAACACAAAGCAAGGTCACTATCATCCATATAACATGGTTAATTGTATCTATTTTCCTTTGCATATTGTCTCTATTTACAGACTATCTTCTCAACATGTTTTCATATTATTTTAGAATTGGAAAAGACACTAACAATAATGAAAGCCAGCATTTTTGTAGGAGTATCGAGGGAAAGGCTGCATGGTCAAAAATACTGGAAACTTAGTGTATCACATCCACCTCTTGGAAACTCCAGTGTTGGGGCACCTGGGTGGCTTAGTCGGTTAAGCGTCCGACTTTTGCTTAGGTCATGATCTCACGGTTCGTGGGTTCGGGCCCCGCGTCGGGCTCTGTGCTGACTGCCAGCTCAGAGCCTGGAGCCTGTTTCAATCTGTGACTCCCTCTCTCTCTGACCCTCCCCTGCTCACGCTGTCTCTCTCTCTCTCTCTCTCCTAGAAATAAATAAAAACATTAAAAAAAAAAAAAAGGAAACTCCAGTGTTTATTGGTATGGGAAGGCCTAGAGAGTCCAGTGGTAGATAATAATGTCCAATTCATCTCACCAGTTTTTTCTCAAACACATTTTAGGATGGAAACTTTGAGGGATCTGTACTTATATCCTATAGAAATTGGGTTCCAAGTGGGATACACTGAAAATGCTCATATTACCCAAACTTATTATTATTCATGAGCAAACTGAAGACCAAAGTGGTCACTTGCCTCATTCTCATTTCTTTTCTTTTTTTTTTTTTTACTCTAAAACCTTAGTATTCTCCCTCATGCCCATTGCTCCCCAGATATTTCTGGTTGCTGCATTTTGACCCCAAATGGCTAAAAGTGCTTTCATGCTTTCACCATCCTTCAACAACGAGAAATGGCAAAATTGCAGATCTGTATGTAGTAATTCCTAACCTATCCCCTGCATGTAGTTCCTAAAGATAAATTGCTACAAATGTTGCTGGAGGAAGAAATGTGTATGAAATGTGTATTCTTTGGCTGTAGACTAGAGACTACGGTCTTTGATCTGTCTTTGAATATGCATTTGCATAGTCAGGCTTACTGGTTTCAAGTCCTGCTAACGTGTGAGGACATGACAAAGCATGAGGTCACCATGAAGTCATAAAATATCCCAAATATTGATCAATATTAACTCATAAGTGCATGTGTAATGCACACATCTCATTTTTCAGCTGGCGATTTCTATTACCAGAAAGAGCCTCATGGAAGAGAATTATACAAGGTCTTTCCCATCAGACTGGAAACTGAAAGCCATGGAAAGCATCCATTTTGAGAAAGAGGTCACTTTTTATTATTGTGCATGACCCGGGGCAAGTGTCTTCATTTCCACTCTAAAGAATAATCCATTCGAAAATCACTTTGAGACCCTCATGTAACAGATGAGAGCAGTGTACTATCAAAAACCTGAATAGGAAAGAGCTTCAGAATTGATTTTCTATGTTGCTGTGACCAATCTGCTTTTCATTAGCTCCACTAACATCAGTACTAAATATATGAAAATAAGATGTGTTTGGGTGGGGGGTGGTGTGTTGTTCTGTTTCTGTTTTATCTTAACATCACCCCGCAATGCTGTTGCCTTCTCATGAAAGGGAAGGGGACAAAGAATCTTCATCCTTCTCTTATTTGTCTTCAAGACCAAAATCACCCCATCTTCCCAAGTCAGCAAATGCCTTGAACATCCGAAGCACTAAACTTGGCTCCTGAAAATATTGCCTGCTTATTAAATCACCCACACTGGATAGGCCCTTAAAGAGCCAGACATGCCTTGAAATTTACTGCCACGGGTGTATAGATCTTTCTAAGGCCTGCAAGTTCTCTCGAGTCTTTTCCCCAAACAAGGCTCCTGCTGTTCATCCCTGCAGAGGGCAATGGAGAGCCACGCTGCCGGCCAGATGCTTCCTCGCTTGCACCCTGAAGACAGTGAGCACGGGGTTCCAGGGCTAGGGCCTTTGTAGGACCTCGACAGCGAATCAGAGTCATGTGAATGGCCTTAAGCTGACCCATCTTTTCTTTTTAATTTAGCAGTATGAGCAACGGCTTGGGAAAGACCAATTAGGCTGACCCATCATTCCTTCAAAGGCTGATTGTTCTGCTGCTTGGTCAAGTACACATACTACACATAGATAGGCTGTAGAAGCCAGAGTCACAACAGAAACCTACAGGCATTTGGCTTTTCCTGACTCCAGCCCTCTCCTTCTCTTGTGTAGGCAGATGTGGTCTCATGTGGCACCTCAAAGGTTGGCTCAACCCATCAGCCTTCCTTTAGACTGTCTCAGAACAAGTTTGTTTCATGAGTTAACCTCCCTTTGTGGAGTCTAACAGCCACAAGCTGAATGCTATTGGCTTGGTAGCAAAGAGTTCCATGGCTATGTAGTAGCGTATTTTCATTTTCCAGCTAAAATTGCCTCACGTGCTCTCTGCATTACCATTTATAGCACAGCCAGTGTGCTTCGAGGCTGACAGTGTCCCGGTCCTCTTTATCACGGTGGCCCAGGATTGCACCATTAAGCCTGCATGCAGAGAGAAGACATGCAAGACACCCCTGCATGGCTGCCCTAATCGCCAGATCCAGCTCCAGTTCAGGGATGATACCACTTCCCTAGCCCCCAAAAGTAAACTAACTAATCATCTGAGAAAGCACAGGGTTTAAAATGAAATGTCTTAGAGCCTTGTGGAGCTTACTCGAGAGATGGTTTTCTTTTTAATATTTATTTTTGAGAGAGAAAGAGAGAATGTACGAGTGGAGGAAGTACAGAGCGGGGGTACAGATGATCTAAAGTGGACTCTGTGCTGACAGCAGAGAGCCTGAGGCGAGGCTCAAACTCATGAATAGTGAGATCATGACCTGAGCTGACGTCAGCCGCTTAACCGACTGAGCCACCCAGGTGCCCTTTGAGAGATGGTTTTCAGCTGCTTCTGACTCCCATTTAGTCGGTCCTTTATAAAGACCTACACTTCTGGCCAATTTTAAAATTACTCTTACCACACTTCCCCTTTAATATTGGTATCTCGAGATCTTAGACCCACAAGGGTGCATAGACAGCAGACGATGACTGAGAAATTAAGCCGTATTATAACACCTTAGGCCAGTGTTCTCACAGTGTGATCCCAAGACCAACAACATCAGCGCCACAGTATCTGGAAACTTGCTGAAAAAGCAAACTCCTGGTCCTTCCTCCAGACCTGTTGACTCACAAATCCTGGGACCAGCAAGCTGTATTTAATAAGTCCTCCAGGTGAATCCGATGCCAGCTACATTTTGAGAATCATCACCTTAGACATTTTTGAGGCTTTCGAGATTCACAAATTATTTTGACATATACCAGTTTCACTTTGTTTCATAATAACATCATCAAGTAAGCAGAGCAGATATGAGCTTTCTCAACTCCCTGAAGAAGACAATGTACTTTAGAAAGGGAATTTGTTCAAGGGCATCCTGCTACAAATGCTAAAGCAAGACTAGATCACGGGGTTTCAAGTTCAACATTCATTTCAGGGCATCCTGTTACCTGGGTAGTAGCAAAGTTAGTGGACTGAGAAGCCAAGGGAGGCTCACCTGGCCAGTGACTATCTCGGCTGGACTGTCCAGGTAGAGCCCCTGATGACCGAACACCACAAGAATAATAATAATAATAATAAAGAAAGTTAGGAAATTGGATTAAGGACAAGGGACAAAACTAAGGAATGAGGAGACTCCAAAGTTCTAAAAAGAAGTATATGAAGTGAGCGGAAGCAATCAAGCCATGAAAAGTAGGAAAGAGAAGAAGAGCCCATTTAAAAGATGGAAGAGAGCCGGGCTTGGATATTCCTCTTAGGCCTTGTGGCGGGAGAAAAATCATTCAGATTCAGAACAATGTCTATGACAAATATGGAAGCCACAATAAATTGTTCTGGCCCGAAACACGTTCAAGAGTTTTTTTTCCCCTTATTTATCTTTGCGTCTCAATTGCCAACATCAATGTTTCTAACAGTGACAGTAAGACCAACCGTCACAGACATATCAGAATAATTGTTTTTAAATTCAGATTCCTGATCAATGCATTTAAATTTTGCCAGATCTGGAGTTGGGGCACAAAATCACTCTCTGCCATGTCTCAGCAGAGCTTTCTAGGTTAAGGTCAATAGCTAGAGGAATGAGTTCATGGCCCACACTAGGGGTGTGTGTGTGTGTGTGTGTGTGTGTACTCGTGCGCGTGCACACGTACGCGCATGTGCGTGCATGCATGCGTGTACGTGTTAACTAATATTCTGTAACAAAAAGGGGGAAGAGCCTTCCTTCTCAATATCCAAGGAAGGCTAAAGGAAAGATTTCTGGTTTGAACCCAAAATGGAAGAAAAAAGGGTGACCCTGGACATAATGGGTAAGCCCTTTGTATGAGTGATCTCTATCTGAATTGAGTAACAAGGAAATCGTATTTATAATATTGGATCTATGTGGGATGCCTACTCTGACGTGTCACTACATTATGGTAAAAATAAATATTATTTGTTTTCTAAGTACAGATATTGCATGAATATACTATATTACATTGAAAATATTCAAAGTCAGCATGATTCCCTGGGAAAAATAAAGAGTAATTTCTAGGTCCAAAGAGGCAGTGTCTGGAAAATCATCTTCTACTCCTTACCCCAAGCACTTAATTCTCCTAACAGGATACAAAGTATCTCTGAAGAAACACAATATAATAGATTTCTATTTGTGTGAGAGGTCCTGACCCTGTTTCCTTTTGCCAATTCACCATCACTTAAAAATTAGGATGTAAAGAGTCATAAAAAATATAAAATAAACAGATGAGTTGGCCCAACACATCTCAAGTCAATTCAGTCTGCTCCAAGTAATACTCATTTTTTTCTTTATTCCTAAACCAACGTTCCCCAACACTCACTCCCAGAGATTGTGATTTAATTGGTTTGGGACATGGTCTGGGCTTTGAAATATGCAAAAGATTCGCAGAAGATTCCCAATGTTCAGATAAACTTGGGAACTGAGATTCTAATCACATAAAGCAAAAGTAAAGCAAGCACTGAGTATAGTATTGAAATGCAATTATTTCCCCTGGTTCCACATTGTATATACTATTCTTTACATCTTATAGAATAAATCTCAAGTGGTCAGCAGGAAAAGGCAGCCCTTCCTCAGCCTGGCCAGTGTGGGTCTTTACACTTTAATTTCTATCTTGCCACCCAGCAATTCACACTCAAGGAATGTGAAATTTTCTCAAATCAAGATATTCAACAATTATCTGTTGAATTGGGTAAATAAAACAGAAAATATTTACGGATGGATGTCTAAAACCACCGTAACATGCACGAGCGTAAAACTTAGAAGTACTGCGTGGACTTGGGGAGCGGGCCAAGATATTCTGTATTTTTCATTTAACAGCTGGTTTGCTCTCATTTTCAATCACTAATAACCAAATATGCCAAAGACTTCGTTCTAAGCCTTTGGTCGCGTCAGAGCTGGTAAAGGTGTGAGCTCTCGTGATTCTCCTTCCAACTGCATTTCCTTCTCAGTGGTTCTTCCTCTTCCTTCTGGTCTCTGTAGCCTGAGGCCACGCCCACTTGCTGGCTTGGAGAGGTGTATCTTCAAGACACAGGATACAAGAATAAGATACAAGATACAAGACGCAAAAACATACTGTAGCCCATCTCCGTATACAATGAAAATGAAAGCTGAACAAGAAAGAGGAATGGAAATCACATTTCCTTTCCATTATACACACACTTTCATAGATTAACACTTTAAATCGATAGGGATACAGGAGCATTCATCTAACGGACCCTCATGCATTTCTGTCATCTTCTTTCCTGGTTTGGTTGCTTTTCCAGAGAAGCCACATCTTTGTCACACCCAGTCACATCCTGTCCAGCCTATCCGTAAATCTGAGAATAGCCACTCACGTATATCCAAAATGACAGTCTAGAAATATCTTTCCCAGCAATTTGAGCAGCAATTCCAACCAAAAATGCGGTCACTGTCTCGCCCACGTTCTTCCTGACCTCTAGGTCAGGGTTTGCTTGTTTGTTGCATTGATTGATTGACTGATTCCCAGCTCCCCACTCTGCCTACATGAGAATCTGGTTCTACCTTTTCAAATGACATTAGATTGAAGGGAATTCACCTGAATTATTCCAAACTACCTTAGAAAAATCATTGCTCCAAAAAAAGGGCTGAGTCTGTTGGATTGTACAATATAGATTTATTGTGACTTTTTAACTTAATAAAGTTACTTTAAGGGCAAAAGAAACGGTCTTGGGAAAAAGCATCAGAAATCGCTACCCCTGTAGAGAGCTGGCAGCCAGCGCTCTTGTCTGTCCAAATATATAATTACCATTGCCAAACACGAGATGGTACTTTTATATCAAATCCAAAAACTTCCTTTCAACTTAACTGTATGAATCTACTCAAATATATGGCAAAACTGGATTTGAGATTATAGGCACACCTCCAACCACTGAACATTATATCACACAGAAAAATGTAAACAAAGATAAATTTAGAAATTGTACAATAAGAGCAAGCTGGACTTACGCCATGTCGTTTGACATTTTCCAAGAGAGCTCAGAAGCTAATGTATTTGCTCCTGGTGACACTTGTGGATAATGTATTCATCTTTAATGAAGACATTTAAAAAAACTGATCTGGAGCTAATACATTTCAGAAGATGAAATGGCTTTTTACAATATTTCAGAGAAGAATATTTTAGTTTTGTTGTAAGAGGAACTAATACTAAAGATGAACAAATTTTGTGCTTAGACCCAAGATAAACAAGCCTACTGAGACAACACTGATATTTAAAGGTATCTGGACAGGGAAAAATTAGATGAATCAAAAGAAAATTTTGAGTGTCTATTATGTACCTAGCTTTGTGTAAAATGCTTATAGCATAAACTCCAGACGTTGAGTTTACATTTCCAGTTGGCTTCACCTTCATTCTTGAGAACCATACTGGAAAGCTCTGGTTAAAATTTAAGGTATAGTTTAATCTTTTTTAAAAATATAAAAATGCCAACTTATTTTTTCCAGTGAAGTTTTTAATTTCCTTTTCATTTGGGGGTTTTGTTTTGGGAAGCAGGGTTGAGTACGGAGAAAGGAAGAGACAAGAAGAGTGGAGTAAACTTCTTACCCAGTAGTAAAGTCAGTAACATTGTCAGGCAATTTAAACACTCCCAACTACGGCTCTACATAAACTTGCTTCTGAGGTTAAGAAAATTAATGATTTTCCTCTCAGGTTAACATTTTGCATTCAGTGTCTTTTTTCTTAAACAGGTTGATTCTGTTGATGAGACCAAGTATCAATATGAGAACATTTTTTGTAAAAAGAAAGTCCTAGATAAGGATTTCTGAGGCTTAAGAGTGTAAATATTTGATTCTTCAGGAGTATTCATAAGACTATTTGTTTATTCAAACCTGGGATCTGAAAGGCCTTAGAAAATAAGTAATGATGCAAACAGGTTATTGATTATCTCTCACACTACAATTAAAGAAGGCAAAGATTTGGTCCCTCATTTGGCCAGAAGGAAAGGACAGATGCTTTTTTTCCAAAATGGAAATAAGTTTACAATTTTGTAAGTTATAATGGTAATAGTGTTTTATTACATAAATTCAAATACCAGAAGGCCAACACCAGAAGGCTGTCCCACACAGTGTTAGATTGTTAATGTGCTAAATGAATATCATTAAGAAACCATAGCAGTAACCATTATTCTCCATAAATCTGGAAAAATACTTTCTCACTTATGTGGGGGTTAAAGGAAAATCAGGGCATATCAAAGTATAAGAAGAGGAGCACCTCGGTGGCCCAGTTGGGTAAGCGTCCGACTTCAGCTCAGGTCATGATCTCACAGTTCATGGGTTCAAGCCCTGCATCAGGCTCTGTGCTGACAGTGCAGAGCCTCGAGCCTATTTCAGATTCTGTGTCTCCCTCTCTCTGACCCTCCTGGCTTGTGTTCTGTCTCTCTTTCTCTCTCTCTTAAAGATAAATAAACATTAAAAATTTTTTCAATTTAAAAAAGTATAGGAAGAGAAGTAGGAATAAAAATTGGGATGGATTCTACTCATAAATATATAAACTTTACCGTCCATTAAAAATATCTACGGTTAAAATAATTAATTGAGATAACATAGGCAATGTTCATACAACTTAATGGGTACTAAGTAAACATTTGTTCTCTCTTTTCACCTTCTTTTTCACTGCCAAGAAACTGACATTATGCCCAAACTTCTTGAGCAACTTTTAAAACTGATCTTCCAGAGGCATCTGGGTGGCTCAGTTAGTGGAGCGTCTGACTTCGGCTCAGGTCATGATCTCATGGTTCATGGGTTTGAGCCCCACATAGGGCTGTGATGATGGCTCAGAGCCTAGAGCCTGTCTTCAGATTCTGTGTCTCCCTCTTTCTCTGATCCTCTCCTGCTCATGCTGTCTCTCTTTCTCAAAAATAAATTAAAAAAAAAAAAAACTAAAAAAAATTAAAAAAGAAACAGCTGATCTTCCAGATCTTATCATTATGAAAATATTAGGGCAATAAACAAATGGAGAAAATGCCCAACATAATTATTCATTAGAAAAATACAAATTAGAGTATGATATCACTAACAACCTGAAAAATGACTACAATTAAGTATAAAAGGGTTGGAGGCACCTGGGTGGCTCAGTCGTTTGAACTTGGCAACTCTTAATTTTGGCTCAGGTCATGATCCCAGGGTCATGGGACCACCCCCTGTGTCAGGCTCCCTGCTGAGTGTGGAGTCTGCTTAAGATCCTCTCTCTCCCTCTGCCCTTCTCCCCAGTGGACTCTCTCCATCTCTCCCTCTCCCTCCCTTTCTCTCTCTTCCTGTCTCAAATAAAAACAAAGAATTTAAAGGGTTGAGGAGAATGAAAACTCTCTTGAACTGCTGGTGGGACTGTTAACTGTACAGTGACTTTAAAAAAATATTTGATGGCACTACTGAATCTATACACTCTGTGATCGCAGCTCCAGCACTGAGTACGTACACATCACATCGGGAAAGGGCGCTTGCGGCCTCCAAGTTATAATACAGTCGTGGTCAGTTAATGGCCCCTCACTGGACAAACCAACAAATATTCATCAACAGTAACATGAGGGAATAAATTGTGCTACATAACTAGAACAGAATCCTCTACATCTGTAAAAAAGAATGAAAGAAAGAGACACATGATAATGTAGATGAACCTCACAGACATAACGATAGGGAAAGAAGTCGGGTACAAAAACATGCATTCAATGTACTTCTTTTATATAATATTCAAAAAGAGGTAAAACGGAATAATGTTTCCCCTTGGCGTGTATACGAACTGCGGGGTGAGGTGGGAGCCTTTTAGAGTGCTAGAAATGTTCTATATCCTACACTCTGTGGTATTGAAAGATGTTTGTATAGGGGCGCCTGGCTGGCTCAGCTGGTTAGGCATCCGACTTTAGCTCAGGGCATGATCTCACAGTTGGTGGGTTCGAGCCCAGTGTCAGGCTCCCTGCTTTGGATTCTGTTTCTCCCTCTCTCTCTGCCTCTCCCCTGCTTGTTCTCTGTCTCTCTGTCTCAAAAAATAAATAAGCATTAAAAAACAAAGATGTTTGTGTGATGTGTAAAAACTCGTGATGATCTTCATTTCAGATCTGTGCATTTTGATATATAATTATATCGAATTATAATATAATTCAATTAACAAAATTAAGCAGTTGAACACTTTAAGATCCAATTAAAGGAAAACAAAACAAAAACAAACAGAGAAATCTGAGTCTAAATATCTTTCATCAACTTTCTGTTACAGTTTAATGTTGTTCTATGTTTACATATCTGTTTATTTTATAGATTTGAGAAAATTGTAGCCTAGGAACTAGTAGTTTCGTGCCCCTAAAATATCTAATTATTTTCATAAAACTGAGAGGGACCCCTAGTATAATAATAGAAAATGCTGATTTTTTATGAAAGAACAGAAACTGCTCTCAATAATTCATACACATTAGTCTGTTTTATTCTCAAATCAGACTTATGAGGTAAATTTTACTATTATCTTTCTTTTACAGATAAGAAAACCGAGGCAAATGAGAGGCTAAGGAGCTTATATAAGATTAGCTAGAAAAAAATGAAGACAATAACAGCCCTTTAGAATCTATGGCTCCCTTGATCCAAAGATGATATAATGAAGCAGTATACAAAACCACCACCTGACCGCTATACGTGTTCAGAATTTACGTTACACAACATGAAGGCTAAGCAGACTATACTCCACCATAGGTATTATTTTCTTCAGAAAGGTAAAAGTGTGATTCAGTCTATCTTTGAGAGGTGAAATTCTTTTCTGGCTTCTAGATTACTCTCCTATCCGCTTGTTAACTCTTTCCTCAACCAATGGTAGAATTAGCTTCTTTGTTACCTCAGCAAGGGAGAACTTTTGGGCACAATCACTCTGCTGACTGATGACTTTTTCTACTTTTTCTCTACTTTGTTTCTTTGGGAAAACATCTAAGATCAAATTTAAGCTGTTTTCAGCACCCACTCTTCTGTCAGTATTTGAACACATTGATGAGTATTTCCCAAGTGAAGAGATAAGGCTGATCTGTCCTGAGGAATGAAATATTGAGAAGCTTAAGGTAGGGCATGGTTTTTCTAGACCTGATGATACAGAGCATTAGGCTAACATTTTTTTTAAGTTTATTTATGTCTTTTGAGAGAGAGTGAGAGAGTGAACGTGAGTACTAGTGGGGTTAGGGGCTCAGCGAGAAGAGTCAGAGAATTCCAAGTAGGAATACCCAAGTAGGTAGCATGGGGCTCAAACTCACGAACTGTGAGATCATGACCTGAGCCAAAGTCAAGAGTCAGACCCTCAACCAACTGAGTCGCCCAGGCACCCCTAGACTAACATTTTAAAGCATACTTCTCCCCCTTTCACAGAAAAGAAAAACAATTAAGCAGTTTATTTTTTACCATTTGTCACACATATGCATATTTATTTCGGTCAACATTCTCAATATTAATATTGTATTTGATTAATTTTTGAATTGTTTGCTCTTTGTTTAGTAACTTTCCTTAAACATTTCAGTACATAAATGTTATTTTCAGGGAGATTCTAGTATCCTTCTGACAAAGCATACTTATAAGAGGTGATGTTCCCCACAGACCAGACAAATGAGAGGAAGTCTATTCACAGGTCTAAGAGACGAGGGGACTGAAATTTAAATGAAGCCAGTGAGTTACTTCTACTGTGGCTTCATGAGCACAAGATCAAAGTCAGACAACAAGACTCAACAGAAACAAGGCTGACATTAAATTTTTTCTTGTTTCTACTTAATAGATGTGACAGTGTTTTTCTTCTCCAATTCTCACGTCTCATTTCTAAATGAGTCTTAAAAAACAAAAAAGCTTTATTTTTTAGAACAGTGTTAGTTTTATAACAACATTGAGAGAAGGTACAGAGATTTGCTATAGATTTCCTTCCCTGACCATGCATAGCCTGCGCAGTAGCCACAGCCCCCACCAGTGTGGTACATCAGTTATAATTGATGAACCTACACTGATACATCGTAATCACCCAAAGTCCACAATGTGCCTTGTAATTCACTCTTGGTTTTGTTCATTGCATGGGTTTGGACAGATGTGTGATGGCATGTATTCATCATTATAATACGGTACAGAGTATGTTCAGTGCCCTGAAACTCCCCTGTGTTCTGGCTCTTTCTCTTCTCGCCGCTCCAGCCCCCAGCTCTGGCAATCCCTGACCGTTTTACTGCCTCCATAGTTTTGTCTTCCCCAGAGTGTCACGGATTTGAAATGATGCAATATGTAGCTTTTTCAAGTTGGCTTCTTTCACTTTGTAAAATGCATTTAAGAATCCCCCATGTCTTTCCTTGGTTTGATCGTTCATTTCTCTTTAGCGCTGAATGATATCCCATTGGGTGGATGGATCACAGTTTATCTGTTCACCTACTGAAGGACATCTTGGTTCCCTCCAAGTTTTGGGAATTATGAGTTGTGCTGTTATAGGCAGCTGTGTGCAGGTTTTTGTGTGGCCATACATTTTCAATTCCTTTGGCTAAACACCAAGGAGCATGATTGCTGGGTCCTATGGTAAGAATATGTCTAGTGTTGTAAGAAATTGCCAACCTGTCTTCCCAAATGACTGAACCTTTTTGCCTTCCCAGTAGCAATTAATGGAAATTTCTGCTGCTCCACTAAGTGGCTCCTAATGGAGGAAGGTATCTATGTGTGTTATGCCTTCTTGAGTAACCTGGATCTCTTTTCTTAAGAAAATATCATACCCCTCTTGGCTTTGTTCTTGTAATCATGGAAACATGAACGTCACTATTATTGATCATGATTCGTGGACCATGTTCATTTTTACTGTGACATGCAAATGTCTCTCTTCTGAGGGAATCAATTCACTATGAAGACTAGAAACCGAAGACCATCTCACTTTGGTAAGAAAACATTTCAGGAAAATGCGAAAGTAAATAAAATAGAAATAACTCAAGAATCAAGCATTAAAGAAGACTACCTGTTTTCCTGAGTTTTTATAGGTCAAACCCCTTGGACTTGAGCATGAACTCAGCAGGGGCTTTCTCTGCAGATGGCACATGCTGTGTTATTCTTCACGACAAATATTAGCCATTGAGGAGGAAGTAATGATTGCAGCCTTAACTTTAAAAAGAGAGAGAGAGAGAGACTCATGCAGCAAAACACAAAACCGATCAATACTATGGAATTAAAAAGAGGCACTGGCTTCACTTTGGGAGTACAATATGAGGCTCTTGGTAAAATCCGAACATGATTATCAAACACAGCAGCTTGCTAAGGGACCAGGGCTTTTCCAGCCCAGACACTTCCGTTCTACTCTGTGTCTCCGGCTAATACAAGGTTAGATGTCAGGACCCCATTTGCCCGAACACCATGAATATAAACAGCTCTAGCCTGGGATCGTTAGAAGCCTCTTGAAAGTTTTGAAGACTGAGAGCAAATGGCCATTTAGGCTTCCAAGTTGGCCTGCACCCTTCTTCCCCTCTATTTGCTGTTCTGTTTCGTTTTGTGTAACCGTGTCTGCCGAGTGCGAGCACATTACTCCACTTAGTCCTTCGGGCTGAACTGTGACCTGTGACCTCATGCCACTTTAGAATGCACCGCTCTCGTTTGGGAGAAGTCCAGATCGGCTTCCGGCTTGCAACCTAAATGCCCCAGCCTCCTCGTCACTCTGAGCCTTACCACCGTTCATGTGCAAATTACAAAAACCAGAGCAGTTTCCAGCCCCCATCGAGGGCAGAGCTCCAACTGAAGAGTAATGGCTGGAGTAGGTGTTATTTGTACCCCGTGTCAAGCGGTGATTGTTCACATCTGGCTGCAAGCAGAATAGGGCTTCAGTTATTCAGAGCAGTGTGGAAAAGTAGTGCTAAGGGGGTTGGAGGCTGGGGAAGGTGGTTTGGACTTATCTTGTGGATTTCAGGCAAGTGACGAAGCAACCTTATTAGTACAGAAGCATAACCAAATATGTTCCCTTTAACAAGTGATTGCACAGATGTATTTCCATACACACCAGTGCCACAAATTCGAAAGAATTAGCCTACTAAAGCATCAAGTTGGAATCAGCAGTCTTGCCCGTGAGCTTTTATGAGAACAGGATTATGATCCAACGAAGTGGTCACCAGTCCCCGCCACCACACACATACATGTGTGCACACACCTGTTACCATCAGCTATGGTTGCACATCTGATTTCTTCACCCTGCGGAAGCAAGGACGTTTAAAAATTTTACTTCTATTCTCTTCTTTCCTTTTTCTCCTCCTTGGCCTTTTTGTATAATGTAAACAAGGAGCACATGTTTACAGCTCAATTCTCATACCAGAGGATTAGAATGAAGCCACACGTAAAAGCTGTATGAATACTGATAGAGGGACTCTAAGACATCCTGGCTACTGCTTTTTCCTGAGAGAAGTCTCCTGGGGTGAAAAGCACACACAACATCAGCTGCTATTCAAATATTTCATCTCCTGCACTGATGCAGAGCGGCGTAAAAATGTACGTTGAATACATACCATTCTGTGTGACAGAAAAATAGAAATGTGGATTATAATTAGAGAGAACCTAAAAAAAATCCACTGCATGGGAGGCTAGGCACAGATCTGGAAAATTAAAACAATGCAGAAAATAGAATTTAAACCCAAGAAAACAGTCTATTCTCCAGGAAACATGAAGATCCGCTTAGGGTTTTCTTTCCCCCTGAAATGTTCCTTGCAGCCTTTTCCAATATTAATTAGCAAAACTGAGTTACTCCTATGGCAACAGATCATTAAATATACAAAAAAAATATGAATTGCCCTGTCATTCTTTTGATGTCATACAATGAGATAATCTAAATTAATCAGATAGGGAGATGATTAAACATGTCTCTTTTTTAAACGACACAATTGAACATCAAAGATATAATGCAGAAAAGATTATTTTTAAGGTGTCATCTCGACAGCTGCCCTTTAACTCATTTTTGGGTAGGACCCCGCATAGCACACCAGAAAATAAGATAACGGAAGTGTAAACGGTGGTGTTCTGATGTCCAAGATTGCTTTGTGTGTCTGTCTTCCTCCACAAGGCTGTGGACCTCAGCTAAAATACCTAAGGTTCCATTAGGATAGCATGCCCCTTCTATTTCCTCTTACTTTATAAATCTTTGGAAGAAACGAGCATCGAGAATGAGAATGTTGCAGGAAGGCACACACTCCTGAAACAGAGATGACTTCTACATTCAGAGTCTGATTTTTCTAACGTGTAATTCACAGCAGTTGTGATAAAATTCTTTCTGATCTCTGATACTGAAAGGGATGAGTTCAGTCAAAGCAAAGAATGTTCAAGATGACAACGGGAATTGTCTTCCTCCCTCCAGGGGTGCTGTGCTCTTTTCCTACTTAGTCCGTCCTTGGGAGGCTAGCATCAGTCCTTACCTAACCATCTTCCTTTCCTGCCGCCTGTACATTTTGCACGAGCCACGTGAGTGTTGCGCAAGCTTCGGTTTTAGATTTGTTACTTCCGTCGATACGCACCGAGGATGGCACTTTGTAGTCTGTCACACCGGAGTGCGACCAGAGACCCACCCTGCGGTAGCCACACCTCGGTGTCGCGCCAGCTCCTTCAGGCTGGGCTGGGCCTGAGACGTGCAGTGCTGTCCTGCTTCCAGCCCTGAGGCTGGAGAAGGGCTGGCAGCTCTGGCTCTTGCATCTCCTGGGAGCCCAGCTTCGCCGTGACAAGTGTGGCCACCCTGCTGGAGGGACCACGTGGCCAGACCACGTGCAGAACGCATTAGAGAAGCAGGAACCCTACGGCTATGCAGGAAAATGGATTCTCCAGCTGGAAGAGAAAATGGAAGCTCCAGACTTTCGACCCCAGTTGGGCCATTTTGAGTCATACACAACTACACCCCTAACAAACCATTCCCTTGCGCCTTGATGAGAAGAATTGCAAAAGCGTGGTTGTTTTAAGTTATAGACTGTTAGAGTTGTTTGTTCATAGTGGTATATACCAAACTGTTTCTAGGCCTTGACTGCTTTTACACTTCAAAAAGTCAAATAGAATTTATTTTTCACAACCAATAATACCCGCAGTCCCCTTCGATTGTGAGGCTGTCTTTATCCAGCCTCCCCAGCCTCTACTCGGTCTCCTAGATTGAGAGCCTCTAGGAGACAAGTTAGCATAATTTGAGAGGAAAGAACTCCTTAGTGGCTGAGGCCCTTCAAAATATGAGATCATGTGATTTTCTGGAGACGCTTGCTCTTCCCTTCCTCAGTAATGACACTTTTTCATGTTGCCTCGCTTCTTGGTAAGTCCTAGGTAATGGAGAACGATTTTCTAATCTGCAAAACCCCTAAGGGAAGCCGGCAGAAAGATAAACATGACTTCAACTCTGTGGAACACATTCCAATCTAGAAAACAAATTTTCCGCAAACTCCTTTGATCTCCCTGAGTTTAGAGTGAACACCAAGATGATATCCATTTACCCATCACATCTATTCATTCACTGAGCACTGAACAAATTTACGAAGAACCCTACAATGTGTTGGAAATGCTGTTTTCCTTTCCGCTACTTACTTTTTTAACCTTTTAGTCTCTAGAAAATTTAAAATGATAAAGTTTACGAGTGATCTATTTCTGATAGATCTTTAAAATTTTTTTTATTATGTTCATTTCTATTTTGAGAGAGAGAGAGACAGAGTGTGAGTGGAGGATAAGCAGACAGAGAAGGAGAAACAGACTCTGAAGCAAGCTCCAGGCTCTGAGCTGTTAGCAGAGAGCCTGATGTGGGGCTTGACCCCACGGACTGGGAGATCATGACCTGAGCCGAAGTGAGACACTCAGCCAACTGAGCCACCCAGGCGCCTCTATTTCTCCTAGATCTTTTGAAGCCAAGTCGATTTTTTTACATATCCATCACAGCTTGGACATTACTCTCTATTTTTATGTTTGTTTCTAAATTGAGCATAAAGCTATTCAGAAAGCATAAGCATAAGAAATGGGTGGATGGGAGGCTGGAGAGACATAAATGAATGTATGTATGAATGAATGAACAATACTGAATTCAGGAGAGTGTGGGAAGGTGAAATGCTACAGATATATCTCATACTGAATATTTCCTCAGGTTTATCGTTAGAAGATAAAATGATAAAATAGAGCCATATTTTAGAAGGCAGGAAAAATGTTAACTTAGTCGTAGAATAAGAAGACCGGAACTTTAGTAGACTTGAAAATAAAATAAGAAAGGCAAAATAAATTCCCAGTTGTCGGGACTGGAGAAGGTAGGAGAGAGGCCAGCAGTATCCTGTGGGCACCACAGACTCACTTCTGGGAGCCGTTCACACATCCTTCAAGTCTAGGAAAATAAGAGGGAACGCAGAAGCCAGAAGCTTGCCATCCGCACCACGGATAGATTCCAGCACTTCTCAGGAGGGTCCCTTTGCTGGCTTCTGTGAGGAGAAGGTTTCAAAGTCAGATCTTAGGTACAGTACATAGAAGAAGCGAAAGGTTGGTGAATGACTATAAATGTGTCCACTAATCATTAGTACAAGCAATGAACCAAAGCAGAAGGGTGGGCGATGAAAATATGAAGAAAATTGCCTGTATCATCTAGGATAAAACCTCATAAATGTGCAAAAGAGAATAGGAATCCTAGAAGGCAAAATTGCCTACAACATGGGTGGAAAGGGTGAAGGGGTGGGGTGGTAGTTTTAAGGGTGAACCCTAATCTGTCTTTCTTCTAAAGGTGCAACATTTTAAGTATGTTGCTGCAAACCAAACCACCCGAAACCTTACAGGTTAAAACAACACTGATTTAGGGGTGCCTGGGAGGCTCAGTCAGTTAAGGGTCCAATTCTTGATTTCAGCTCCGGTCATGATCTCACAGTCCATGAGACTGAGCCCCATGTTGGGCTCTGCAATGACGGCAAGGAGACTGCTTGGGGTTCTCTCTCTTTCTCTCTCTCCCTCTCTTTTGCTCGTACAAACACACACTCTCTCAAAATAAATAAATAAACTTTAAAAAAAGCCAACAACTCTGATGCATGCACTCCTAATTCTGCAACTTGTGCTGAATTGTCTTTGTGTCCGTTGGGGTGGCTGGGCTGGGGCTACAGAATGTACTTCCACAATGGCTCACACAGCGGCCCAGCAAGTGGAAGCCAGTTGTCAGCTTGAAGCTCAAGGGCAGCCAGCAAGGGCCTTCGTTCATCCTCAACTGGCCCCTTCCTATATTGGTTCATCTGCCCTCTGGCCTTCCGTGATTCACGTCCTTTCCACATGCAAAGTTTATCTACTCCTTTCTCGGATCCATGAAACCTCATCTCATTACGGCAAGGTCTCATACTTGAAGTCCAGATACTCACCACCTAAATCGAGGTGCCGAGGAGGTTCATCAGGCGTGGTTCCACTTGATTTGAAGATCTGTGAACACACGAAGGAGACTTTCTGTCCCTTTTACAATTGTACACCAGCAACAGGAAAATCATAATAGAAACTCCCATTCAAAGACAGGGAATATGGGGGCGCCTGGGTGGCTTAGTCGGTTAAGCGTCCGACTTTCGCTTAGGTCATGATCTTGCGGTTCGTGGGTTCGAGCCCTGCGTCGGGCTCTGTGCTGACTGCCAGCTCAGAGCCTGGAGCCTGTTTCAGAGTCTGTGTCTCCCTCTCTCTCTGACCCTCCCCTGCTCACGCTGTCTCTCTCTATCCTAGAAATAAAATAAAAATATTAAAAAAAAAAAAAAACAAAGACACGGAATATGGAAGCCACATTGGTCAAAGAAATTCTGAACTCTCTTAAGGTAAACATAAACAGTTCCTTGATTAGGGCCTGGGAGGGTTTCCCCATGACTACTGGCTCCACCCTCTGACCTGTCCTTCCTTTTCCATAGTAAATAAACAATATTCGCAGATGAATAGCTGTCTCAACCTACTTGCTTCCAATAGAAAACCGCGGGTCTAAAGGCCTCTGTTATTTGGAACTGTCTGTCCCTTTTAATCCAAATTGGAAGTCCTTCTGTGAATACAATTGCCTTAAAAGCCTTGTGGATTTCCAATGAATCTCATTGTAGTTCATCACCTTACAAAACAGATAAATGTCACAAAAACAAATCTCTTTGAAAAACACCCCTCTGTAATTTTGGCCATGGCACAATGTCTTATAATTCTTTTCTTTTTTTAAAATATATTTTTTTAATTTATTTGTAGGAGAGAGAGAGAGAGACAGCGTGAGCAGGGGAGGGTCAGAGAGAGAGGGAGATACAGACTCTGAAATAGGCTCCAGGCTCTGAGCCGGCAGTCAGCACAGAGCCCGACGCGGGGCTCGAACCCACGAACCACGAGATCACGACCTAAGCGAAAGTCGAACGCTTACCGACTAAGCCACCCAGGCACCCCAACAATGTCTTATAATTCTTAGATGTCCTTTGTTTAGCTGAGGGGCTCAATGTAATACACCTTTAAGATTCTCAAAAACTCTGTTGTCTATGAGAGAGGATCTAGGAAACATCATCTTAAGTCTTTCAAAGGAAATAATAAATGGTCGTAAGACCTGACCTTAATCCAAACACCACATTTTACCTATGACAACCTGAATTGATCCTTGCCCGATGGTCGTTCATTATTTTGAGAATTATTTAACACATGGAAAAGGTGTGAATGAGGAAAGACTTTGTATTTAAAAGAAGTAAATCCTGGCTTATTTATATTTCTTTTCAATTTTGCTGGACAACCAACATTCCCGTGTTTATACAACCCATGCCTTTCATCTCTTATCAGAGGAAGTACATTTGCGCTTTCAAATTCTGCTTGTAAATCTCGTCGCCAGGCCCACAACCTGATTAAGTATCTTCCTTCTCACCTGCCTTACCGCAGAGGGAAGTGCACACTCACTTCTCTGCCGGCCCCATCCCCTCCAGTCACCAAGTCAGCTTCCTTCCATTTGCCCAGCCTGAAGGAAAAGTCTCCTTGAGGCCCTTCTGGATTCTGCCTGCCACCTAATCCCAAACCAATTAATAGCATGTGATTAAGCTTTCTGTTACAGAGACATTCCATTTGCAGGTACCAATTTGTTTGTTTGTTTTCCCATTTTTGATTGCTGCCTTAAAAAAATCACCCCAAAACTTACTAATAGCTTATGATCTCTCACAACTGTCAGTTGACTTTTTCTGCTGTACCTTGTGCTGACTGGTGACTAGCAGGTTTGAAATGCCCTCCCTCATAAGATAAGCTGGTGCTGCCTGGCTGCGGGGGTGGGGGTGGGGGGCAGCCGAGGCTGTCTGCCTGGGACCTCTGTCTCTCTGTCGGCTGGGATCCTCGATTCTTCTCCATATCAGCTCTTCATGTGCTTATGTTGAATACTCCCAAATGTGAGGTTCTCAGGGAAGTTAGGCTTCTTACACAGTGGCTGATTTCCACAAGCACAAAAAGTGAAAGCCACCAGGCTCAGGTCCAGAAATGGCACAACAGCATTTCTGTCTCCTTCCCTTGTTTAAGGCAAGTCACGTGCAAAGGGAGCGAGCCCCGGGAGGTATGATTTACAGGGGCTCCACCAGTCAACAGTCTGTCACAATAAAATTCAGTTCCCTTTGTTACAAGGGAATGTTAGGACAGTGGTTCTTAAGGCATGGTCCCCACACGGGCAGCATCAACATAGCCAGGAAACTGTTTCCAAACACAGATTCTCGGGCAGCATCCCAAATCTGCTGAATCAAAAGTTCTGGGGACACGTGCACAAATCTATGTTTCTCAAGCCTTCCGGGTGATACTGATGCCGACAGAAGTTTGAGAATTCAAGGGCAAAAGAAATGTATTTAATTGTATTTGCATCATATGTGGAAAATGTTAAAGTGTAATCAACTAGTTAACTCTAAATACGGTTTAGTTAACTCACACTTTTTAACATAATATTAGTTATTTAAAAAATCCATTTTGTTAGCAGTGTTCTGTAACTAGAATAAACCATTATCTAGAACATGACCATGGCTGATAATTAATTAACAATTATCCTTGTTTCTACACATACACGCTTTTTGCTATTTCTGTTCACTCTTCTGTTCTTGCTATTGTTGCTTCTGTTGTTGTTTTTATAATATTTCATGTTTGACTGATAAGTATTCTTGTCACACACAGTTGTTTATTCCTGGGGATGTGAACAAGGAGGTGAACAATGGTAAAGAAAGAAGTTGGCATCCATGATAAATATTGCCAGAGCCACGGACAACTTTTTTCTGCAGAAGTATTTTTGAAAACAACTTAAACGTATAAATTTAAGATGAAGACACTCAGTCAGTGGGAGATTAGCATCTTGCCCAAGGACATTTGGTAGGAAAAAGATTATACTTCTATACTGATCATTCTCTGTTTGGTCCGATGAGATTTAGCGTATCCCAGAACCTCGGTCTCCTCCACAGTCCTCCAAAGAAGTCAGGTGTTTGCAAAATTAACCTCTCAAAATATCGCACCTGGAAATGGCCTATTGAATTCCATTAATTGATTAAATTCTCCATGCCATTAGAGCAGCACATTTGATTGCCAATAAAGATGAAATCAACTGGTTTGTTGAGGATGAAAAGGCAAAAATAAAAAGGCTTCAAATATCTTATTGGAACCAGAAAGACATTTGTAGCGCTGAGCTCTGTGCAACAGTTCTGAGATCAAATGACATTTGTACCTGAGGTATTTGACTAGGGTCCTAACTAGAGCAGTCGTGGCCACAGAAGCCTTGAGCACATTTTGTTTTATTTCAGCAAATGCTCATAGAGCACATTACACGTGCCAAGCACTATTCTCCATCTTGGAGTCCCCATACCAACCTTATGCTGTAGGCAGTATTATTACCCACATTTTACAAATCGGGAAACAAAGTCAAATAGCAAGGTCAGGATCTGAGCTCACCTAGACTTGCTACAGAGTTCATGTTCCTATCCGGTGTGGAATGGGTTCTTTATGTTGATTTTAGACTCTTGCTCTGCAAACATTTGGTTGTGTATCAATATGGTGACTCTTGAAGAAGTTAAAACCGATTCTTACAGTCTACCCATCTCAAATGGAAGTAGGGGCCAGCATCATAGAGCAAATAATAACCTTTTCTATGCACAGCTGCTTAATTTTAAAAGGTTCTGGACACACTCCATCTCATATGATTTGCAAAATTCTCAAAAGGGCTTTATTCCAATCTGCCCTTTTGGAAAAAAAAAAAAAAAAGAGGCTTCAAAGGATTAGCTGATTTTGACAGTTTGTACCACTCGTAAGGGCCACAGCCAGAATTCTTTGCCAGTATGCTGGTCTCGGGTCCCATACTTTTCCTGGAAACCCCAGAAATTCTCAAAAGTCAGGTAACAATTCACAAAGAAAGAGAAGCAGGGGTGATTGTAACCAACATCCTCATCTATACATCTGAGCAGCAAAATCTCTGAGAGATATGGCCTTTAAAATGAAGTATCGGTTTTTATTTTACTTCATCTCAAATAAATTTCAAAGTTATACTTCTAATGCATCTCCTACTCTAACATTTCAATCTCATTCTTTCAGTGGGAAAGACAGAAACAAAAATAGAGACAGACGTCTGGGGCACCCCAGTCCCTGTTTTCTGGGAATACACACCCACGGGATCCTGCCATGTGAAAGCAGTGATGATCTTTCCCAAGTGTGTCCCAGGAGGCAACTGGTTGAGCGTCATAACTGGGGTGACATGACATAGTTTTTCTTTCCTTAGAATACACAGACTGGTACATAGGATAGGCAACACCCAGAGGCTCTTCCTACTGAATCAGTTGTGCATTTGAAATAAATAATCCGTTCCAGGACCCCATTCCCACCCTGCCTCCCTTCCACAAGTTTCCTGAGCAGACAGTAAGTGTTAAGAAAGCTTGAGCACAAAGATAGAAAGAAGGGAAGGGAGCACACAAATGGAAGACTGGATATTTGGGGAGGCCCTCCTGCAAAACCAGCCCAGCAGGAAGCAATGTGGGTTCCAGAGAAGTACGTGTGGGTGGGTAGGTTGGAAGAAGGGTGGGACTTTCAAAAATTCAGATTACACGGCATCCAAGGAGAGAAAGTGGTCCCCATCTGCTCTGACTCTGTCCATTGGCGTGACCTATCGCTGTCCGCCGAACTTGGGGTGAAGCTGAGTGGACACTTAATACCATTCGCTGTGTGAATTTGTGTCTGGAACTTCTGTGTCCCAGGCATTCAGGGCAAATGTTTCCATTTTTTCCCATTTCATGCATCATTTCAGGGTGGTGTCGTCACTCTGCGGAAACTAGGGGTGCCAGTTTTAACAAGCCGAAAACCAAGAATCGCGGACCCTGCATTACCTGCCATCAGTCTTCTCTTGTTTCCAAACCAGAGGAGGGGAGGGGAGGAGAGCAGCCGAAGTGAACCACAGTGGATCCCGTGTTGGCATGAGTGTGTCCTGTTTTCACTGAGAGGTGAGTGTGCCTTGCACAATCCCTTCAGAGAGTCGGGTGGCTGGTTGCTGGGCCTCCGGGGCCAGAACACCTGTGCGGTGGAGACACTCCGTGCTCTGTGAAGGGTGCCCGCCTTCCCGTATCACATGCTCAGCATCTGACCGAGGACGGTAGCTGTTTTCCGAGGGCCAGTTGCTTGCAGAAAATAACGGGCGCTCTGTGGAGTCTCTCCTTCTGCCTGCTTTTCTCTCTGCATCTGACTGCTCTCTTTCACACTCTGCCCTGTCTTGGGCAGCTTTTAAGCCAAAGTCTGACACATTGAACGAGTTTATCAATGGTCAATACAGAAGGCATAATCTATCAGTCCCTGAAACACCAGGGGAGCTGGATGGATAATAGGGTTGGATGGCACTGCGTGGACATCATTTCGCTGAGAGTCCAGGATTTCCAAGCAAGCTGAGGGTCGTGTCTCTCCTGTAGTTTCAAACCTCTGCCTTCTTTTCTATCCGCTCCTAGTAGTGCTCAGCCATGCCTGGCAGGATGAACGAGGGCCACACTGACGAAGGAACTGCCAAAGAACTGAATGCTAACTTATGTAAATGGGATGAGATCTGGACATGTATGTTGCCGTTATAATTTACCTACTTGGATAACATTCAGAAAGTAGCATATTGTTAAGTGCTTTGCCTTTCTTCCTCACTTTCTCCCATTTTCTTCCCTCCATCCTGCCTCTTTCTTTTTTTTTTTTTCTTGTTTGCTCATTTTTTCTTCTTTCTTTTGTGTTTAATATAATATGAGAAGGCAAATCTGTAGGTAATAGACCTGATTCTGCCTATGAGAACAGAGTAGTTCTTTTCTGAAGGCGCACTGGGGGCCATTGTGTCCAAACTGACACCTGCCATTTAAAAAGATGTGCATTTCCTGCGGCGCCCGGGTGGCTCCGTCGGTTGAGTGACAGACACTTGATTTCAGCTCAGGTCATGATCTCATAGTCATGAGATGGAACACGTGCTGAAC
The DNA here is from genome assembly GCF_003009895.1 of Hyaena hyaena. NCBI lineage: Eukaryota > Metazoa > Chordata > Mammalia > Carnivora > Hyaenidae > Hyaena > Hyaena hyaena. Next base: position 1,064,429 of record NW_024080757.1, read on the forward strand.
ATGGACCCTGCTTGGGATTCTCACTCAACCCCCCCCCAAAAAATAAATATATAAAGATTTTTTTAAATGTACATTTCCTTAAAAAAGAAGGAAGTCATGCCATTTGTGGCAACATGGATAAAAATGGAAGGCATTATATTAAATGAAATAAGTCAAAACAAATACTTCATGGCATCACTGATATGCGGAATCTAAAAAGGAAAAGAGAAGAAATAAAGTTGAACTCATAGCAATAAAGACTAGAAGGGTGGTTACCAGGGGCTGGGGGTGGGGGCCAAGGGGACGATGAGAAGAGGGTATACACTCTCAGTTTTAAGAATAAGGTCTGAGGGTCTAATGTAAAACATGGCGACTGTAGTGGATAGTACTGTATTGGATAACTGAAATTTGCTAAGAGAGTAAAACTTAAATGTTCTCACCAAAACCGAAACAAAAATAACAAAAGATAAAGATGTAGAGGTGATGAATGTGTTATTAGTTCAGGTGTGGGATGTGGGAAACCCTTCATAACGTACATGTATCTCAAGTCATCAGATTGTACCCTTTAAATGTCTTACAATCTTATTGTCAATTATAGCTGAATAAATCTGAAAAAAGTTTAAAACCGAAAACAAAAATCACAACCAAAACAGTGTGCATGTCCTTCCTAATGGCAATTTACCTTCTCTTCCATTTATTCAACTTTCTGGGAAATAAAAGATGGTCCCATCATGCTGATTCTCTGCTCTGGCTCCAAACCAAAATTATGGGTATGAAAGGCTTCTGCATAAGTAATTCCGCAGAAGTTTTGCCCTTCCCACTATAAACCAGCCTGAGATACGAGTCCAGAAGAGAACCATACCCACCGAGATTGCTGAAGCCAGTACCTGTTATCGAATATTCACCGGGTGGCGTGAGCTGGCCAGTCAGCTGTGTGAACTCACACTTCCTCTCAAACGTACCTGTGAGCCTGAGTATTAGAAGAGAGAGGACCGTGTTACTTATTGCATGCCAGACTGAATTAAATATATCCCTTTCTGGAAAATTCTCAATAGGGAAAGAGTAATGTGTGAGATTGGACAAAAGGGTACCTGGTGGCCCCCGTGCTGTTAATGTGGGTGCAGGGCAGTATTGTAGATGCAGGCACTCTCAAGCTGTGATTCGTGGTGCATCCGACTCAAGATACTAATGTTCAACCAACTGGTAGAATTCCCCAGCTTACCAGGGAATTTTAAGCCCATGTAACAGTGATTTAAGCCCGTATTTTTATGCAGAATATTTATAATGAAAAAGAAAACTCATTTTGTAGTTTTGGGCTGATCTCTAGAAGTTGTGACAGCAATTCACATGACTTCCTTGTTGTTAGTTCATCATTTCCTTTGGAAATGGCTGTCTCTACCACCCCTCACCCCCACCACAGGGCATCCACATTTTCTTCCATTCTCCTTCCAATCAGTTTACTGGACTTTACTTACCTTATTTAGGATGGTGCCATCCTTAACATCATAAGACTCAGAATGAATCTACTGAGGAAATGGTGGAGGGAAATAAATGGCTGAGTTTCTTCTCTTTTGGAAACACTGGTTCAATTTTCCCCATGAAGACAAGAATTGGGAAGGTAAGTAGATTTTGTACTAAAACCAAACCAATTCTGCTAATTTCACAAGAATAATTAGAAAACTTACCAGTGGCCAACACAGCTATTACACTCGGGGCGGGGGGAGGGGAGTTTAAAAGGTTGATCATGTGTGATAAAATTGCAAAGAAATTCAGGTCCTAAGAGCTGAAACTCTTAACACTGAGTCAATGTTAGGAACCTCCTGCTTGCCTTCTCTCTAGCGAGAAGCAAGGTTTTATTTTACAGTTTTGAATATGCGATTAATGCTAGGAGATTATTTTTTTTAATCTCACCCGCTTCTACTTGGCGTGAAAATCCTTCAAGACAAATTAGTTCACAAGACATTTCTTTAGAAACACCAGCTACCAGAGCAATCATGACATATTTCATGATCTGATTAGAACAATTTTTTTTTTGTGATTAGGACTATTTTGATGTTTTTAATATAGACGGCAGGAAGTAAAATCGTTCATGTTTACGGCACTTTCTATTCTGGATAAAATTCGGTAAACTTGGTATCTGGAATACTAATCAGAATATTTGCTACCCATGAAAACAGCAAGCCAGCCATGAAAATGCCTGTCTTATTAACTGTGAAAACTGAAACACAGAGGGAAAATATAATCTGTTTTAAATATATTCTAGCATGCAGAGAAGTGAAATGTATTTGGAAGGCATATCCCGTTGCTGTGTTGTGGGACATGTTTATTTAGAATTAGCAGAGCCCCAAGATGAGGCACAAAAAGAACCAGTGGCCTGATATTCTTATCTGGAAGGGCTGCAGGAAGACATTTAAGTACAGTCTTTTATTTGTATTGAGAGGCGCTAAGGTATATCTGGTTTTTTTAGAAAATAGATTTTCTCCAAAAACACATGCAAAAGGGTTACAATTAAACTTCCTCACTGAAGAAGTGTGTAAAATTTTCCACCCTTGAAGCTATAGCATATGTATTTCTCAAAAAGACAAAAAAAATATTAGCAAACCACAAACACATGTGCACACACTGGGAAAATTGGATTGCTTTTTTTGACTGAGTGAATAGATTCATTTATTGACCTCTGAGTCTCTATTTGAATATAAATGTGTGTGAGTGATTATTTTTATTAACAGCAAACACACCAGACCTCCAGAAATGGGAGCGGGTTGAACCTAGCACTGCCAGCCAGGTCAGGTCCTGCTACTGCCAATGACTTTGATTAAGGTAACTACTCTCTGCCTGTCTTCATGAGCAAAAACTCTAATGTATTCCCACCCATTGCCTGGGATAGCTGTCTTTCCGATGTGAGTTATTCCACCCTATTAACCAGAATAGGAATATTGGAGAACTTGTTATTTTCCCACAGGTTTCTGTAAAAATAAGGATGTGACAACAGTGTTGGCTCAGCATAATCTGTTTGGTTTTTACGTTTGGGAGTCCATCAATACACAAATCCTCCAACAAAGAGGACTCCAAAATTATGAACTCTCCTAGCACTCTATGACCCATCAACTTCAAGAGCAAACTCCTGCATACCTGTATAATCATTGAACCATTCCAGACTATGCTGTCTCTAAAAATATTTTCAAAGCTCCTTGATGACAGGAACTAAAACTCTTCTGCAAGCATCAGGAAATTTGTGTTATTGATGGATTTGGCAATTTCCCATCTTCCCCTCCTGCGGTCTTTCACTTGCTTCCTTTTCCTCTTCCTCCCTTTCTCACAGTTAGGTGATCGGAGACTCGACACCACTGTGCGAATCCCACCTGCCATGGACACACACTTGTTGACTTACTGTGTGCCAAAGTGCTAGCGGGTGCAAGCTTTTCCCGCCCAGAAAAACATTTTTAAGGACCATAGACTCCCCGTGCTGAAAGGAGACAAACACTTTAGTGTCAGAACAGCACAGCAAACCCAAGTCCAGAGAAGGAAATATTCTGGAAAAGGGTTTCCAGAAACATAAAAAGGATATATTAGGGGCATCTGGCTGGCTCAGTGGTTTAACTGACCAACCCGTGATTTCCACTGAGGCCATGATCTCTCAGTTCATGAGATCGAGCCCTGCATCTGGCTCTGTGCTGACAGCATGGAGCCTGCTTGGGATTCTCCCTCCCACCCCTCTCCTTCCCTGCACAAGAGTGCGAGCTCTCTCTCTCTCTCTCTCTCTCAAAATAGATAAACATTAAAAACTAATAATAATTTAAAAATCAAAACGGACATTTATAATCTTCTATCGTATTAAGTGTAGAACCATTAAAAAGCCATTTTGCCCTGATCCGTACCATTTACAAATGAAGGGCACTAAGGCCCTGGGGAAGGTTCGTACAAATCCACACAGGAATTTCTAAAGCTGAGATAGGATGTTATGTTCCCTGACTTGGACCTTGTATTCTTTCTAGTACATTAGACTGCTTATTTACATACCTCTTTCCTTTTCTTTCTGTTGGTTTGTTTACTTGATTGCTTTTGGTTTAAATATTTTCAAGTTCTAACATTGATAAGTATAAGGCCGCACGTTCTTATTTAATACTTTTACCAGTCTTTATTATTGCTCCTAAAATCTACTTTATGCTATTACCAGCAGACTTTTGGTTCAAATGTAGAACAAATTCACCAAGTATAGTTGATTTGATCAAAAGTTCAAACTAATGAGGTTTCATTAATCACACCAAACCATGGAGTCACAGTCAATTTTGAAGATAAAAATCCTATAAAAGCAATTTACTTAAAATGTTTTATACTTGGTTTCATTGTTTTATAAGATTGAAGTCAATAATGGCAAAGTTATCTTTCTGTAATTAATTACAAGCTACAATAAATTGGTGGTTTTCTAATGCAAGATCTATCAATAATGAAAGAAACAAAAAGGACCTCATTTATCTAAAATAAATATTAAAGATAGAAAATGGTGGCATGAATGGACAACACGAAAAATTTTAAAAACTATGGTAATAATTAAAACAACAAAAATATTTGTTCCTTTTTGTTGTTATTTAAAAAAAACTTGTTAATTACCAAAATTAATTTCTAAAAGAGTTCATCTTCACATTTCCAAACTAAAGGCTTGAATGAACATCTTCTCACCTGAGTGAATTCAAATTTGATACTCACAGTAATTTTACATTTTGGGAGTTGTGAAATATCAAAGCCCTAAGCACAACATTACTTTAAATTATTACTACATATATTTTATCACTGAGCTTTGAAATGTTATTATAATAGAGAAGTTGGTTACTTTTGTTCGCCATTCAATTTACTCTAATACAGCAACATGAAGAGATTTTAAAAATTAAAAGTTCTGTGAGTGAAGCTCAAATACTCCCATTTCCAAAGGCTGAAAAATATTTTTTTCTAAATATATATATTAATTATCATATTAATATATATGATATATGTATTTGTGATAAACTATATTTTCCAGATAGTGATATAATTAAAATAATTAGGCAGGTGTCAAATTAAAACAAATTCCAGGGGTGACTGTGCGGCTCAGTGAGTTAACCAACCAACTCTAGATTTCAGCTCAGTTTGTGATCTTAAGGATCTGTGAGTTCAAGCCCCGCATCGGGCTCTGCTCTGACAGCACAGAGCCTGCTTGGGATTCTCTCTCCCTCTCATCTCTGCCCTTCCCCTACTCACTCAGTCTCTGTCTGTCTTAAAAATAAACAACAGAGTTTAAAAAAAAAAACAAAAAAACAAATGCTAGTTCTTTGACTTGAGTGAGTCGATAAGCAATGAAAATGAGATCATGGGCTCAGAAGGCAGAGAACCGGGTTTGAACCTCATTTCTATTGGTGTGACTCTGGGCAGGTTGCTGAATTCTCTTACTTCATGGATTCCCTGCTTGTGTAATGAGGACATTATTACCTAGCTGATAGAGTCATTATGCATTACAAGTGCGTAAAGTATATTCTTGATAGAATAAAGGGACTGTGATATTCGTCATCATTATTTTAAGAGAATCTGATTCCTGAAATAAAATCTACTACCTATAAAATAGGCTGTATGATGGTGAGTACTATCACTTGATCATTTCATTTGAATTTCAAAATAACCCATGAAGTAGGATGATAGAGTCTATGTATTTTATTTTTACGTATTTTATTTTTATAAATTAAAGATTATCGATTCATATGAAAGGTCACACAAAATACTGAATCATCAGTATTTGGGCAGTGAAAGGCCTGCCCAAAGGCCTTCTGTTGTTATTCTTACTTGTGTGTTCACATGTGCATGACATGTGTGTAGGGAAAATTACGGAAAATGCAAACAGAAAACACATGGACCTAAATCCCACCACCCTCACAAAACCATGTCCACAATTTTCTTGTATTAACTCCACCCCTTTCCTTATGCACGTTGTCCCGCTAAGGTTATGTGGTGTCATGGCTTTCATCTCACAGAGTGTTGAGACCTTCAGAGAGTAGGAAATTTGCTTCAGTTGCACATGTGGTGCCCCACGATGGTCCTCTTTATTTATTTTTTTAAATATTTATTTGAGAGAGAGAGAGAGAGTGCACGTGCATGGGCAGGGGAGAGGCAGAGAAAGGGGGAGACTGAGAATCCCAAGCAGGCTGTGCACTGTCAGTCCAAAGCCGAGGTAGCACTTGAACCCAGAACTGTGAGATCATGACCTGCGCTGAAGTCAGATGCTCAACCGACTAAGCCAGCCAGGTGCCCCTCCGTGTTCCTGTTTCTACCCACCACACCACCTCCATCATCTGCCCGGGGCCAAGTGACAGCAAAAGCAGAGGCTCCAGGACAAGAGTGAGGCACACAGTGACCCAGCCAGCAAGGCTCGGGCTTCTCCCACACCCTCACCCATCAGACATTCCTCCAGCAAATACTGGAGCGAGATGGAGCTCAGTCCCCTTGGTGGGAAACGGAACATACCTCTCAGTGCTTCTGCCCACAGCGTGGGCGTGCTGGGTCCCAGGCTACAGCCATGCCTTCTAAGGGGGGGGCCACACATGGAATCTGACCACCAGTCATGGAGGCAATGTTTTTAAAAGGCCACTGCTGTGAGAATCAAGTGTGAGAAGAGGAACATCTTGATTCTCATGGAGAATAGCTTGGTAAACATTGCAGCATATTTCACAGCCAGGATGTCCCATCCGCTTGCACAGGGCCCTTGTCTGTTCTATTACAGCTTTAAGAAAGAAAGAAGGAAAGAAGGAAAGAAGGAAAGAAGGAAAGAAGGAAAGAAAGAAAGAAAGAAAGAAAGAAAGAAAGAAAGAAAGAAAGAAAGAAAGAGAAAGGAAGGAAGGAAGGAAGGAAGGAAGGAAGGAAGGAAGGAAGGAAGGAAAGAAGGATAGAAGGATAGAAGGAAAGAAGGAAAGAAGGAAAGGGAAAAGAAAGTAGCAATCTTTCTTTCTTTTGAAATTTTCATGTGGCCAGCTGCGGTTTCTTTAAATATTTCTGGCCCCATTAAACCCAGTAATATTTAATGGAAAAACAGCCACGCCCATTGCTGGAACAGGTAAAGCTCAATTCACTAAATAATGCTTTCAAGCCACCAGGGGGAAGAAAAAAAAATGAAGGTTATTACTAGAAAGTCAGGCAAATCCCTTTGTATTCATTCCAACAGCTGTTTAACATGATTGGAGGCCAAGTAAGGAAAGTTCAGGTAAATATCCCAATTTCGTAGAGTTATCCAGGGGTCAAAAAGCAGCTATGTGCTCTTGGGGGGATGGTGTTACATTTACGCTTGTGAAGTGAAGCCCCTGGTTTTACAGACCTGAGCATATTTTGGACACAGACACATGTGACCATTTTAGGCTTGAGTTACACCACCAAACGCAGGGCTAAATTCAGAGCCTTGCTCAGGGTCCCAACTGGCAAGCGTGCACATCAAAATCAGAGCCCTGGTCCTTCTGTGAACACTTTTCTCCCCGCCCTCCTACGCATCTAAGGACCCTTGCAGGGCTGAAATCCTATGTCCCCAAATAACACGTTTACCAGCACACGGCTTCTTTCTTGATTGCACAGATTATCCATAGCTATTTACCCTTCTCCACTCAAAAATCATCCTACTGGCCTATTTACGAATTGGATTTTTGAAGATACAAGAGAGGGTGTGTGAATGTAACCACGGATCTCTTCCTCCCCCACCTCAATAAAAATACAATTTTCGACAGCCAAAGCAATCATTACTTGAAAAAGTCTTGTTTCTGGCCGAAAAAAAATCAATTTAATTATACGAGATGTGTCTTACGTTTTAATTGTTGTTAAGTATAGTACATTATTGACAAAGTCTCCCTGGATCTCAGTTTATGAGCTTTCACATTACTCAGATAACTTGCTGAGGAGAAAAGAAAAAAAAAAATCCATCATGTTACTTACAAGAACTGAAGCGGCATTGTGCCCCAGTCATTAGGCCCCTTGACGGCACTCATAATGATGAATGTATCATTTTTCTTGCATGAAACACTGGTAACAAATAGCACAGCCAAGTCTTTTCCAGCACTGTTATTCTGTTTTAAAAAACACTGACATTTTCTTAAACAGACATAATTTACAATTTTCAGGAGCACAACAGTGCCTTGGTGTTTGAGGGCCAGAGAGCAAACAACACCTCTTTCAGTATGACTTTTTTTCAAAAAGAGATCTCGTGCTCAGTGAGTTCACTGCAGCTTAAGGCCAGAGACACAGAGCAGCGGCGCGCAGACCGTCGCTGCAGCATGTGAAGGTCATGACTAATGGGTTGAAGGTCATGACGAACGGGTCACATCACACTAAGGGTTGTCCAGAGGAAGGCAGGAGGAGCTCAGCAGAGCTCAGTGCACCCAGTGCGGGAGTCCTTAGTGGCATCCCAGAGGGGCCACCCCCTTCCCCAGGGGTGAAGTGGCCACAGATCCTTTCTCCCAGCCCCCCGAGGGCAAGTAACAGCCTCCGTAGACGTTTCTGCACATCAGAACTCTCTATAACAGGCTCTTCTGTAAATTTCACACAAAGGGAGCCTCGCCGGTGCCCATGTGACCGGATCAATATCCAGAGCAATGTTCGATTTCTAGTGAGGTCAGCTCAGCCCGAGTAGATAAATGGAAATCTGCACAGGATGCTGTGGGCCTGTGTCTGCATGTGACCTTAGAAGCCAAGGTGATGTGTCAAGATTAATTCCCAAGCTGTCATTTTAAAGTGGGTGATGTGCCTCAGGGCTACACTTTCTCTTCTCGTATTCCCCAAGAATCCTTTACGGACGTGACTTCTCTGTACTTTCCGCTCAGTTTTTCTTGAAACCTAACAATGCTCTTAAAAAATAGTCCAGTTAAAAAGAAGAAAGGGAGCCACTGTCACTGGGGTGTACGGCCACCTCCCACCCTGCAGCGCCAGGCCTGTCAGAGCCTCCGTTCTCTGGGCCCATGGAGCCCCTCACGACCCCACAATGAGCCTCGGCTGACAGCCGTCCTGTGTCCCTCTCGGTAAACGGACTGGGACAAGCTGCTTGTGACAGAGTCCCCAGGAAGGACAAGGAGACTGAGCAGGGTCTGCCCAAGAGACGACAGGGAGTAAGATGTGGTTTAGTGAAATAAAAGGTGGTAAACTGAGCCCATAGAAGGATCCGCCCACCCCCCGAGGCCCACTTCTGAAGATGACCCCGTGGACTGGAGACCCTCCCCGGGGCCATCTTGGGAGGCACAGGCTGAAGCTGGAGGGCCACCTGAGGGAAGGAAGCCAGTCACTCTGTCACTCCGGAGCAGAGTCACCCCGTCCAGGAACACGTGGGCTGGACAGGGACATGCTGGCCTTGAAGCAAATCCATGAAATCCTAAGTCCTGCCAGTTGTGATTGATTTCTCCTGAGTTGTTAGGGTTGGAATCCAGGTCTCTTAGCAAATACCTCTGGGGACATCCATCCGCCCGGGGCCGCTGCCTGCCCACACTGACCGCATATAAAGGAGAGAAGGAGCCTTAGAAGGGTGGGATCATAGGGATCTTGTTGGCAGCACCAGGCTTCCGGCAGCGGGAGGAAACTAAATCAGGAAAATGAGCCTCACCCAGGGACAGGGAGACGGGCCCGGCCGCTCTGCCCTAACTCGCTCTTGTGCAGAAAAGGGACATGGCCTGGCCCTGCTTTGACCCCCTAGGTTTGCTGTAGGGCCAGGTGGGCCTAGAGTAGGGAGGCTCCAAGCTGCGATGAGCCCGTTGCCCTTCCGCCAGTGCCTGTGTAAGTGACATCACCTTCTATCTCGGGGCGAAGTCAGGGAGAACTGCTGTCCAGCACCCGGCTGGCCTCCCCTTCCCCCGGCCCAACTGATCCGCCCTGGTTGTCGGGCACTAGTTCATCTCAGAGGCAGAACATGCCCGGGTTCTGAGCCATCAGTTGAGACCCACAGGACGCTGGCACTTGGGGGCAGAGCTGTGGAGGCCTACGCAGCCTCAGAGGCCTGCTGCCACCGGATCCACGTTCCGGCTGGTCCTGGAGCACGGGGGGGGGGGGGGGGGG